>NC_137132.1:38500839-39100839 GCF_949319135.1 Squalius cephalus | reverse complement strand
ATTTTAACAAATACGAAACTTAATGCGCTTATTTAATGAACTCGAGAACAAAATGCATCCTGGCAGCAGTGAGTGGGTGGTAGTTTCGGAGATGCGACATTAGGTTAGAGGTGTTTACATCTCTCGCGGTCACCTTTTTATGGAACAATTTACAAATTGCCTCGTCAGTATTTACCGCCTCTCCCTTCTCATTCGGTTGGAACCAGAAATATTGCCAAACTGCAACCACACATAAGCATTTTTTAGGCAATAAATAAATTATATATATTATATGCTATATATAAGTGCCGGTAATGACGGTATTGAAACTGATACCGGTGCTATTTAAAGATCCCGCGGTATCCGATATTACCGTAATACCGCCCAACCCTAGTACACATATATATATATGTATGTGTGTGTGTGTGTGTGTATATATGAAGAGTTCAGATGCAAAAGCCTCTAAGTGCCATCTGAAATTTTCTTCTAGAATGATCATTTTTATGAAGCTTGTATATTTAAGTTAGCTATAGGTGACACACCTGAATGAATGGCTCATTAAGTATGCAGGGGCATTGTCTCATCAGGTGTGAACTACTAAATATGCATGATCGTTTACGCCCCATCCACATATTGCCTTTCCATACTAAAAGTGTTTCACAAAACTTAAATCAATGTATCGTTTTATGTGAATGATTAGGCAGGATGATTTTCACATTTTGAAGAAAAAACTCTAGGCGACGACATCCATTAGTCAAAAGTCTTATTGACATATATTTAGTATGTGTTTTGTGGCCTTATTTCAGAAACTTTCATTTTTAGTTTTTTCAATAACCATGCATAAACATTATTCTCTCAAAAATGAAAACATGTACATACATGTGGCTCACATATCATGGTAGTCCTGTTTGTGCTAAATAGAGTGTTTTTTTTTTTTTGCCATTGATATGTTTATAAGCAACTGAAAAAAGCACAAATGTCAGGGCATGTCAGAACATCTCAAGGACCCCAAAAACACCCCAGACCTCAGAGGGTTAAACTTCAGGCTGTGGAACCAGCCGTACCAACCCTTTCCAGACCCTGGCTCTTTTAGACTGGGATGCTTCTCCACAAGCGCTTTGGCAACATTCTCATAGTGTTGCCTCTCAGGATAAGGACTAATCTTTGACATGCTGTCTGCAAGTGTGTCCAGGATATCAGTTTTCATACCTTTAGGAATCGGGAAGGGCTCAGGCCAGTGCTGGGAGTCAGATTCCCCACTACTGAGAGATGGAAGGCTGTCTGTGTCCAATGTGGAATCCGAGCAAGCTGCATCAGCTGTGAACAACACTTTCAATGTTGCTCTCTCCTCAGGAAGGTCTCGGATGTCGGTCAAATTGGTCAGCTGATCCTTGAACGCAGGGTCCTCAAATTGTAAAATAAATCCACCTCTCAGACCAAGGTTTGCACGCAGCACCTGGCACAGTGCATCAACACTAGGGGGGGTGATTTCAATGGAAAGGCGTGTAGCAGCCCTTGGATCCAAAAGAGAGAGTCTCGACTGATGCATAAGGTGTTTCTTTATTTAGTTCGCCAAACCAGCATGACGTTCAACTTTCAATTCATCCTCACCTTAGCACCGTGAAAACTGTATTAAAAAAAAAACATACATACAACAAACATTTCACACACTTGGTTTCACGGCTACAGACGTCATTACGTAAACAAACATTTAGGATGACAAACATTAATTACACAGCAAAATAAACCATACATATGTGCAAACAATATTCAGATTTATATATGAATAAAACATATCGTACCTCGCTGCGCTCACCAAGGAATGCAAACAATATACGATAGTCCTTTCTTCCGTCATGAAACGGGCGTCGAATTATTTAAGTTCACGAACAAACAATTCAAATAAAATCCATGTAGGCTCAAACACAGTTGCGTACCATTCACACCCGCCAGCTAACTTTTAAAAGCTCATCTTCTCTTGTGCAAACTACGGTGCCACCAAAGGGACAAATTTCAACATCACAGGTGCATAGGATTTCCGGTCAATCACATACAGATAACATTAAAGCGCATACAAATTATAGAATTATTTGAATAAAGTACAAACATTAAACAAATATTTTACCAATAACCCAACCCATATTTCATTTAATCAACAACATACATTAAACTCCAAAGTGGTCCTTTACACTCCCACCAATCATGTCATGATAATGCAACACCAAATAAATCCTACATGATTCTTAAGATCTTATAGACCACTTACTATCCCAATATTGGACAATTGTGCAAATAAGCATAGAGTTATGTTAATATGATGGGTTATGTATGCATGTTTGTTTGAGCATGTATGTATGTGAAAGTATACTTCATGACTATTCGCTTTCAAGAAGCAGCACCAACTTTTGAATGGGCCTCTCTATAACAGAAGGTTTAGATGGACACTGATGTTTTCCTGATTTCTGTTCTCCAACTCGTATTTTGACTCTTCGCACTAAGCCATCACTATCCATAAAGGTTTCCACTACTCGCCCCAACTGCCACTGGTTTCTTGGGAGGATGTCTTCCTTTATATCCGTCTCAGAGAGGACAACTCGCAGCAGCATCGTGGATCACTTCGGCCTGAAATTGGAGAAGAAAAAAGGTTTAATTCATTGTATACATACAAACAAATGGTTACTACTGAAAAGATTTGGAAAACACTTCAAGAGGGCTAATTCTTTTGGATCAGGCTGTTAAATTATATTTTGCAGGACACCCAACACCTGGGTTGCTCCTAGAGAGATTTGGGAAACATTGCAAGAGGGTTAATTCTTCTACATCAGGGTAGAAAAACACAAACTTACAGCAGCCTTAATTCAGCAAGAATGTTCTAGGAGTGGTTAACAGGCGACCCTGGACAAGGTATGACACAAGTGGCATGTAGTCATTGAGATCCTCTGGTTTCACCAAGAGACATTCAGCAGGACTTTTCTTCACAAGATGGAAACTCCTCAAATGCTCCACATAGTAAGTCGAAAAAGGTTCAGCGAAGAAACAAACATGACCAGCCAGCACAATGCATATTTCCAAAATCCTTCCGAAGTTGGGTAGTCCACTTGTACTTCCTAGAGAAAGTATAATTCCCTTTGAATACTGCGTTCCATTTAAGAAGACATTAGGGGTCAGTCCAACTGTGTCAACATCACTGAATCTATTCAAGATTGCTAGTCTAAGACCACCATATAAGACTCCCAGGCACACATCAGTCACTTTTGCTGTCTCAATCTCAGGCTTGAAAATGCTGGGCATTTCAAGATAATATGCCAGCATAAGTTGGTGTCTTGAGGCCTGGGTAAGCAGAATGTTTTTAACCCTCTGAGGTCTGGGGTGTTTTTGGGGTCCTTAAGATGTTCTGACATGCCCTGACATTTGTGCTTTTTTCAGTTGCTTATAAACATATCAATGGCAAAAAAAAAATTACACTCTATTTAGCACAAACAGGACTACCATGATATGTGAGCCACATGTATGTACATGTTTTCATTTTTGAGAGAATAATGTTTATGCATGGTTATTGAAAAAACTAAAAATGAAAGTTTCTGAAATAAGGCCACAAAACACATACTAAATATATGTCAATAAGACTTTTGTCAATATATGTCAATAAGACTAATGGATGTCGTCGCCTAGAGTTTTTTCTTCAAAATGATGTGAAAATCATCCTGCCTAATCATTCACATAAAACGATACATTGATTTAAGTTTTGTGAAACACTTTTAGTTTGGAAAGGCAATATGCGGATGGGGCGTAAACGATCATGCATATTTAGTAGTTCACACCTGATGAGACAATGCCCCTGCATACTTAATGAGCCATTCATTCAGGTGTGTCACCTATAGCTAACTTAAATATACAAGCTTCATAAAAATGATCATTCTAGAAGAAAATTTCAGATGGCATTTAGAGGCTTTTGCATCTGAACTCTTCATATATACACACACACACACACACACACATATATATATATATATATACACACACATATATATATATATATATATATATATATATATATGCATACACACACACATATATATATGTGTATATATTTGTACTCAAATATAAATTTTATTTATATATATATATTTTTTTTTTCACAAATTGTGCTTGCAAATTGTATAATATCCAAGGTAAACATGTCTAGTAATTGTGCAGTTAATTCTCATACTGTATTTTCAGTTTTGGAATATTTATCCTCTCCCCAAATTTGTTACTAATAAAACACAATACAAATTATTTAAAGAAAAAAATTATATTTACCTTTTAATAGTTTGTTTACATCTACCTTGTAAATATATTTTTTTATTAAAAAGGTTACAATTACAACAACAATTGAAGTGTAATCTTACAGTATATTCTACAGTAAAAACTGTACCCAAATCTAGTCAACAAAATGTTGTCTTTCATATTTCGCCTGACTGTAACGTTGTTTTTATGAAATATTAGGGCATATAAAGGTTCATTTGCAGTTTAATACGTTGCTTATACAAATAGCCTACATTTTATTTCAACATATTTCAGTCGATTTTTACTCATCTCAGTATAGCAATACAGTTTGCTAAAACATCATCATTCATTCACAAACGCGATTTAAATTTAAACTGTCTTTTTGCGAGCTGTGGTAAACAGCGCGCATCTCTGCCGTTCATTCATTCATAAACAGAAACCCGATTCACGTGAGAAGGAAAAAAAATTACAGTATTCCTCAGCTCGCTCCTCGATATACCCGCACTTCTGAGGTACATTTTCCATTATTATTATTCCTCAGGTTTGCGTGGATTGCCTCAGTCATTTGCGTTTGAATAGCGCGCGCTCTCCGTGGGCGGAGTCACATTACATTTGAATCAGCTGTAATGAGCTCGACTGGAATCGCTCTCTTTTAATACAGATTTCACAAGATGAGAATATTTGTTTTTTATATAAATTACTTCATTTAAAAGAAGAGAATTCAAGCTTCATGCCTGTGTGTCTGTATGTCTGTTTGACTGAGTATTCGCCGAGTTATTGTTCATTTTCGGACGCGTTTCAGAATGGACTACACTGACAGAGAAGGCAGAACTCGCTTTGTGTTTATTTTTCTTTATTTGGCAAAAAGCACAACACTTTGTTTTTATTGTGAGTATACACAAAAATAATACACATTTAACAGAATCGATTGATGTATGAAACTTGTTTGTAATATCAAAGTAAACAGAGCAAAGTGAATCTCTTTTGAACTGATAAAAAAAAAGCGAGCCTATCGCACCGGCGCGATTGTCGACCTCAGGGGGTTAATGTACTAATTTACACCAGATACGCATCAAAATATGCTTAAAAATCACTAAATCATCACAAAGAGAGACAGTAGACCTAAATCTTTAGTGATGAATGTGAACGTAAAACCTAAAAAGTTCAGTGAAACACTGACATAAAAAGTAACTTAACTTGTAGCTTTCTGAGATTTGGATATCATTTATTGGAATAGACATAAATTAGATTAATAGATTTCTAATAGATTCAAATTCTAATCTATTCAACCAAAAACTTTCTTGACACGTGTTGCAACAATATGAGCTATTCTGTACATAGTGTGCTTTGCAACATACTAGTGTTCTCCATGGGTAGTCTTCTCCTCCATAATCATAGGCAATTTCTTCTCCTTCTTTAATGTCATCCAGGGCAAACAGACAAAGGTGAGGCTTTCCATTTACGTCAATTTTCTTCATCTTACAATTTGGATGTTTGTGGTCATCATTAATTATCCGCCCAAACGATCCATCTTCTCTTGAGGCATCAATACTTAAATATGAAAGCATGAGAAAAGGATGAATACAAGTATTACAATATACCACTACAAATCAGTGTCTTTTTTACTATAGTTTAGCATAAGGAATATAGCTTTGGTGCAACTTGACTTCTTACCACCATGTTTTACCTCGCCACTTGAAATCGAACATAAATGCAGCACAGGATGCGTGGTAACATTTTCTTCTCCTCTGTAGTTCTGTATCATTTATCATATCTCCCCTGTACTCAACAACAAAATCACCTTTGCAAAAGGCCCCCTTTTGCAAATAGACCACGTCCTGCAAAATACAGAAAAAACATTTTCACAAAAAAAAAAAAAAAATCTTTTAGATAAAGCATGCCAAAGACATCAAAAGTTGGCAGCTAATTTAAAATAAGCTGCAACCAGGGGTCGAATTAATGTACCTAGAAGTTGTGCACACTTCCCTTCCCCAGAATGGGAAACTAATTCAGACCACTTTGTTTCATGAAGTGTATGAAACCTCCTGATGGAATCGATACCCTCTTGGTCCTCTTCCATGAGGGCAATTTTCAGGGCCAAACTTGGGGCTTTGAATGTGTTGTTTTCGTGATCAAAACCTGAAACTCTCTTGACAGCACTAGTAAGAATAAAGAAGTTGCCTGGTTTTATTGCCTCTTCCATGTTATGGATTCTAGTTGTGTGGCACAAAGTCACAAGTAATCTCCCAAGTTCCCTTACTTTCTGTCTTATATGCTCATGCTTTGATCTGTCATTCCCATGCTTATTAAAGAGGGTCTGGGCAAACTGCATGAGATAATGATCATTCCTTATTGTAGTTACTTTGGTCAGTGCTGGGCAAAATGCATATGGATCCTTGTGCATTTTGCCCAGCACTGATCAAAGTTCACTTGAAATTGGCTGGGACATTGTAGATTGAGCAGATGCTATACCAATGACTCTCTCTCTCAACTTAGGTCCCTCTTCAACATTATTCTCGGGTCTTAGAGCACATCTTTTCATATGTCGAGGAAGTTATTTTCTGGATAACACACCCTTACTGTACAAGCAGTAATCATACGTCTCAGAGCTGCTGCTCTGTTTGGAACTCCTTTTCACTTTAAGACAGCCTGACCCTGTGGTTTTAACAATTGAATTATGCTTGAAGTTGCCAAGGTTTCAGAATTTCTCAAGGTCCTTTGATGATTTGGGGAACTGGAGTGCCTATGCGATTTAAAACACAGAAATGTTAAAACAATTGTAAGCAAAGAAAGTAATTTTGTATAAAATAAAGGTAAAAAAGTACAAATTGAACATCTGTGTTCGTGTGTTTGACACAGACAAACTCAAGATATGCAAGGACACTGTCCTTTGGACTTTTAATGACATCCATGTTCAAACTTTAAGACCTCCACTATTGAACTCCCAGTGTGTGGCACACTCAGAAAAACACCAGTGTTGGGGGGACACCGTGGTTAGAAAAGACCATCCATACTGAATAGAGGACATTTCCACCGTAGCTGCAAGATGTGTACTAAAACACTGAAAATTGTGTTCCATGGAACATCACAATACTTCTGACCATTGGTCAATTTCAAAACACAGGTAAATTCAAACTCACCTCACAAGCAGAGTCATTTGGCGCGGCTCTGGATGATTGACACCCTGATCTCGATTCGGTCTCTGTACAAGGGAACACAGGGAGATTCAGTGCTTGGCTTTCCTCAAGTCATAAAGCCACATATAGGCATAACATACTCAACTCACATCCCTGACAGACAAAATTCTACTCAAAATATCCATCAAGACATAAAATAATCATCTAAAAATGGCCTGATATTGCCACATGTTTTTCATGCTGCAAACCCTTAGCAGGCATGACATGCATTGCCAGAAGTTAACAATATTCACTCAAAACTATACCTGAGCACTGGCAAGGTCTGTTGAGAACACAGGGGGTGACACCTTCTGGTGCTGGACACCAACTTCTCCAATCCCCTCTTTCGCAGAAGTGCCACATTGACCTCTGACACAGTGCACCAAAAAAAAAAAAAAAGAACATCAATATGCAAAGATGAACAGGCATCAACTGGTACAGATGATAATACTTCATACGTGCAAAGACAGAATATTTAACAAGATTTAGCAACCATTTTGTATAAGGGAGGCATGTCACTGCATACCAAATTTCAGCATCAAGCCACAGGAAACAGCTGACAGTGCACCATATAGGTACACAGATGCCACAACGAAGAATGTGTATTAAAGAGAGAAAACGCTATTCCTTAACTAGCCACTTTACAAGCACGTGCTGTAGTTTCTACATCTGTGTGTGACAGGAATATTCTTGTCCATTTCACCTAAGAGGGACACCCTCACTCAAACCTTTAAGTTTATGACACTCAAAATGATGTAGACAGGGGAACAAAATGTTAAATGATGACTATCTGTACCGACAAATATTTTCAGACTGTATCTGCAGTATAATTGTAATTAATTGATAAATATGTCCCTTACAAAACTACATCATTTCTAAACATTCATACATCCCGAAATAAACAGCTGAATTGAAACTAACCTCATGCTCAGGGCTGTCTGGTGTGGGACTGGATGACTGACACTCTGCTCTCAATGCGGTGTCTGTTGAAGAGAACACAGGACATGAAGGCACAGTGCTTTGCACTGTTAACTAAAATATTATTAAAATACTATTTACAACTTTAATTTATATTGATGTTTGTACAATTAATAGTCATAGACTAAAAACCACTGGTCATAATATCAGTTCTGGAACCAGTGATGTGTGACCCCTCAGTCTAGCCTACAGTGTGTCAAAGTCACTCACCTTTAACCCTCTGGGGTCTGGGCTGTTTTTGGGGCCCTTGAGATGTTCTGACATGCCCTGACATTTGTGCTTTTTTCAGTTGCTTATAAACATATTAATGGCAAAGGTGTAAATTCACTCTATAAAGCACAAACAGGGCTACCATAATATGTGAGCCATGTGTATGTACATGTTTTCATTTTTGAGAGAATAATGTTTATGCGTGGTTATTGAAAAAACTAAAAAATAAAAATTCTGAAATAAGGCCACAAAACACAGTAAATATGTGTCAATAAGACTTTTGACTAATGGATGTCCTCGCCTAGTGTTTTTTCTTCAAAATTATGTGAAAATAGTCTTGCTTTATCGTTCACATAAAACCATACATTGATTTAAATTGATGTAAAACAGGTTTTGCTTGGAAAGCCAATATGCGAGGGGGAGGAGTAGTTTACACCTTAGATTACAGTGTCCCACCCACTTTGCATAATGATGAGCCATTCACTCAGGTGTGAAACTGACTGAGCCACAATACAAGGACAACAGATATATTTAGAAGACTTATATTGACCATTTAAGATTTTGCTTACATCTATCTTGTAAATATGTTTTGCTATTTTATTAAAAAGGTTACATTATAGGCCTACATTTTATCTATGTATTCATATTTCAGTCGATTTTTACTCATCTCAGTAGCAATACAGTTTGCTAAAACATCATCATTCATTCACACACGCGATTTAAATTTAACTTCTGGCAAAGATGAAGTTGATGATAGGCTATTGACTCGCGATCTTCGCAGTAGGCTAGTGTTTTGGAATGGTTTGTTTAGAACCAGCTTTCTGTAAATATATTTCACATTTTTTAGACATGTGAGGCGAGTAGGCTATACGGTCTGGTTCATGATGATCTCCAGTTCAAGCACCTTATGTTGTGATTGCTAGCCTATATTTACTTTAAATCCAGGAAATTTGTTAATGAAAAAATTATTAAAATTAAGATACAATTGATACAAAACGAAATTCGTTTTAAAGAAAGGATTTGTACTTTCTGTTTTGAGGTCTCTGTGAAAGTTTGAAAGTCTTTTAGTGCTTTTTTTAGAGCGCTCGCGTCCATAATGGAGAACTGTCACGTAATATTGTTTTTTCCTCATAAATGCGAACACGAAAAATAAAAGACAAAAGACTTTTAAGTAAAACTTACTCCGAAATTGTGTTCTCGGCGGAATTCGCTCTTCAAAATGCTGCCGTTCGTCCTCTGAGGAAAAGGTGCATTCTTCCTCGCTGTCCAGAATCATCTGAAGGGAGTCTTTATTACCGGAGAAGCGTGTCATACTCAAAACGCGATGAACTATCAGTAAGTAGTCTGATGAACAAACTGTGTTTTTATGGCATTGATCGGGGGGCGTATACGATGCATACTAGATCAGGTAAACTATTTACATGTGAATCGCGCCGGGGGCGGGGCGGCTGCAGCTCATTTAGAGATAATGAAGGGAGAAGGAAAAACGGTACCTCTCCTTGCTTTCAAAGGGATTACATGAGTTAAAAACATTTGTTTTTTATATAAATTACTTCATTTAAAAGAGGAGATTTCAAGCTTCATAAAGACGTATTCGCTGAGTTATGATTCATTTTCGGACGCGTTTCAGAATGGACTACACGGACAGAGAGAAGGCAGAACTCGCTTCGTGTTTATTTTTCTTTATTTGGCAAAAAGCACAACATTTTGTTTTTATTGTGAGTATACACAAAAATAATACACATTTAACAGAATCGATTGATGTATGAAACTTGTTTTATAAAATCAAAGTCAAAAGAGTATTTGGGGTCTCAATTCAACTCATAAGGAAAAAAGCGAGCAGATCACGCCGGCGTGATCTCCGACCTCTGAGGGTTAACTGGATTCATATATTTGATTTCTAACACTGAATTCTTGTCTCTTCCTGCAAGGATGTGATTAGTGGCATCCTGAAGGGGAGTAGTTCTCCGTGGCATGACATAATTTGCGGAGAAAATTAAGTACAACAATGTAAACAACAACACAACTTCACTACTTTTCATCTCACTAATACCATGGATATTCAAACAGTTTCAATTGAGTTCTATGCTTTCATAACATTCACGTAACATTTCCCTGCTGTCAGTATATCAATAAATGTTAAGTTCTGTGAGGGGACGTACACAGACAAACAGATGGACACAAGGGTCCAATTTCAATATCCTAAAACATTAGCTCCCGGTTTCACAGACAAGGCTTAAGCTAGTCCCAGACTAAAATGGCTGTTTTAACTGAAAGCAACTTGCACTGACATATCTTAAAATATGTCAGTGTCATTGTTTTATCTCAAGATGCACACCAGTAATGTATTTTTCTAAGGCACATTTATAAAAGCTACTTAAATGTCCTAATTGAACTAAGGCCTAATCCTGGATTAGTCTAAACCATGTCTGTGAAACCGGGCTTTAGATCTCTTAGAAATGTAATGTGCTTCACTAATACAACTATAAGAGTGCAAAACAATATAATGCAGTTTAAAAAGGTAAAATTTTACAATATTATGTAAAAAAATATGTGCAGTGTATACTGAAGAATGTGTCCTGTCATCCCTGTTACTGTCATTAATTTCATAAAAAGTAAAAAAAAAAAAATTTGTAATGGTCTTCCAAGTTTTTCCATTGTAACCCTATCTATATTGTATTTTTGACAAGCCCTTCTTTTAATATGTCTCTTGTAAAAATATATATTTGTCTTAATTGACATGTGATCACCCTCCAAAATTTGTATGTTCTTGGTCATCTGAATGACAAATGTAAGATTGAAAAAAAATCTAAAATTTGAAACAATCCCAGTGAAAAAGAGGGACTAAAAAACTGCTCATATGTGTGAAAACTATAACATAGTTCTAATAAAAATTGTATATAGTAACGCATGTGTCTGTAACAAGCATGAAAAAAAAAAAAAAAATCAAAATATGAGGTAGATAAATAGTCATAAAATAAAAATAATGCATAGCCTGAGATGGCACAATACAATTGTAACAGTCACCAGCTGGAGTGCCCTTGAGAGCCACCAGAGGGCACTCCACACCTGACTCTCATGTTCACTCACAGACTACATCTCCCATCATTCTCTGCCTGGACTCATCAGCACTCATTATCACATTCACCTGTATCTCATCTTCTTGTTTAGTTCACCCCATATAAGCCAGGGGCACGTTCAAGTTCAAAACGGTGCGCAACGTTTTGCTACGGTTTCCGGGTTGAACGTCATGTTTCCTGGAAACGGCGTGCACCGGTGTGCAACGGGGTTTGAGATACATTTTCTCTTGTTTGGTGGTTGTGTCAGAACTGCAGTCCAATCAGCAGCAACATGTATAAAAAGCACGCAGTATTAAAGTGAACTCGCACAATGGGTTCAAGGAAAGTAATTTACAAATGTGTTCGATGCAGCTCGGTATACGCAACAACTGAGGATATTAGAAGACATGTTTGTGTAAGTTTTATTGTAAAAATATAGGATATCAACATGATAGTAGTTGTTTATATTTTTAGCTTCATTGCAAGTGTATGACATTTGGTATAGAAATAAACAATGGTAATTAAGTGCTTTTCCTAAAAATGAGAAAGAAAATACATGGTATTAAAACAGTATGAACTACAAATAAAGTCAGTATGTGAGGCTAAATAGATGTGTTTTAGTCTGAATTAGGTAAGATGTGTTGCTTCAGTTTCAGTTTCAGCAATCCCTTCACTCGATTGGGATGTCCTCTTGTGTTCTGGGCGGCAAGTGCAGTAACTGTAACATCGGGCATATTTTGTAGTATTAAAAACATATTTATACCGACTTCATCAGGCTCCGAAAATTCTTCACAAAGAACACAAAGAATGGCCTTCTCAGCTGCCATAGTTGCAACTCTTGCGTCATCAGAACAGTGTGTTCAACGCATCACCGTTTCTGTTTAAAAAACGTTGTGCAACGTTTTGTCGGGGCTGAACGCAGCCCTGGTTTCACCCCTTCACTCACTGCGAAGTTTTGTATGTTGTTGCACTGCACTTCTGAGCGTCTTTCCCTGGTTTTCTTGTCTCTTGGTTTTTGGATGTCTTGCCTGTTCTGTGGATTACTCTCTTGCCTCTGACCCCTGCCTGTTTTGTTTTATTTTGTTTTGTTTGTTTGTTTGTTTGTTTGGACTGTCTACTTGTGTTTTGACCCATTGCCTGTTTATTGGATTTCGTATTTGGATTACCCCTTAATAAAGCTGCATTTGGATCCTCAAACTTCGTGTCTCGGAGCAGTCGTAACAACAATTTCTTGTCCTTTAAAAGGGATACTTCAGGATTTAGCATTAAGCTTTGTATTAGTAGAAAACCTGTAGTATTTTCGAATTACCATGCTTTCCACCCTCATATCCCCCTGAGAGGAGAGATTTATGTATTTTTTGTCTGGAAAAAATCCTCCGATGACGCAAAAATCGTCATTTTGCGTCATCGGAGGATTTTCTGTCCAGAGGCTAAAGACTACAGCCAGTAGAAGGCGTTGTTCCGCATGTTTTCAGCCCGCCCATACAGGGTGGGATCTCACTCACAGAATGTACACACAGTGTCAGCCGTCTTTCTTTGGAAGCTAAGCTAGCAGGCTCTTGTTCTGTGGAGAAAGCTGAATAGTAGGAGAAAGCTGAGTATTAGGAGAAAGCTGAGAAAGTAGGGGTTACCATCCTCCTTTTCCCTGACTTGTCCGGCGGGCGAGATGGTTCAAAATGTCCGGGATTCGGCTTTTGCTTTCTGCAGTCGCCATTCATTGTTTACATGCACACCTTTTGTTTCAGTCTAACTGAATTCATTCCGATCGGTGAATCTGAATGTAGTGTTTACATGAACGCTAAACAAGTTATCGGTTGATGTGCGTTTTACCATTGCTAAGAAAATTCCCGCACCTCCGTTGCGAGACCGGCGCGTCTCAGTAATGACGCCACCGGCCTCGCGCCGTTCTCCCGCGGCCGTCAGCCTCGTCCTGCTCGCCACAGTAAACATGATGAATGGCGACTGTAGAACGCAAAAGCCGAATCCCGGACATTTTGGGTGATCCCGAAATCCCAGGCAGACTCGTCACAGAGACTCACTGGTAGCCTAACCTTGTATTAAACTGCGCTCTCTTACCAGTAGGCGTGGCCTCCTAGGGCAGCGAAGCAAGTGCATTCTGAGAGTTGTTGTCTTTCATCCACATGAGCCAAAAATTAATTTTCTGGCTTTTCTCAGTCTAGAAAGCTCCAAATTAAAAAATGTCTTCACATTTCTTCTACATAAATGACCTATTTTAAATAAACATTCATCTTTCCAGAGGTTAAGTATCCCTTTAAGCTGTCTTCATTTCATGGATATTTAATACAAATCGATTAAACTTATTTTATTTTTTAATTTGTCAAAGTTGAAAAGGCACTGATTTCATGGAGTGACCTGTTTTACTGTTAAGTTTAACTTTGTATTGTTGTTATTTGTATGTCGCTTTGGACAAAAGTGTCTGCTAAATACCATAACCATAACCATAACCATACTTGTCATTGGAACCTATTAAAACGTTTTGTTATTGATTTCTTACCTGCTCTTCACAACGTGCATTTCCAGAACTCCTGGGAAAATGAATCAGCTCTCTCCTATCCAGCCAATCAAAATAAGTAATGCAAATATGAGCATGCGCAGTGTTGAATTAGCGTATAATTTCCCGTGCATGTGTGTCGCAACATGCAGGGACCACGACAACAGATAGGGGGCAGTGGCGGACACACAAATATAAAAAATATGTCAGGTTTTTGGTACACAAAGACTTTTAAGAAAACCACTTTTTGGGAATTAAAACATGCTGAGAAAAGGTTTCATAAGTTTTTTTTTTTTTTTTTTTTTTTTTTTATGAGGACAGTCCAACTGTCCTCCCATACCAGAGGGTCCTCACTGCTCTTTGAAATGTCTTGAAATCTGTCCTTCTATGCCCCAAAACAAACACAAAACCCCATTATTTTTCAGACCAGTGTTTGCAGAATTTGCCCTGACTGTCAAACTTGGTGCTGTATGCACTTTGATGTTTATAAAAGCACTCAATACTACTTGTCAATGCACCTACAGGGTCAGGGAAGGTGCATAATCATAATTTCATATAACTGCAATTTTTCTTGAATATCCACACTATTGGAAATGTAACATTGATTTTATGCTACATTTAAACAAACAAAAAGATAATATTAAGTGACATACGTTTTAAAAACAGTATTGACAATATTGTTTGCTGTATTTTGCAACAAAAGAATAGTTGCAACACAAGCCACAACAGAACTGTTGTGCGTCTACAACACACAGTGGTGATTCGTTAGTGACCAAATCTGCGGCTTTGAACGAATCGGGAGAGTCAATGATTCAATGATCCATTTATAAATACAGCCACCTTCTTAGTTACCGAATGAATGAATGACTTGATGACTCACTCATTAAGACAGTCACTTTCCACCAGTTTAATATTTAAAAGTATAATTTTGTTTTACCATCATTTTATATTTCTCAATTGAACATTTTTTATATGGAACATTATTTCATAACAGTATGCTATTGTAATTACATTCATGCCACCTTTGAGCAGCATTAAACTGTGTAAATACATCAGCAATACATTACAAATACATTGGTAAATATTAGGGCTGGGTAAAAAATATTGATTTCTCAATTTTAATCGATTCTCATTTTTACGAACCGATATAAATTCTTAAATCCCAAGAATCGATTAGTCATCCTGTTTTCAGTTGATGAATGAATGTAACGTAGCGCGCATCCCATCCAGTAAATCACAATAATCTTAGTGCTTTGTTACTATTGATATGAAACAAAGTCTCAGATTTCAAATTACGTCCATTTTCTTACGAAATTTAAAAACATATACCGTGCACATGATCTTCTCTTACGCCTTGATAATGCCAGTTACAGCGCGAAATAAACATGAATGAGCTTCTGAAAGTATGTTAAAAGGTAGAGTACAACTTATCGAAGTCCGTATCATGTCACATGGAATCGCTCAATCAGTGTTTCAACCGTGGAAAGACGTCAGTAAATCAGCTTGTAAACAATGTCATGTAATGTCACATTTACCTCAGAAAAACCATGTCCAGTGATCATAAACTCGTCAGTCAGCTAGAGAAATTAACTCATTTAGCATTTTGCTAAATATACGCACCATATTAAATATTCATTATAATTTGTAATGTTCGTCAATTTTTAATGCATGTTTGAATAAATCTGGCATGTTTTTATGACAGCCACCATTTAAATGTTTATATTTCATATAACTTTATTATTATAAAAATAAATAAAAGTGTAATTTACGTGTTTGTATACAAATCAGTTCATTTTTACCTTCAATATTATAGTAGGCTAATGAAGCCTATAGGCTACAACTGACTCCCATAGTTTACAGCATTGGTTAAGAGATTTGTTTTCCTTGAGAAAATGTGCCATGTATTGTACCTGATATCCAAAATAATCAATTTTGAATCGAATCAAATCGAAATCGAATCGAATTGTGAAATTTGTGTCAATACCCAGCCCTAGTAAATACAATACATTTTTGATCATACCACTGCAGTGCAAAGATGGCCTTTGTTGATACAGATTTCTATTGATTTAGTTTAATTTATTGCTTAATTTATTATATTAAGAATTAAAATAAAATTTGACAGACAACATGACATACTTTTAATAGGGTTAGGAAAACTTTGCCTTTATAAGGGTAAAAAATGCACCTGAATATCAATTTAAGGGGGCAAATATTTTCTCTTAATTGAAAAGGTGCAATTGCAGTCTAAGTAGAAGAGTGGGAGTATGCAGAAGGATTTTAAATGTCTCAGGGCCTACGCCAATCTAAAAAGTTTGGGAACCACTGCCATAGACATTCCCTTTCATAGGGAACTCAACGCTACACCATACTGAACAAATACCTTCTTGCCAGCTGTGACTTTGAATAAACAGTGGTAAACCAAGCATAGTTCAGCCTGAGATTGCCTTGGGTTGCCATATGTAGATGCATGACAAGTGACCAAGAGCTTAACACCTAGAGGCCCAGAACGTACTGCAGCTCCGATTCCCCTGGAAACAGCACCAGGGGCAGAGCAGGGAGACCAAAGCTACAGTTGTGTGCGCCAACAATGTCCACTCTGGAAGAGGGTGGTTTATTGTTCCACCACATTAGACATCCCCAGGCCTCAGCAATTGTACAGCTCCTTAAAAGAAACCCAACCAAGCAGAGCATGTAAACTTTTCCAGTGAAAAAAATGGGAAGACTGCAGAAGAAAGCGAGGGATGGCATCTAGCGCTCAACCATCTGCTCTAACAACTGTCTGCTCTACCCTTAAGAAGGAGAATAGCAGAAGTACTTTAAGGAAAAACCTTCTAGTGGACCATTGGGGAAGCATGCAGACGTATCTTGTCTACACTTCCACTGCTTTTTTTGTAAGCTGTAAACTGCCCTTCCCTGGGCATCACAAACTGAAAAACCTCTACCTCCGATCCGCCATGGATCGTTTTAGCTCTGTCGTTTTAGCAGGTCCCTTAAGAAAGTCCAATGACAAAAATTAGGGGTGAAACGGTTCAAATTACTCACGGTTCGGTTTTTATCGCGATTTTAGGGTTGCGGCTGTGGTATGCAGGGTGCGATTTGTGAAAAAAACAGAGGGGGGGATGTTTCGAAAAAAAAAAATTTATTTATAAAAATAAATCATGAGAACATGAACTTCATTCACTGCATTTGCTGCTCTGGGGTGCGTTTCCCGTACAACTATATAGTTCGCTGCTTAACTACCATAGTACGATGCATCGTTGGAGAAATCAACTAGCTAGTCACGACTGTTTCCCGAAACCGTCTGTCGCAAAGTATCGTTCAACCACGTTGGTTTATGACGTCTCGCACGTGGTGGACTAATAACTTATTTTAATTCATCTGTTTGAGATCGAATTAACGCTAGATTTTGTCATATAAGTTACAGACATGGCATCTATAAAGACCATTTCTAATTTTTCTCTGTTATTTTGCTTTATTACCAGACTCAATATTTGGCTCGTTCTTACATAGTAGAGCACGTTCGCACATGCGCAGTCTTCAAAAACGGTGCTTTAAATCTCTTGACAAACTAAAAGACGTAAATTACATTTATGTATTCTAAATAAATAACACGGGTCCTACTGAATGTCAGCTTGCTTATTTTGCTAAAGATAAGGATTTATTCAGTCTACATCTCATGTAAACTAGAAACTATGCTTCTAACGACAGCTCGAGAGCTGTCGTTCCAACCACACAAGTTTGCGATGCTGTTTGCGAACGTTCGTTGGAACGATGGTTTCGGGAAAGACCAAATCGTTGAACTATGCTGATAACGACGGAACTTGCGACCATAGTTGGCTAATGATGCTTTCGGGAAACGCACCCCTGGACCCTTTTCATTGTTCCCAGCTAGCTAGCTAGTTTTCGCGCTGAAAAAATACATAAATATTTGTACTTGGTGGCATTCTGAAAAGCCGTACATGGATCAAAGCTAATGGACAGGATCAGATAAATCAGAGCTTAGATTCTCTGGCCGAGCCCGAACTTCACCCGGGCCGGGCCCTTGATCGAGCACTTGTGTTACAAAATGCAACACGTCACGTGTCATGCTCAGCGAGCGTCTCCTCCACTCGCACGCATCACACCGGCCCGGGATAATAAACTTTAAAAATATTTATTTTGTTTAAAAATTATTCTATATTCTAAAACCTTGTTGAATTAAATTAGAGTTGTAGCCTACTTGGCCATCCAAAGTTCATTCTTGTTCATTTTCTGTGTTCATCATTGTTCACGTTTTTTTTTTTTTTTTTTTTTTTTACGTTTCTTCATTCGGACCCATTTGCGATCCATTTCATTCTGAATAAACAAACAAGGCAGTTTACATGATTTGTCCTGGTTGCATTATTCATTAAGATAATAATTAATAAATGCACGCTCAATTACCCGTGAACTTGATAAATGTATATGTTTTACTATGCACAATTGCCTTTCAACTTCTGCCTTTCAGATTCTGTAGGCCTACTATATGTGTTGTAGCCATTAAATAAGCTAATTTAGTTTCATATTTGTTAAAATATTATAATGTTTTTTTTTTCCCCATCTATGTTGATTTATGAAAAGTGAACAGCACGAGTAAGATAAGATGTGCAGTATATCAGGAGACTTGTCAGACTAGTCAGACATGATTTTGACCACTTCATTAAGTTTTGTTTTGCAGAAAGCCTTTCTTTAAAGTGAATTTCGTTTTGTATAAATTGTATCTTAATTTTAATACATGTTTCATCAACGAATTGCATGTATTTAATAAATAAGAAGCAAATATAGCAGACAATAGGCTATAATCATGGAGGCGCGCCGCGGTCACTTGCACTGCACGTTAACTGGAGTGCATCTCATCATAAATTAACAGAGAATATTAAGAAATAGGCTATATCTAAAGAAAGCTTGAAATGTCTTTAAACGAAACAATTCTAAACGAAAAGAAATATGCAACACTCTGATGTAATCCATGCATTTCTCCATATATGCGCATTCACGGAGATGGCGATCGTCAACTTCATCTTTGCTTCATCTCTCCTTCCCTGGCGCCACGTACCCCTGGTTATAACGGCCCACGTATTTAAAAAATGGTCGTGTTTAAATCGGGCTCGGGCTCATGATTACAGTTAATGTGTCGGGCCGGACCGACAAAGTCAATTCGCCTCATTCGGGCTTCGCGATACCGCACCGCGCGAAACGCCTTCGCGCCGCAGGACCTCTAGACTCGCGTAAACGCGTCTTTACATTGATTGAAATCACTCGCGCCAGACACTCAGAAGTGAGTGAGTAATAAAAAAAACCTTTGCTTTAGTCTCAATTGAGTAAAACACCGTGTGTAACTTCGGCCATTCTCAGTGGTGTGACTGGGACACTAACTCTGCTCGTCATCATAGAAACAGATAATCAGATTGTGATGTTTATTCCCGCTTAAGTAATATGTTGAATATGCGGCATAAAAAAAGACCTGCAACCGTCTCGCAAGTGTTGATAGGCTATTACTCGTGAGGTGTAACCAGCGCCGTGGGCGGGACATTGAGATTGAGCAAGTCTGCAGAGTGGTGATTACAGAGAGGCTGCGGAGCCAGCCAAAGTAGCGCATTTTTAAATAAAATGGACTTTAATCAAACCACGGATCCGTCACCCGTGATAAGTTTTGTGATCCGCCTCGCCACTATGTAGTAGCACTGATCACTTTGAGGGGGGGATAAATTTATCCCCACCGGGGATAAAAATAAGTAAGCAGAGGCAGGGATACATTGACCAGAAAGGGGGAAATCCCACGCATCCCCCCCGGCAAATCGCACCCTGGTGGTATGGTTAGGTATGTGCTATGTTCAGGGAAAAAAGGACTACTGACATATAATCAAACTACAAGCAACAGCACAAATAAATACAATAGAGCAAAGAGACAATTAAAATTGTGCTTTTCAGGTAGGTCTAACAGTAGTTTTCTGGTACATTAAAATTAATAAAGTAATCAAATGTAAAATAACATTGCATATAATATTCACTGTATAAATTAAATAAGATTAATCATTATCAAAGTTACAAAAGCTATTCAGTCAAGAGCAGTGAGTAATTTCCTTGTCTTTTGTTGTTTGACTAACATTAAAAACACAGACAGTAAGGAATATTAGGCTGCTGTCACTTTAAGACATAATGAACAGATCCAGTACACATTTACATTTATTCATTTTGCAGACACTTTTATTCAAACGACCCACAAATTAGGAATAAAGCAAGTGATTCATCGTGAAGATGCAAATAAACAGGAAATGCTCAAAATTCAAAGTTTCAGCAAACTTGTGCGTGTGAAGCAAAATGTTTTGCAATTTAAAATCAGCGTCTTTCCACTGCACAGTTAAACTAAGCACGCTAGATGGACTTGCGTCTGAGCTTCAAATGTCTGTGGTAAAACTTAAAGCTAGGATGTCTGTGCAAGTTATCTTTCACGTTTTCTTGCGCTTGAATGTTTCAAGTTTAAACAAATAGCAACATGTGCTGTTCAGGTCTTCCCGGTGCATGCGCGCTGTCAACACCCAGGTGATGACGGCGTAAATGACTGGTCATATTAGAACATACAGCACTCCTACTGAACACAGTCCACAGGGGAATCCAGAATGCATATCCATTGACTAACTTACAATAGTCTGTTTTACGCGTTATTTCCAACAAACCATATTATAGATGCACCGTCAGATTTAAGATGAACAGCTGTGCAAGTGCCTGCCGAATCGTGGGTGGAGAACGGTACGGTTTGATTTTTTACAGAGAATGGTTACTCCCCTAATAAACATATTTCACCATGTCAAGCTATTACCTCCAATCTGTCTAGACTGGAGGGGGCAACTGAGAGAGTGGGACACAACAGCATCCACCACTCTTCTGCAAAGTAATCCATACCTTGGCTTAATGAGAGCTTATTCTGATCTTGGTTCCAGCAAGGAAGCGTGCTGATGCTGCAACTTCACGTCCAGACTGACTGTGCTGGAGGGGGACTACCCGAGTGTTGGGCGATATGCTTCATAGTCAGATTGCCATATGATCAGCCTGTGAGATTGCGATACAACATATTATCACATGGGGGCGGGGCAATAGTTTACTTATTTGCTCATTTATTTAACAATTTATCTACTTATTTATTTACTTGTCTATCTATCAAACTTAATTCATTATCTACTTAATATACATTACTTTTTATCTCTGGAAATTACGCACAAAAAATTTGAATTGTTGTCCATAATTCTGCAAGCCTATTTGGCAATTTTTTGGTTTTAAACCAGATGCGAAAGGGGAGCCCCAGTACATAACTCAAGCAATCTGCAAACTTTGCAAGAGAGTTGTGTCTGTAAGAGAGTCTCAAACAACAAACCCGTTCCTACATTTGCGTACTCACCACCCCGCTGAGACTGCTAAACTAGCACCAAAACAAGCTGTGACGGTCGGCAAAGATCTAAGTCATCCATCCATCGTCAGAGCTTTTGCAAAAGGCACTAAGTACAAACAAAACAGTGAAGGTGGGCCCGGTGTATGGCAACTGTTTCTAAGTATATCACTTCCCTTCATACTGTTGAAAAGGAACGTTTTGAAGAGCTACTTCAGACATTTGACAAATAGTACTAGCTTCCGGGGCGCAAGTACTTCACAGAAATGGCTATCCCTGATCTGTACAATAAAACGAGGGAGATCATCGATAAAGATTTGAAAGTGGTTGACTTTGTCGCATAAATATGACACCCTACATGTCTGTGATAGTCCATTATATTTAAGAGCATTGGAAACTGGATGCAAAATGTCCCGAAACAACATTCATCCCGGTGAACCACATTGTCATTAAGTTGTTTAAAATAAAGCTGCAGCCTCTGATTCACAAAATACTTGAATCAAATGGTGAGATACGGTGCAGTTTGCCTTGCGGTGTCTGCTTATATGCTTCAAATTCATTTTTTTCAATAAGCTACAGAATACTTGGAAGACTGTCTATTGCAGTGAAAGCTTAATAAAGTTTTTTTTTTTATAAATAATAATTGTCATTTTTATTTTGGGGTTGTTTCTTCCCCCATGAAAAACAAACCATTCAACCCCTTAACTGGTGCCCCCTCAAAAATACTTAACCCCTGCCTGCATTAAATTTAATCAGATTCTAATTGTCTGAAGGAAGATGCAAATATTGAAGTATGGCCACTAGATGCAGCATCTTATTCCCTTCCCTTTTATTGTTGTAGGGCATTTTAATAGAGCCAACATGAGGAAAGTTCTTCCTAAATACAATCAGCACATTAATTAACTCTGATTAACTTTCCTGGTCCCACCATACAGATTGTGTAGTGATGTTTGTACAGTAGTAAGAGCAGCTTGACAACCTCTTTATTTCCTGTGAAGGCAAAAGAATGTTGGCGTTGACTCCAAACTTCTACCGCTACACCATATAGAGCATCCTGATTGGCTGCATCACCACTTTGTATAGCAGCTGCTGTGCCCTTGACCGTAAAGCACTACAGAGTGGTCAGAACTGCAGAGCTCAACAGCAGCAAACTCCCACCCTTACAGGACATTTACCATTCACGTTGTAAGGAAGCAAGCTTGGAGGATCATCAAGGACTGCATGGGTGGCTGCAGTCCTTGATAATCCTCTAAGCTTCCTTCTCACTACCTTTTTGTTCCACTGCCATCTGGCAGACATTTTAGAAGCATCCAGGATGATGCTGAAGACAGGGGGAGATAGATAGTCAAGTCAAGTCACTTTTATGTTCTATAGCGCTTTATACAATACAGATTGTTTCAAATCATCTTTACAGGGATCCAGCTAGCAAGCATCTCTTCAACTCTTGGCATCGCCCTGTAACCATCCTCATCCAACCCCACGATGTCTGAATAATTTGACTTTGCAGTCTTATATGCAGGCTTAATGCCAGACTCCCATCCTTTGAGAAGAGAGCCAGGCAGAAATGGAGCTTTCTCATCGTGAAATGCTCACAATGAGGACAGTCAGCCCTCTCGAAGACTGACTGAGCATGCTCTGCTCCCAAACACATTGCACAAATATCGTGAATGTCCCCCATAAAAAAGTGAGGGCAAGGTGATGCACAACTCCAAAAAAGCTTGCCAGCCATACTATCTATAACAGAGTGAGACAAACACTATGAAAAACAATCTTAAAAATAATTCACACAAATAAAAACAGATATGTGGCTTTCTCATATCAGAGAAGCTGATGACTTTTAATGCAGGCACTTTTTCTTGATGACATGCTACACTTCGTAATCTGACCTCCATCAGTCAATAGAATTGGCATGATTTCACATGTGCTTCAGACACTGGCACTGGAATTGTTCCCATAGCATCAACACCATGACGCAGCGTTGAGTTCCCTTGGAAGGGAACACCATTACACTTCTTTGTCCTCCTCCTCCTTCATCAACTCTAACAGCTGAGGACTTTGCCACATTCTTCATAAATAAAACAACAACCACCAACAGGCAATTATCCACACCAAAACCTGACAAACACATCTTAACAGCAAACACACACACACACATTCCAACCCTTCTCTCTGCTCTCAGAGGCAAGACGTTTCCAAACTCATTCTTTAGAGTCACCCTACCTGTCTGCTTGATCCTATCCCCACTCATCTATTTCAAGCCATTTCTTCAGTTATTCTTGCACTCACTCACATCATCAACACCTCTCTTATCACGGGTTCCTTTCTCACAGCATTTAAAGGAGCATTTCACCCGTGGGAACATTGATCTTTGTTGAAAGTGGGTCATATATGTAGTCGAAATGTATTAAAATTTTCTAATTTGTTGCCTTTTTGACCGAGTTATGACAGAAAGTAACTTTAGGGCGCATTTGTATGGAAAACCACAACTCCCACAATGCAACACATTTGCACAGCTCCACAAGCCACTCCCATTAATCCAGAACACCGCCTATGAGAAATCCGCCTATCAGAGAAAGCACTAGGCTAGCTACCGCTTGAGTTTGAAATTAATTTCACATAAAAAAAATTGTTGTTTGGCGAACTCATTATTGAATTATTCCTTGTTACTATTTATTTTGAAATGGTGAACTATTGCATGGTACCGGGATGTTCAGTCCCCCGACCGATGTTTAACCAATCACATTAGACACAATTACAAAAATGTTTATTGCCAGGTCATACAGAAGTTATTACACGACAATTAACACAAGGACAACTTCAGCCGAAGCTGTCAAAAGACAAGTACATGAAGAACATGGCTAACGTTACCACAAAACTGAGTAGCCTTATAACATTTTACCAATCGAACAGACGCGGCTACAACACTATTCTGCCACGCAATTTCGTCTAGCCTACATCTGACAATTTTGGGTTCAAACACGCCCTGCACACCACACATACTTAACAGTGTTAAATTTGAAAAATACCGTTCGATAGAACTGCTTTGTTACCACAGTTATCTGCGTGCTTCCTCGGCGATGAAGTTCCACATTTGCGGCTATAATCCAACACGAAAATGTTTGCAGCAAAGTCTTTCACAATATTTTCTTCAGAAACTCCAAATTTCTCCCACACACTGGACTTGATTTTTGATGACGTATTGTCGACAACTTTACAATCTCTACTAGCTATTCTTTTCTTCAACTCCTGAGCATCCATCTCAATGACTGCAAGCAGATCGCGCGCGCGGTTATGAGGAATTTTTAAAAGTGAAAGTAGCCTAGGTAACGTTATAGATTCCTGGGAGGGCATAGCGCGTGGGCACAAATAAACTGATGTGGATTTTAAATTATTTTATCAACTTAAAATACAGGCATGTATTTGTAGATGTGTTCCTAAAATTATGCATATATTTTTACGCCTGCATGTGATTGTTTTAAACCCGTGTTTAGACCCGTGTTTCTCCCGTGTCCGACCCGACCCGCACCCGTATCCGACACAGTTGGATATTTTTCACCTGTTTGAGCAAAATTTGCGGATCACCCGTCCCATGCAGGACTCTAAGCCCAGGCTCCTCGGTCGCGACAGGCAGGTCTCCTGCCTCGGCTGCAGCCGCAGCCTCCTGTTCCTCAACCTCAGCTGCTCTTCACTATATTGCGGCTCGTACAGATAGCCACGAACATCTGTTTCGAGCAACAGACTTTCAAAATCCTCTTCTTCCATATCATGTGTAGTTCCTTCAGCCATTCTCGTAAATTCCCATCTGACTCCATAAGCGTTTATAAGTTTAGTCCCACCCACTGATCTGTAATAGGCCTGTAGGGTGAGTGGGTCCCACCCCCTGGAATAATGAGGAGCTAGTGTTTGTAGTCTCATACACTATACAATGAAATGTGACTTCCTGCTTATTATGACGCAAAATGACGATTTTTACGTCATTATAAGCAGGAAGTGAAACACTTAAATTCTTATTTCTCCCATCTCAGGGAAAAATAAAGGAAAAATCCACGACCATTATAATATATGACTGGTTTTCTAACAATACAAAGCTTAATGCAAATGGGTGAAGTGTCCCTTTAAGCTGGTTTCAGATAACCTCACTGCTTGAGGAACCCCCCCAAAAAAACAAATCCAGCACTTTTAGAAAACTACAGACCGGTATCCGGTATTTATTGCTAAGACACTTCAACGAGTTGTGATCATGTAAAGTCTCTACCTTTTTCACACAGAACAACCTCCTGGATAACAACCAGTCTTGTTTCAAAAGAGCCAACTCAACTGAGACTGCCCTGCTCTCGGTCGTTGAAGCTCTGAGACTGGCAAGAGCAGCTTCCAAATAGTGTTGCACGGTGCACCGATACTTCAAAAGTATCGCGATTAAAAACGTCACGATTCCTAAATGTATTAGTTATCGATACCTTTAAGAATGGCCGCGTTCCAGATTTGTAAGGCCGGCGACACACTGGATGCGTGGCGTGAGCGTTTTTATTTCGGCTCCCATGTTAACAGGTAGAGCTAGCACCATAGACTGTAGGCTAACACACTGCCTGCGTGACACGCGCGCATGTTAGAAATAGAACCGACGCCTATTTTTCACGTGACACGCAAGCGTGTTGGAAGTGTTTCCAGGCAAAATAGAATAGGAAAAAATGTTTCTATGTCATTTTGACACGAATACATATTAATAAATGACATTTTGATGTTTGAAAGTCTCTAGGTTTTGACAAAAATGCAGATATAAATGTAATTTAAAAAAAAATTATCGATTTTCAAATACTGCACCTCTCAATACAGAACGAAATATTATGTAGCCTATTTTGCCGTCAACACTGCCGACGTTGTCTTTGCTGCTATTTATGTTTAACATGAAGTATAGGCCTTCCACAACTCTCTCCCCATATGTCAAATATATCACCAATGAGGCTTATCATATGTTACCAATATTAAACATTGTTTAATATAATCGCTGTTCATATTTTTATTCAAAGTTCAGAATCAAGATAAAGTTATTACCGGTAACTCTTATGTTACTTATGATAACTGAGACAATGCTGCTAAATTTATCATTTTTTTACCTTGAATGTCATTGCTCTAATTTATTTTTTATATTTTGATATTTCATATTTTGTTCAAATGTTTAATATATCTGCTGTTCATATGTTCATTTATTAGTGTGTTATATGATTAGAATGTTGTCCCGGTTTTAAAATAAAGCACAGCAATGATATTTGAGAGTGTTTCTCCCTTTTCAGGAAAATTATCGAAAAAGTATCGAAATGACAATTCTTGACTTGGTATCGGTATCGAAACAATAATTTTGGTATTGTGACAACACTACTTCCAAATCATCAGTACTCATCTTGCTGGATCTCTCTGCTGCTTTTGACAACTACCAGATCCTCCTGTCAACCCACATGACAAAGGGCTTCTCAGGAACCATACTCCAATGGTTCAAGTCTTACATCTCAGGTAGGTCCTTCAGGGTGTCTTGGAGGAGAGAGGTGTCTAAGTCGCAACATCTAGCTACTGGAGTGCCTCAGGGCTCAGTGCTTGGACCTCTTATCTACACATCCTCACTAGCATCTGTCATTCAGAAACATGGCTTTTCCTATTACTGTTATGCTGATGACACACAACTCTACCTCTCATTCCAGCCAGATGATCCGAATGAAGCTGCTCACATCGCAGCCTGGCTGACAGATATTTCTTTCTAAATGAAGGTCCACCACCTTCAACTCAACCTTGCAAAGATAGAACTGCTTGTGTTTTCAGCCAACCCAACACTTTGTCACAACTTCTCCATTGTGATTGATGATCAGTTAAACTTCAAAAACCACATTGTTGGAAATGCCCAGTCCTGCAGATTTTTCTTATTCCAAATACAGAAGATCAGGTCCTTCCTATCTGAGCATGATACACAACTTCTTGTCCAAGTTCTTGTTCTTATCCAGACTGGACTATTTTAATGCTCTCTTAGCAGGCCTACTGTTAAACCTCTGCAACTGATCCAGAATGCAGCAGCGAGAGTGGTCTTTCATGTGCCAGAAAAGAGCGCTCATCACACCTCTCTTCAACTATTTGCACTGGTTGCCTATTGCAGCTCGCATCAAATTCAAGACACTGATATTTGCCTACAGAACAACCACTGGCTCTGCACCCCTATACATAAACTCACTATTTCAGACTTACAGTATGTGCCCTCCAGAAGCTGCCGTTCTGCAAGTGACAAAATCCGGGCACAAAATCACTTTCACAGACCATTACCTTGACTGTTCTCTGCTTATGGAATGACTTGCTTAACTCACTTCACTTCTATTCTGTTTATTCTTACATATTATTGCCAGAGGTGGGAGCAAGTTACAAATGTTTAAGTCACAAGTCGCAGTACACACAAACCAAGCAAGTCAAGTCAAGTCAGTGGCTCACTTCAAGCAAGTCAAGTCGAATCCTGCTAAGGGTCAAGTGAAGTCAAGTTATAATACCAAACTGAATTAAAGAAGTAAAGTTTATATTGGCCTCAACCTTATTTTCCCCTTAGAAATGATTACCTTTTTTATCCATCTATATCGTAATATTAATAATAATCATTGAATTATTTTATAATAACAATTATACGAAAAATGTTGAAGATAAAACAGTTGTAGGTAAATTCACAAGTGTGATGCATTAATTATATTGGTTTTACAGTAAATGTCATATGTTTAACTTTGCTTATATATATTTTTTTATGGAATATCACCGGCAGAAATTAACTTTCCCATTAAGGGCCAATGTTTGACAGTCACGATACAGATAGAAGCACACAGGTAAAGAGTTCAAAACAGAGTTTTATTGAACAGAGGCACAGAGTGGAACAGCAGAGGAGACTGGTGAGTCTGTATTGGAGAATCAGAACTTGATGAGGAACTTAATCTTGATGTCTAGTTTGCAGGGGATGGAAGAGGATTCGGCAGGCTGATGGCAGGAGACAGATGACAGAAGACGGAAGACGGAATGATCGGAGACAAAGTTCAGGCGAGGAGTCTTCGAGGTAGGTAGGAATCGGTAATTATGCGAATAGAGTCTATATGTTCACGTAAGGACGAGACCAGACAGGGAAGTGAAGGAGAAGTATATCTTTATAGTGTGTGTTGATGATGAAGTGCAGGTTCGGTGAAATAGAATTCCGGGGAGAGTGAACGAGTGGGCGGAGCGTGCTGATCTGGTGGCTCCATGACATTGACCCCTTAAATTGATTTCCAAGGGCATTTCTTTTTCTATGTTCTTACTATTTTTTTCTAACCATGCATTTACACTGCAATTACAACAGCATAATTGTATGAGATTAATTATTTAAATATAATAATTTTAATATAGAATTAATTAGATGCTAAAAAATTATAAATTATTTTTAATTATGAAATTAAAACAGCCAGTAGGTGGCGGCAAATCACCGTCTTAATAAACGAGTCATAGAAGCATTCATTCAACTGATTCGTTCAAAACGGCAGATTCATTCTGGAACTAAGCAAATAGGTCACTGAATCACAAAGCCCCGGATTCGTTCAGAGACACGTAACTCCTAACTCTTTTTCTGTGACTTGTTTGGAATTATTGTCATTGGAGAAATAAAGCAAAAACAGAGAATAATGACAATATCATGTCTAAAATGTCAATTATCACAATATTGACTCTATGTTTACTGAACAGTTGTATAAAATCATTATCACATTTGCTATCGCTTCAATATTCTAGAAATATTGATTAATATCATATGTTGTAAACAATAACTCATACTAGGGCCATTTTTTCCACCATATCTTGAATTTTGGGTGCATTGTATTAATTCTACTGGCATTTTGCCCCCCAACCCCCTGATAACGTCTGACCCTGCTTTAAGAGAAGCATAAAACACAACAAAACATTAACAGTTTTGTATGTTATTTTTCGCCATTTGAAAGAGTGACATATTTGGCAGTAAAGCACTATGATTTGAAAGAAACTGTGGCAAATGTCTGCGAATTTATGCAACATACATAAATGCTACAAAACATATGCCATCATTAGGCTAATTATCATTTTAATCTATTGACAGCCTTAAGCTACATATGAAAACACAATTTTGTATAAAGAGGCATTGTCACGGTTTTGTTTTTGGGTTTGTTCACGTCATGTTTCCTTGTCTGTCATGTGATCCCTTGTAAGTCATGTGATCCTGCCATGTGTTCCCTTGTCTGATGTGTCATGTTGTCATTGGTTCATTGTTTCATTGTTCACAGGTGTCCCTTGTCTTGTCATTAGTCTTGTGTGTAGTTAAGCCCTTATGTTTGCCATGTGTCTTTGTCTAGTATTGTTCCCTGTAACCATTGTTTGTGAGTTCATGTTCATGTTCATGTTTTGAGTTGTCTTGTCATGCCATGCCATGTTTTTGTTTCATGTTTGGTTTTGTTTATAATAAACTGCACTTGGGTTCTCATTTACACTTGCCTCTAGTGGATCACTTTACAGGCATGCTGTTTTGACCACTATTCTCTCTAGATTTAACATTAGTCAAATTCTATAACAAACAGGTTAAAGATCCCATGACATGACATTTTTTTAACATTAATATGAATTCCCTTAGCCTGCCTATGGTCCCCCAGTGGCTAGATATTTTGATAGGTGTAAACCAAGCCATGGGTATTTTTGAGAAAATAAAAGCTCAGACGGGCGAATCTAGAATCTTCCCTTTATGTCGTCATAAGGGGAAAGGTCACCTCCCCTTTCTCTTCTTTGATGCAAAGAGAATTTGGCCACCCATGAGAAAATGAGCGGCGCAAACGCGATATTGGTTTTTCCTCAAGAGACATCATGGCTTGCAAACGAGTGAATCATGGCAGTTGCTCAGTGTTTGGATGTACAAATGAACACAAAAGTATTTTTTTAGTTCCTTCATCCGAGCCTCTGAAGAACCAGTGGGTTACGTGAATTTCTGATGTGTAATTGTTCAAGTTCAGACAGATAATCTTTCTCTCAAAATCGTTCAATACTGTTTATGCATCAGTAAATCAAGCCAGTGACTAAACGATCAACTTCACATCGTTTCTCTTGGTAGGATGAAAATAATCTTATTTAAACTGTGATTAAAATATATACAGAAAGCCATCAAAGAACAATCCCTTTCCAATCGCCCAAACTGTCAATCACACAGCGCGAGTTTATCTGGACACTTGCCAAAACTCGTTCTGAAATCAATGACGCTGTTACACTGCACAACGAAGCTCTTACTGTACTTACCTCATGTTTGCATTGGTGAAATCATTAGTGAGAGTGCAGAAACTGCGTTGCAATGATAAGTTTTATTATATTTATAAGTGAAAGATTGACTGTACCGAGTCTTTCCGGAAAAAACCGAGCGGCTGGGGGCGGGCCGTGTGGGCGGTGTGCTATAGCTGTGCTAACTGATCTAACAACAACACAGAGAGACATTTGAAGTAGTTTACTCACCGTGACTGCTCGATCCTTAAGCATTAGACGATCTGCAAATAAGTCGATCTGGGCTTTGTTTATAAAACAATCATCGTCGAAATGCAGGGAACAAAGAGTCGTGCACAACCTCCGTTGATGCTTCGAAAAAAACAAACTCCATCCACTATTCCCTTAACGCTGGGTTCTTTGGGAATCTGTGCAGGGTTGTCTTGCCCTGCCAACCAAAAACCCACTTCTTTGGTGACATTGACTTCCCTAAAAGCCGAGCATAGCGCTTTGAGGTAACGTACTGCTTTCGCTCTCTTCTCTCTCTGGTCTGCGAGTGCGCGCGCGGCCGCGGAGAAGTGCCCTTAGGACCCATATAAGGAAATTCCGCTCTATCTTACGTAAGACAGAGCCATACTCGAAAAAAACTTTCCGAAACTTGTGACAAACCGGAAGGAGTATTTTTGGAACAAAAATACTCCTTCAAACGTACAACTTAACTTTTGAAACTTTGTCCATGTTTAGCATGGGAATCCAACTCTTTAACAGTGTAAAAAACTCAGTATGCATGAAACAGCAATTCACCCCCCCTTTAATTTAGTCAAGCAAGTCTCAAGTCCTTAAATTTGCGACTCGAGTCAAGCCATGTGACTCGAGTCCCCATCTCTGATTATTGCCCTATTGTTGGTTTGATTGCTTCTATTGTTCTCCTCAATTTGTAAGCAGCTTTAGATAAAAGTGTCTGCTAAATGATTAAATGTTAAATGGTACTAGAGCCACTTAATATCTACATTGCCTTTGTTACAAGGTTCAAGTTTGGGGGAAGGACAGGGTTGGTGAATCAATGTAATAGACTTTTATTCAAAACTCAAAAATGTGCTCTGCACAATTAAATAACTCCAATAATTCAGAAGATCGGGGTTTAGAATGGTCACGCTCAGTCTTTCCAGGTCTGGCCACAGCTTTTTATCCAGTCTCTCCAGACCAGTAACTATATTTGTGGTCCAGGGTCACATATATTGTTTTATGATTTCAAGAGCACTTTTCCAAATTTACATTAACATAACTTTAACATTACATTTGTTATAATTGTGTGCTGGACTTGATACTTATTAAAAAATGTGTATTTTATAGGAATTGTGATATAACTGAAGTTGTTTTGTTTCTATAATTTGTGTTTTTAGCTGAGGCCATTGAAAAGGTCTGAAGCCTCTCTGAAATGGAGTCAATTTAAAAAATAATATACAGTCACTTTATTTTCATGTCTTAACGATTTGTTTTTATTTGCATGTCTAGGTTCTGAAAATGAGTTATAACAGAGTTGAGAAGCTTGACAAGAACACATTTAGAGGCCTGAACAATCTTTTACGTCTTCATATGGACCATAATCACATTAACTTCATACACCCAGAAAGTTTTTATGGATTGAAAATGCTGCAGTTGATCAACCTTGAGGGAAACCAACTCCAACAGCTTCATCCAGATACATTTATATCACTGCAGTTCAGCCAGATTTTGAAATGGTCATCTCTCAAGACCATTTACTTGTCAGACAATGCTTTAACCACATTGCCTGCAACTATATTTGCTGGCTGCTACAATATTGAGAATCTCTTCCTTAGTGGAAACCCCTGGTCATGTGATTGTCGGATGGGTTGGCTTGTCCATTGGATAGAGAAACACCCAGGTGAGATTGGTCTATATTGAACTTTTTTAAAGTGCCCCATTATGTTTTTTTTCCGAATATTCCCTTGCATGCAGTGTGTAATATAGCTGTATGTGAATGTAAACGTTCTGCAAAGTTGTAAAGTCGAAATTGCATGAAAAATATCCGCCCGCAAACAACCTGACCAGCCCTCAAACGTCATTTTACTGATGACTGCTTCTCAAATCTCTGAGTTGCCCTTGAAAGATGCCCTTTTTTTTGGACCAGCTTGCTCCTCAGAATCACAACCTGTAAGTATGAATAATTATTGATGTATATAGATTTTCTACCGGGTGTTCAAAATACATAGATATGTGTTTTATATTGTATAAGTTTCCAGCTAATTCACATTATTACTGTCTAACTGAAATACTTCTGCTAATCAGTTGTGGGCCACTATTACCAACTGAGTCTATTAATGCAGATTGTCTGTTGTTCTTACTACTTTGAGTAAAGATAAAGGAGCAAGATTTGTTTTACAAACGTTTGTTTCATTAGTCATTCACATTAGTGCTGGGCTAACGAATGCACTGTTATTGATACAGTTCACTGCAAAAAATTAGAAATATAAACATTGTTTTTTTAATGGACATACTCCTGTTAATGCTGATGGTGAGGAATTACAGTTGAAACATCTCATAATGTACCTCAAAATGAATAGCGCATCACTGAGAAACGTCCTGCTTGAGTTGTCCTTGCGATGGAGGATCAGGTTGAATAACTAGTTCTTCCAATGTTTCATCGTCGGACTCGTGCTTGGATTAATATGTTAAAATCAACGTCATCGTTACAGTGTGTACAGTGTGTACAATCGCTGAGCTTTAGGACGCCTCCAGATGGAGCTGAAGTACAGTTATGGTAATGGCCGTTTAGCTTCCGAAACATGAGCTGTACGCGGTAGACTGATGACAACAGACTGGGCCATTTGACCAATCAGCAGCTGATTCATCCATCTAGTCGTTTGAGAATCATTGAAAAATGTGGTGAAGTGCAATGTATTTTATGATAAAATAAAAAAAAACTGTTTGTTTGTAAACCTGTTGTAGGAGACCCCCGAAACAAGTTAGGAGCCTTTAAAATTGCATAATAGGGGCACTTTAAAAAGCAGGACAAACATAAGTGTAAAAAAATCAGGAACTGGACTTTTTCCAATAAATGGCATTATATATATATATATATATATATATATATATATATATATATATATATGCATATAGTTATACTGATAATTAATTTTACTTTTGCAGGTGTTCTAAAATGCAAAAGAGACAGGAAGTTTATAAAAGAACAGTGTCCCGTCTGTGAATTCCCAATTTCCTCCAGAGGAAGCAGCATTGTGCATTTGCAAAGTGATAGCTACACATGCACCAGACCATGGATTCATCCTCACTTAAAACAGAGGAATTTTACCTTGGGTGATGGTGACTATACCTTAGTCTCTCCTAAGGATTTTGTTGCACCCATTGGGATGTTGGAAATGAACATCACAGATCAATTCCACAATGATGCTAGGATAGCATGTGTTGTGCAGAGACCTACAGGAATGGAAAACTTGACTGCAACCTTTCGACAGAATGGCAAAGATTTAACTGCCCTGAGTGCAATTGTTTCTACATCGCTGATCTGCAACATTGACTATGACAATATACGCCAGATTTGGAACATTTTGGCTACCTATAGCGACTCCCCGATGAGACTTGAGCGAGGATTATTACTTTCTTTTAAACCAGATACAGTTTACACATACAAACAAGTACAACCCACTGCAGATGATATTTTTACAGAAGTTGAAGCAAAAATCAAAGCCAATCCTGAATGGTTAATGCAAGGCACAGTCCTGCTACAGCTGGACCGTGTTAAAACAACATTCCCAACCCTTACTATGAAGTATTTATCCAATGTTCAAGTAGATGTTGACAGCAGCAAGGATAGTAGAGTCCAGTCTAGCTGGGCAATGATAAGAAGGGACAACCAGACCAGAACTGAACACATAGTCCTTGCTGGTGGTGTGACTGAATTGAATTGCCAGACTGTTGGGGATCCTAAACCCATTGTTGAATGGATTCTTCCAGATGGAAGTAAATTACGTGCACCATACAACAGTGAGGATCAAAGGCTCGTAGTAACTTATGAAGGAAGGCTTACTTTAAAATCGGTTGAAATCTCAGATACAGGTGTCTATCAGTGCATTACAACTAACTACCAGGAAGCAGATGTTCTTGCCTTCAGGGTAACTGTGCTGCCCCTGGATCCTGAAGAAGAAGAGATTAATGGTATCAGAGTCTCACATACCCTTGGTCAGAACCTACTTCTTGATTGTACATCAGCCAGTAATCCACAGGCTTCCATTCAGTGGATACTTCCTGACCACACAATTTTAGACAAATCCTATGGCAACAAAGAGCTCCACAAAAATGGAACTTTGGTAATACATGGACTGACATCCAGAGACACAGGGTTTTACAGATGTTTAGCTGGAAATTTTCTAGGGGTAGATATGACAGTTTCTCAAGTAACTATTCTTGATGATGTGTCAAATAGCACAAGGCCAACTTATGTAAAGGAATCTGTTGATCATGTTGTACAAATTGATGATAGCCAGAAACTTGGAAGTATGTATCTCTCACAAAGGGTTGGTGAGGAGTCAAGGAGAATTACCTCAGGGAGACCATACACTTGGCTAAGGTCCAGATTTAATAAGATTCCCACTGTTAGAATAGGGAAAGGAGGGAACTCTAGAAGATTTTTTAATAAAAAGTACAAGAAAGAAGGTGCCACTTTCATTGATAATTCTCAAATTAAAGGAGGAATTATAAAGACAGCCAGTTTAGATGTGTCTAAAACACTTAAAGAATCCTCTGATGACATTGACACAACCTCAGGGGATGGTATATCTGAAGATGAATTTATTGTAATGACAACTACTCAAACACTTGAGCATAAACCAGTTAGCACCATTACAACCACAGATATTAAAATCACAGAAACTTACAAAACTGTCAACAGTACTTTCATTGAAGTAATATCTAATAAAACTAGAAACATCTTAAGAGCAAAAGAAAAAACGAATTTGGTCACAGCAACATCACACACTCAGACTCAGACACCTGCCACCCTGATTACAGCAAGTTACACTTTGAGTAATTATGGGACTCAAAAAGATGAGACAACCCTGAATACAACCAAGTCAGATTATATGTTAAGTAATATTGATGGTAAAACCCTCATATATGAGAGAGCAACAAATAGACCCTTAGGGAAACTCATTACTCTCAAACCTTTTCTGACAGAAGTTACAGAGCTTCTGTTCTCTGGGGACTCAGAAGATGTTACTACCAGAGCTACACCACTTTACAACTTCCAGGGCCCAAATGTCACCTATTTTGAACCAAAGAGTCATGCCATATTAACAGCAGTCACCACAACCGAAGAAGACAGAGAAAAGATCACATTTCAGACCACTCAAAGAATCAAGTCAGAGCTCCTTCCTGGGTCCACCATCATTTCCAAACACCAGATCCAAATTGTTCCATCCAAAAAGATGCAATCAGGAAAGAGACGTAAATTTCATGGAAGACGTAGGATCATTCGGCCCAGCAAAATTACAGACATACAATATTTACTTGATAAATTTAAACATCTTTCTATAAACAAGGAATACAATCTCACATTTTCACACGCTGTGGACAAAATCACAAATTGTGGCTATGGGAAAAGAGTTACATCTGGAGTGTCAACAGATAAATGCAAAACATCCGTGGATCAAAGCCTTGTCAACCCTACATCTAGGCATCACATGCCAACTTCCTCTTTGAGAGTGACAGAAAAACCTGCCATGGCAACTGATTTGTCAGTCTCTGGAAAGACTTTCACTGTTACTGATTCACAAATGCACACCATTTCTGAAGAATCCAGTGATTATAAAAGTTATTTCAATTCAATAGAGAAAGAACTAATTTTCACAACTACAACCACATCCCCATCCGTGATGTCTTCTAAAATTACACATGGGAAGATTCCATGGCATAGACCATTTGGACACAAGGGGGAACTAAAAGAAACCCTCAGCAAGCATCAAAACCCATTTACGTTGTCCACTAATGTGGAGCAGATGACCTCAGCATCCAAAGCAGAACCTTACAAGGCAATAACTGCAGCACCTACTACAGAAGTGCATCCTACACATATTATAGCCTCTCCTCCAGCGACAAGACACAATATCAATACTCCAGAGACATCATTTGATGACTCATCAGGTTCTTCCTCTTTTACAGAAACACATTTCCCTGACAATATCGTAACACCATCTACAACACCTGAGTTTTTCAGTTTTCCAGCCTTCCATGACCTGTCCACAACCACAGAGTCAATATGGGTTTCTCACACTCTAGCAGTCCCACCAACAATGAGGACTGCACTAAAGCAAAACACTGGTCAGAATAACTTCTCAGGTTCTCAAACTGGATTGTGGGGAAACCAAAAGCCTGGTTATCACAGACGAGGCTCCAGAAGGAGAAAGCCCATAAAAAAAGAAACCACAAAACCCCCAATTATCAAAGTGACTAAAACCGCTGACAAATTGGCCACAACCAGAGTAAACACAAATATGAGGAATGCCTCAGAAAGAGGTTGGAGATATACCACACAGAGCCCCATGATCAGAGTTCAGTCAACCATACATGAACAGAAATACAAGGATTGTTTAGAGTGTCCTCAGCCAAATGCCTCTGGTATTCCTCTGAGCAGAACAGTTACTTCAGACACAATGACTGATTCAACAGCCAACATGTTCACTCCATTTCCATACAGCAGTAGTACTGAAAATGCACATGATAACACAAGGTATGACACCTCATCTATTAGGGATATTACCTCCAAGCCAAGGATTAATGGTGGAAATGCTGCCAGTTTTACTGTTCTGTCCAACTCTGATGCGTTTCTCCCCTGCAAGGCCACTGGCAACCCTGAGCCCATCATCAGCTGGAACCGATTCTTATCTACCACAGGTACAAAATTAAAACCACAAAGCCTACCCTGACAGAGGATTTTTTTTTAAAGGATTCTATTGTTATACCATGAACATTTTCATATTTATTTTATTTTACATTTTGGTATGTCACAACATAAAATAAAATAAGGCTTTTTATGTTTGGTGATCATTTTTTGTCTCCTTTATATCATCAGGTAATATGTTGACCATCAAGGGGAAAATGGGTAAATTTGAAGTTTTGAAGAATGGAACATTGCTCATCCAAAGAACAAACATTAAAGACCATGGACAGTACATATGTTTTGCCCAGAACGAGTATGGTTCTGACAAGCTTGTAGTTACATTGTCAGTTGTGGCCTATCCCACCCGGATATTGGAGAAAAAGATGAGAGAAATCAAGATTCTTGCTGGGAAAACTGTACACATGGATTGCAGGACAGAAGGCAGACCAGTGCCCACTGTGTCATGGATTCTACCTAACCACACTGAAGTTAAAGGTCTGAACACTGAGCATGACAGAATAACAGTAACCACAATGGGGACACTAACCATTCAAAAGGTGTCGGTTTTAGATCGTGGACATTATAAGTGTATTGCAAGTAATCCAGCTGGTACTGCCACTGCCACTGTGCATCTACAGGTGGTAGCAGCACCGCCAGTAATACTGGAAGAGAAGCGACAGCTGGTGAAAGCTGATACTGGGCAGAATCTCCTTATTCCATGTACCACTTATGGTGACCCGCAACCCACAACACACTGGGTCTTACATGATGGCAGGATAGTATGGCCTCTAACTTACTCACTCAGCAAAGTTTCAGTTTTTGTTAATGGAACACTTTACCTCAGGAACGTAGAAATAACTGAAAGTGGAAAATATGAGTGTATTGCAACAAGCTCTACAGGATCAGAACGGCGTGTTGTCACACTTTCTGTGAAGACAACAGAAACTGCCCCTCAGATCATTGAGACATCACAAATGCGAAATGATGTGATATATGGTGATCTTCTTCATCTGAACTGCTCTGCGGTTGGGAACCCAAAACCTCAAATTATTTGGAGGCTTCCTTCCAAGGCTCTTGTGGATCAATCGCACAGGTAGACTATAACAGACTTTATCATTAAAAACAATTGTTTGAATGCAAAAACAAAGCTGAAGTTTGTAATGTTGTAATTGCAAAATACTCTTTACTATCTCTGAATGGCTAAGTTTATATGCAAACAAATAATCCGTTAGTAATGGGATTGACGGCTCAATCGGACTGAAAAGCCTACATGTAGACACCTTAATCAATTCGAGCTTGATCCAAATGAAATTTCGATCGGATTGGAAGGGGTGGTTTATTCCTTTTCTAATCCGATCGAAGGGACATGTAAACACTTGATCGAATTGAAAACCGAAACTGGAAAGGACTGCACTTGTGCAATGACGTAGAAATGGCTTAATGACGTATGACACTCGGAACGCGCTGCAGTCGTTGTTAAATAAAATGTCATAAAAATGACTGTCGTGTTATTCTAAAATTCTCCTACCACTCATCATCTGTGAAGTGGAGCAGAACTATGTCCCATCAGTCCTCACTTCATACTGTCACCGTTGTTTAGTTTTGTTTTTATGAACTTTCAGTTTTCTTTTATTTGTTGAGATTCCCACCACTCATTTGTCTCCTTGGTTACCGTTATCATTTGTTCATATGTGTATGTGATTAATTATCCTGGTTTGTGTTCCCTAAGTTGTTCCTTCACCTGCACTTGATGGTTTTGCCTTCTCTGAGTTTTTTTTTTTTTTTTTTTTTTTTTTTAAAGAACTTTTTGTTTGTAGAAACCTGTTTGAACCTTTTTCATCATCTTCATCTGAACCTGATCGTGACACATAGTCTCACCCACAGACACTTTATTTTGGCCGCAGAAAGGGGTGTTTTTATTGATTGATAAATATAAGCAGCACAGCACAATGGTTCATGTGCTTGTCGTCTCCTAATCAGGACCCAAAATAGATCAATATTAAGTGTGCTTTTTAAAACAAGGAAAAGAGGCAATGTAGGAGAATAGTATGTGCAAACAGCGGGAAACTCTGTATATTTGTGCAGTGTGCGCATGTCAAAAAAAATGAATCGATCAGAATGATTTAATTCCGATTGAAAAAAAGTTGTGCATGTAAACATAGCCACTGGAAGAGATTCCCCACAACTTTTGAGTTTGACTTATTTGTGAGTACTGGACAATGATTTTTTTTTTAATGCAATGACTATTATTAATTTTATTTTATGTTTTGCATAACTAATTTAACCCTGGAATTAACGATTAGATTGCATCTCAATTATGATAAAATAATGAAATATGAGTATATAAATGCATATCCTATATCAACAATTCTGTAAATGTTCTCAAACCAAATTCATGATGTAAACATGCATTTAAAAATATCACATTCTCATTTCAGAATGGGCAGTCGTATCAAAGTCCTGGAAAATGGTACCCTCATCATTGAATCAGTCAATGAAAAAGATGCTGGGGACTTCCTTTGTGTTGCACGCAACAAAGTTGGGGATGATGCACAGCTAATGGGGGTGTCAGTTTCTATGAAGCCAGCTCGGATTGATCCAAACATCTTTAGTAGGAAGCAAGTGCTTTATGGCAATGACCTAAAAGTGGACTGTATGGCTGCTGGTGTCCCCATGCCAGAGATATCTTGGGGACTTCCTGATGGTACCTTGGTGAATAGTGCCCTGCAAGCAGATGGAACAGAAGGGGATCAGTTTAAACGCTACATCTTGTTTAATAATGGAACACTGTACCTGAATAAAGTGGGTACTGATGAGGAAGGTGACTATACCTGTTATGCTGAAAACAAACTGGGTAAGGACAAAATGCATGTTCACATAAGTGTGGTAACTGCAGTGCCTCGCATTGAACACCCTAAGCTCTCCTATGCCAAAGTGAAGCCAGGTGGAAACGTTCTGTTTGACTGTAAGGCTATAGGTGAGCCCAAGCCAAAGGTCCTTTGGATGCTGCCTTCCAAAGACATGATTGCTGCATCAAATGAGCGTTACTTAGTGCATGCTAATGGGTCCCTTGATATACGAAATGTTAAATTAGTTGATTCTGGGGAGTATATCTGCATGGCTCGGAATGCTGCAGGTGAGGAGAATAAAGTATACAAGCTGGATATTGATGGTAACCCACCCATCATCAATGGCTTCAAACAAAATAGAACTGTGATGAAAGATACAGCGATCAAACATACTAGAAAGATAATAGACTGCAAGGCTGAAGGGAATCCAGCACCAAAGATCACATGGATCATGCCTGACAATATATTTCTTACTGCTCCATATTATGGGAGCAGGATTAATGTCCATCACAATGGTACACTAGAGATCCGTAATGTTCGGCCGTCGGATACAGCAGAATTTATTTGTATGGCTCAGAATAATGGAGGTGAAGCAGTCATGGTGGTTCAACTGGAAGTGACCGACAAGCTCAGGAGGCCCATTTTTAAGAACCCATTTAATGAGAGAGTGGTGACTCGGGTAGGGAGAACTGCAATGCTAAACTGTTCTGCTGATGGGCAACCCACACCTGAGATCATATGGACACTACCCAATAGAACTCGGTTCAGTGGAGGACCTGGGTTTGAGGGCTCACGGTATCATCTGGGTAAGGATGGCACGTTTGTTATTTATAACTCCAGCATAGAGGACACAGGTAAATACCGTTGTGCTGCAAAAAACAAAATGGGCTATATTGAGAAGCTGGTTGTTTTTGAGGTGATTCAGCAGCCTTATATCCTAACACGGCCAAAGGGGGTTATTCAAGGTATTTCTGGAGAGACCCTCTTCCTACATTGCCTGACAGATGAAATCCGGCCTAGTGTTTCTTGGACCACACCAGGAGGTTTTGTTCTTGCACGTCCACAGGTGAGTGGACGCTACCATTTAATGGACAATGGGACACTTGTTGTACATGATACAACCATGAATGATCGCGGGAATTATGTGTGCCGAGCAAAGAATGATGCTGGTGAGGCAGTTCTTGCTGTGCCTGTCATAATTATTGCATATCAACCCCGAATCACTAATGGACCACCACCAACTATGAGAGGAGTGGCTGGAGTTCCTGTTCATCTTAAATGCATTGCTAATGGAATACCTACACCAGAGATAACCTGGGAGCTGCCAGATGGGTCTGTTCTTTCTACGACTGGAAAGGAGCGACCTGTAGGCGGTGAGCTTCTCCATGCACAAGGGACACTTATAATTCGAAATCCCACAAGAGCACATTCTGGTAATTACAAGTGTATAGCCTTTAATTACCTGGGCAGACACACCAGAACAACATACATAACAATAAGATAAGTAGAGGGTCATGACTTCATGACTTTACCACTGTGACTATTCAAAAGGAATAGCCGTGTGAATGGGTTGTGTGAAGGTTGACAAAACATGGGTAATTATGCTGTATGGGAGGAAAACAAAGAACTCTGACGATTCCATTATATATATATATATATATATATATATATATATATATATATATATATACACACATTACATCCATATTGAATTATTAAAATGTAATTGTATGTCATGAACATGTAGAAGAATATATCAGAGTGAATGTTATCAAATTATTATGTTTTGCCTAATTGACATGTTTTTTTAACTAACTAAAACTAAAATAAAATAAAAGTGTATAAAAGTAATAAGTAAATGACTACGCTTTTTATTGAAAGTTCTATGCCATTTAGTACAATTGTATTGGGACGTTTATTCATGTGCCAATAAGTGTAACAATATAATAATGTTGTTCTTTTTCTATGTAGTTTTAGTGTTATTGTTGGCAAGATTATTAAGCATGCCTTACTGTGGATGTGGAACATATTTGTGAAAACACAAGCTTCTGTTCACAGCTTTGAGGTTTATTTACAATGGGACCTCAACATGCAATGATCCTATTACCCTTTTGAGAAGAGTCCTGGGGTCAAACAGCCAGGCTTGTCACAGAAAAATGTGTATGATGGCCCTCTTGGGTTAGCTTGAACTGCTTTCCTTTTGACTAATATTATTTCTTCATTTCTGTAGATTAATTTGTTCTGCCAAGTAGTGTTGAGTTGAAACTTAATGACTGAGTTTTCCTCTCTTGCTTTTAAGTTTAGAAACATTTATAAAGTTTGTGTTCTCACCAAAAGGTTCAGTTATGTAAAACAGATGGATGCGTGCATACACATACACATACGCATATTCACACACACACACACACACACACACACACACACACACACACACACACACACAGACAGAAGGAGAATGATTCCAAGAGCAGGAATGAAGCCCAAACTCTGGTGTAAACTAAAGGCTCTCCAGGTTTTCCTCTCCCCGAGAAAACATTCCATGGCTTCCCACTTTTCAACCTTTGCTTAGATCAACACATTTCACCACCACCCCTGGAATTTCACGATAGGATTTTAAAATCCACACCTCTGTTCTTCAGGCACAAGGGATGGATTCATCTTTAACTCAGTACCTAATTCTTCCTACTTCATGAAGTCTAAGGTCTTATATACATGTTAGAGTTGACTTAATAAGGATACACAAGGGAATAAGCTTTAAATTATAATTTTGTTCATGTAATTAAGTAAGTTAAATCTTAGACGAGTCAGGTCACTTTTTTTTGACTATGGACTAACATCCATTTTGAATGAATTGTTTTCAGGCGTGTAGATAGATTTTCATGTCAAGCCACCAACACAATTACTGTTCCTTCATTAATGAATAACTACTCAGGAACAAATGAGTAACACACTGTTAACATTCTAGTAACTGCTATTAACTAACATTAACTCTGATTAATGAATTAGTAAGTAATAGTGCTCAGTTGAATGAGATATTATCAGCAACTATTTTTTTTTCTCATCTCCTAGAGGATTACTAAGAACTACTATATAGAGGTTCATAATTAATGTGAATAATGCATAATGTAGCCTATAATTAATTCTAAAGTGAAGATAATGGTAACTCTATTATTACATGGCTCTGTGGAATACTTGATTCTGATTGGTCAATCGCACCCTCCAGCGGGATAACAGCCTGTAAAAACTGATAACACCGGCTCATCCGAGTTACTGAAGTCAGCAGCGCTGGACGCTTGCTAGGAATGGTTTTTCTTCGTGGAAGTTTTGTGTTTGGTGAGCTAATAAAATATTAAACCTCAAATCAATATTTTGTGTACAAAATATTTAATTATGTCATCCAGGTATCGCTGACTCGCTCTCTTGTTTCATAAAAATGCATCTGCTGCCATTTTGCAACAATTGTTTTGTGCACTGTAATGGATTATAAGATAACAAACAGGTAAGATTTTAAAACAGTTTAATCTCAGATCAATATCTCTTATCCCCATATTTATTTATGAGGCGAAATGCTGTTATAAATGGTATGACTGTATACCGTATCCCTTAAATGTCCGTCTAGTTTGAATTTGCCACTTGCTAGCAACTGCTCTCTCCGCGGAAGCTTTGTGTTTAATGACCTAATAAAATACTTCGACTCGAGTCCATATTTCATGCCTAATTATTTACATATGTGGGAAGTAGCTGTGTAATAAGCAGAATAATGTACATCCAGGCGGTTGTTCTCTCAGAATAAAAACCCCTTCAGGTGTGTGTGTGTGTGTGTGTGTGTGTGTGTGTGTGTGTGTGTGTGTGTGTTATCTCAGAATAAACCCCCTTCAGGTGTGTGTGTGTGTGTGTGTGTGTGTGTGTGTTATCTCAGAATAAACCCCTTCAGGTGTGTGTGTGTGTGTGTGTGTGTGTTATCTCAGATTAAACCCCTTCTGGTGTGTGTGTGTGAGATAACAACCGGCTGGATGTACATTATCCCTTACTTAATTACTGAAGTCAATTTTGGATAGTAATTCCTTCCGATGGATTTGGTAACAAGTAATTACTAGTGGGTTACCATGATCTTCATTTTTGAATACTGATCCAAATAATTAGTAGGGGTGAATTCAGGTTGAGTGGGACGCTTTTTGCCATTGAGATGACTGGGACTGAGATGTCCCATTCAGCCTGAACTGACCCTAGTTCCTTTAGAAGTATGTAGAAACACTTGAGTCATTACTATCTAAAACCTTACAAAAAACCTCAAAAGCTCACAATGACTTCAGTCGATATTAGAAAGTTATCATGCTTTTCATTTTAGAATACTGATCCAAAGTATTAGTAATTCCTTCTGAAGGATTCGGGAATAATTGAGTCATTACTAGTGGGCTACCATGATCTTCACTTTAGAATTAATTATACATTATGCATTATTCACATTAATTATAACCCTGTATATAGACCCTAGTAGTTCTTAGTAGTTGTTGATTAGCTAACAGTGAACCACCTCATTCAACTGAGCGCTATTACTTACTAATTTCGTAATCAGAGTATCTTGTTAGTTAATAGTAGTTACTAGAATGTTAACATTGCATTACTCATTTGTTCTTGTGTAGTTATTCATTAAGGACGGAACAGTATTCTAAAGTGTTACCAAACTGAAAACCTGTTTGTAGAGTACAGACTACTCCAGCAGTCTAATACAGACATTCACACTAGGATGAGCTACAGTAATTATGCTGATTCAGTGTGTAGTCTATGTGATGTTCCTATTAGGGATTAAACCTGCCAGTCCAGTTGTTATGATTTGGATGAGGTGCTGTAAATTATAAATGTATAAATTTATCCTAAAAATTTCTTTCCCATCAAGAGCTGAATCTTAAACTTCCAAAAAAGTTCTCAAAAACCACAAGCAATTATTCTATAACAGACAGTCAACAAACATGTGTCCATGACAGACTTCACTGTTGGAGTGACCCGGTCACCTCTAGAGCCGCAGTGGGTCGCTCAGGCTTTGTGGTTGGACTAAAGTGGTGAAGTGTAGATTTATTGCCTGCCAAGGGAACTGGAGTCGTGACTGTCTGGAAATTGGACAGTTGCATGGGTAAGCAGTAAAGCATCACTCACATGTTCTTCAGAAAATGTAAAAATCTAGTTAGACTACAGCGATTTATACGATTATTTTTAAATACATTCCATTAATTTTGTTATATCCTCTATGTTACTAGCTCTGATAATGTAGCGCTTTTAGAGCTTGAAAATTTTGTAGTTGCGGGTTCATTTGAGTGATGAAGTAGGCCTATCTTTGTTTCATGGGTATAGCTCTGAGTATGTGTAACTTGCCATCTCCAGTGAGGTTTGTCTTTGGTCACAGTACGTGTTTACAGTGGTTGGAGGTCATGTTTTCACTCCATCTATCAGGCAGATGTTAACCACCCCACTTACGCTTGTTAGGTTCCTTGCATGTCTTGACTAGATGTGCTCTGTACTGGACATTTGACCATTGAAGCTTCTCAAAGAAGTAAGAGTCAAAAAATTCACAGAATGTATTTTGCGATGGCGTGTGCAGTCTCTGTGTTTGTGTGTCAGTAAACCTCTTGTAGAACCATGCACTGGATAAGCTTCAATACTAATTACTTACTCATGCTAGTATTACCAGAGGAAGCTGAATGATTACACGACTCGAGCAGAGTCTTCTCACTGTAGAGCTGATTTCTTTACCGATATCTTAAACTTTCACTTACTTATAAATTCAGTGCTTTGTCCATATGATAGAGTGACGACATGAATTTTCTGTAAACTGTTTACTGAGTGTTTATTGTAGTGCACAAAGTGAAAGAAAGCAGCAGAGCTACAGGTGTGACCAACAGCAGACTCTGCTCGATATAGCAGTTTCAAGTCGTGTTATCATTCATCTTCCTCTGGCAATACTAGCATGAGCAAGTAATATTGAAAACAAGGCCAACGTGAACAACCACAAGAGTATCATCATCCTGTCATCATTTCCTAAAGCTTCAATAATAACACATAAAATCACGAATGCATTCAACCTTCTAACCCCAACACATTAATCTTACATGCATGTGTTTCACATTGTGACTGAAAAGGGAAACACATACTCTCTGTTCACACACGTCCAGTGTTGGACCTTGAGGGCATTTTTGGAAATGCCGATATGTAAATCAATATTAACCAAATTATTTACCAATATTGCTCAGCCTTAGTAAAATAAAAATTATTTCACGTTAACACAGAAACCTGCATTTGGACCAGTGTTTCCCAACCTCTTTTTTCTTTTCTTTTTTTTGCCACAGCACAGTTTTGATAAGTATAAAATCCCACGGGACACCACTAAGCACTAAAATATAACAAAATTGCACAAACATGTATTGCTTCAAATGGCATATTAAAACTGGATATAATATTAAAAGTAGCACTCACATTTAATGTGAAAGTTGAGTCGGGTAGGGACATAATAAGGTAAGGGTAGGTATGATGCTGGTGATGATAACACAACATATCGCCGCTATTGTGGATTTATATATGGTCAGACACTTGCATGTGTCATCATAATAATAAAAGTGTTTGAAAATCAAGCTCAAATGGAGTTGAGGTTTGTGACCAGTGACTGATAGAGATATTTTGTCCGTCACTAGGACAGGCAGCCAGTGCATCGCATTACGCTTTCATCAACTTATGAGGTTTGATCCAATCGAGCAAAAATGTTTAGTCACAACCATGGTTTTCATTAGTTAAATATTTGCAAAACCCAGATACAGAAGTAAAGGATGACCAATAGCATTCATTAAAAAACAAACAAATTATTTATCTTTTGGAATTTCCATTTTCCACGGCACACCTGACAACCTGTCACGGCACACTAGTGTGGAGAACACTGATTTAGACAACTGACAATGATAATACAATAAACTGTGTAAGAAAACAGATTGAGGTAGCGACATGTATTATGCGGTTAAATCTGTTATCACCTCTAAGATAGTTCAGGTGATTAGTAATAACAAGCCATGGCTCTCAAAGGATCTTAAAACGTGTCTGAATGAGAAAAGGGCTGCATTTTTGAGAGGAGAAAATGATGTAGTAAAGGAGAAAGAGAAGAAATTTAAGCGTAAGGTTTTTACAGCAAAAATAGATTTTAAAGGTCCCATGACATGCTACTTTTTGTAGGCTTTAATATAGGCCTTAGTGGTCCCTAGTACTGTATCTGAAATCTCTTTTCAAAAATTCAGCCTCGGTGCAGAATTATAGCCACTACAAGCCAGTCCCAGAATGAGCTTCCTTCAGACGGGCCGTTTCGGTGTCTGTAGCTTTAAATACTAATGAGGAGGAGAAAGGCGGCGCAGGGTGGAGGGTGGGTGTGGCCTTGACCATCTTGCGCGACGGTACCGTGGCGTGCATGTTTACGTTGGATATAGCAATGGCACGAGGACACGCAGTCGTTCAAGCATTTCAGTTTGACCCAGAATCTGATCCGGATGGAGAAGCAACAACTCAGCGGTTCCAGCAGGACGTTTCCGAATGGTTAGTTTAAAATATTATGTCTGGATACGGTACTTTATTCGGATGGTTTACAGTTATTATCATGTAGCTAACGCTAACCTACTGTTGCCTTTTCATGAGAGATCTGTAACGTCTGTAATTATCTTATTACAATTACATCATCAAGCTCTGCGATCTTGAAATGCGGATATCGCGCGCGCCGTATAACCAACAGGAAAACGGTTATCCAAATAACAAAGAAGTGTACAACACTCGCGTTACAGTGTGTGTATTCACACACATAAACTGCATAGCTAATGTGACAGCCACATTCTACGTGTAACAGTCTAGGCAACCATAAACAGTAAAGCAACACACTTATATATCATTAGTTGACTTACTGTTCCGAGGTGTGTAGCTGAGCCAAAGAGAGTGATCCAGACTTTAGTTTCAGACGTTCAGCAAGCCCAGCTCTGTATTAACCCTTCGGTGTTCATTTGTACATCCAATTATTGAGCAATTGTTATGCTTCGCTCGCTCAAAAGCCATGATATCTCTCGTGGACAAACTAAAATCGCGCGCGCGCGCGTTCCTACTTCCTAGCTCATTTTCTCATGGGTGGAAAATATTCTCTGGGCGGGCAAAGCAGAGACAGGGGAGGTAACATTCCTCATTGTAACGTCACAAGGAGGAGATTCGAGATCAGCGCGATTGAGCTTCCATTTTCTCAAAGGCAGAGAAAGATAGCAAAAGCTCGATTTACACCGATTGAAATTTCTATAAACTTGGGGACCATATACAGGCTAGGGGAACTCATATTAATGTTAAAAAACCTCAGAAAGTGAAAATTTCATGTCATGGGACCTTTAAGAATAAGGTTGAACAAAGATTCTGTACAGGCAATGCAAAACAAGCATGGGAGGGATTAAACACAATAATGGGTAGGGAAGGAAAAAAACAAAGTGTAAACGTGGCAGATTGTGGTAAATTTGTTAATGATTTAAACATCTTCTATGGAAGATATGATGTGAGAGACCCAAAAATAGGCTGTAGTATTACCTGTGATCAGATTGGTAGCTATGAACATACAGCTTTCTGAAGAAAAAGTAGCCATGTGTCTCTCTAAAATTAGACCAAACAAAGCACCTGGGCCTGATGGCCTCCAAGGAAGGGTGTTAAAGGTATGTTCTCAACAGCTTAAAGGTGTTCTCACTCAGCTGTTTCAAATTTTGCTGAATTGTGGTGTTTTTCCAAATTCATGGAAGAAATCCACAATAATACCTGTGCCTAAAGTCTCTAAGGCTATAGCCCTTGGAGACTTTAGACCAGTGGCACTCACTCCACTCTTAGCCAAGTGTATGGAGAGAGTGGTCAGCACCCATCTTATGTCTTCTGTTGGGAATCAACTTGACCCCCTTCAATTTGCCTATAGGTCACACAGGGGCACAGAGGACGCAACTCTTACTCTTGTAAATCAAATAGCTAAACATTTGCAACAACCAAAATCACTTGCTCGGGTTCTTTTTATTGATTTTACTTCTACTTTTAATACTATGCAAATTGACATTCTTTTAGAACAACTTCTTAGGATGAATGTAAATGGTGGGGGCTCATTCACTGGATTAGAAGTTTCTTAACTGACCGCCCTCAGAGAGTCTTAATGAATGGGGTCTACTCAGATGAGATTGTTATAAATACTGGAGCACCACAAGGCTGTGTGTTGTCACCTTTGTTGTTTTCAATTTATATAAATGATATGACTGTGCACAGCACCAATGTTAGTTTACTTAAATATGCTGATGACATGGCCTTGGTAGGACTTCTCACAGAAAATAATGCAGCACATGAGGAAGCTTATTTTAGCCAAGTCACTTTATTGCAGGACTGGTGTCAGACTGTTAAATTGGAAATTAATGTGACTAAAACAAAAGAACTTATAATACAAACGAAACCAAGAGGGGCCAGTAACATCAATCCTGTTGTACTTAACAGCCGGCCTGTGGAAGTAGTTGAAAATTTTAAGTACTTGGGTACAATCATTGATCGCACTTTAAGTTTTAATGTTAACTCAGAGAGTATTTTTAAGAGAGCTAACCAGCGATTGTTTTTAATTAGAAAATTGAGGAGTTTCAGGGTCAGTCAGCATATTCTTGAGATGGCATATAGGGGCCTTGTAGAAAGTATTTTACAGTTTAATATAACAGCTTGGTATGGTAACCTGAATGTGAAAGATAAAAACAAGCTTTCTAAAATTGTTAATACGGCAGGGAAGGTGATTGGCAAGTCACAAAGGCAGCTTGGGGATGTATTTGATAAGGCGGTACTCAGGAAGGCCCGACAGATATCAACAGACACCCTACACCCACTAAACTTAGAGTTTGAATTGCTTCCATCTGGCCGTAGATTCAGGGTCCCAAGGGCGAGCAGGAACATCTATAAGAGATATTTTATTCCCCATGCCATACAGAAACTTAATTTAAACTGAAATTGTTTTTAAAAATGTGGTTATTGTAGGTTGAAACCTACCTTAGTTTAATCGGTTGCGCTGCTTTCCATTTTCTGTTGTTGTATGTGGATGGTGGTAGTATTGTACTCTTAACTGTGTGTATTTTAATGTAAGTCTAAATGTGGTGTCACTGATGTATTTCTGTTCGGAGAAGTCAAAGACAAATTTCCATTAAGGTGGAAAATAAAGTCTAATAATAATAATAATAATAATCTGAATATAACTCTTCTATCATACGCTTTACCTGCCCCACACAACTCGAGTATGATTTACTGTGATGTCCAGCTGCCTGAAGGGCAAATAAGAGGAGGCTTGGATAATTTGACCTGTAGCGCCACTTACTGTTTTGGAAGAGAAAATTTACTGAGTCCATTTGTGAGAAAATCATTACCGATGTAAAAAAAAGTAGCCAAAAAGGATCTCAAAATGGGAACAGAGTGGAATATGACGTAGGCTCTTGTGGGAATACAAATTTCAGAATCTGTTTAACATCTGCTGATTTTATGTCCTTACATAACATGAAAAACTAAGGTAGAGTGCTTTGAATTTAGCATTTAAGGTTATGATGATGACATCAGATGAATAATTCTCTTAAAGTTTCCAGCAAGAAATTTCTGCCAGTCCTGTTCTCTTTATTGTAAGTCAAATGAGTCAGATTACTGAGACTCTCACCCTTTATAGAGTTATGCTGACTGGATTAGGATTGGTAAAACTCTAGAGTCTAGCACGGGTTCCTAAACCTGTATACTTCATTTGCATGCTTTGTTTAAGGTCGTCACCCAGGCGCTTTGTCTCTGTGTCTAAGCACTGCCCACTAAAATCTATATAAACTACAATGTACACTGCCTTAGACAGACTTGATGACTGCAGCTCTCGACAGCTTGTGTTCTCAATAAAGAGTCCTGCTGAAGAAACAACCGAGTCTTCTGAGTTTCATACACTCTTTGGAATCTTTTTGTTAGACCTGTGGTGCAAGAGAACTACCCTGAATTTTCTCTCAAACTGCCCTTTGTGTTTGCAAATTGCAAATGAACAATGCATTATTTAAAAAAAAAAAGAGGTTTAAAAAAATTTCAGAAAGCTTCTTGAGACCCTTGGTTTAAATGTATTTTCCTGACATTGCTTCCCAGTCAACACGTGAGATCATTTGATGATCACAGTGACATAACACCATTCTCATGAGTAATAAATGAGCTCATCGTGAACTCATAATGTTGAGAGGAGGCCGTTTAAATGTCGGTCACCAGGGGGACATTATACCTCCTGTTTCTCAACACTGGAAAAATGTGGAAACTGCAGGATTTGTTAGCAAACCGTTTGTGCTGTGCACTTGTGCTTTGGACTCAGTGTGGAACTGTTACACTGGAGAAATGGTGAGTCTCTTTAATTGCTCTTCACATGTGCTCATATGATATTATAATGCCAGTATGCACTGTGTCCTGGCCTGTGTTAGCAGAGTACTGGCATTTGTGAACCAGAATCACCTGGCTTCAGGAATCACACCAGTAATCAAACTGATTGCATTGACAAACTGCTCTCTGTGTTTCAGGATGTGTCAAGTCTTTTCCAGGGGAAAAATAAATCGAGGTTTAGAAGCGAAAAGGAGTCACCAAAACAACACCAGAATCTGAATGCATCTGTCAAATAGAAATAGTTGTGTCAAATGCCAACACCAGACTGAAAAGAATGCAAAACAAAACAAGGAAACTACATTTTTGAAATACTTGGTTGATGGAAATAAAATGTGAACTTCAACATGTTTGTGATATAACTGACCGATATTAGAGAAATGTTAGATCACAGTGAACTCACACTAAACTAACAGAATGAGAGTTTAACAATGATATCACAGTGGTCTGACAGTATGAGCGCACACTAGTGAGCTGTGACCTCCAGACTGGTCAACACTCCCGTATTTCACACGCATATCCCCTTGATATCTGCACAGGGGGTAGAGGCGGGATCAAGCAGTTGAATCAAGCATCACTGGAGAAGACTCAGGTGGTACTCTGGCGAAAATACTATTCATAAATTAAACAACAGCTGGACGGAAGAATGTCGTTTCATATCTTGAAGCCATAACAACAATGCCCACGCCTTTTGCAAAATGTGTCACACAGATTTTAAAATCAGACACGGTGGGAAGATGACGTTACTCATCCGCACATTAAATCCCAGCGGCACGATTGAGCCGGGTTTCTCTTTAGGTAATAAAATTTGTAATAATAATAAAAAGAAACATGAATAAGTCACACTTTAATAAGTCTCACTTTATTTTTATTTACTATTCTGTATTTATGTATGTGTATTTAGCCCGGCCATCCATGCCGGAAGTATTCATATAAGGTGTTCAAATGGTATGTCCAAAGATTTGAGCTTTTTCCTGTGTGATTGAGGTGTTCTGCACCACAACTCGACAGGGCGCTTGTTTTACTTATAGAAGAGCGAGAGGATGCACCTCCATTACTCCTGCATCGTTTTGAAAGCCTCGTCACATACGTGGTTATGCCTACCAGGGTTGTACATTTAAAAAAATCAAATTTAAGACTTTTAAAGACTTTTTTTAAGACCCAAAGAAAGGAAAATTAGTACCGTATGCACATAAAGAATAAACCCATTCTCAAAATGCACTGTATTATACGCAACATGTAAACAGTATTCAACTCAGTACTTCATATTAAAAATATAAAACTAGCAAACACATGACAACATGTCACATCTTAAAACATGAAACAGTGCTTAGTAAAAGTTCAAATCTGACATGCATAGCTGTATGTGACTGATCAAATGACTGAATAGCTGTTTGAAACATTGGCATAGCCTACTGTTCATAAACAGAGAGTAGCACATCTGCTTGGTTGATGGGTTAGTGGGGTAATGGCTGAATTCCTGCTGTTCCTTCAGTGTCATCTACTGTCAGAGAGTGAATGTGCACTTTCAGTCAGCGTGTCTAATGGCATTTCATGTGATGTTTTGCCGTTTACACTTAAATCTGATCGGATTTCAATCGGATATGCACAAAAATCAGATTTGGACTGACAGACTGAACATAGCCTTGAGTCTCTACTAACAAGCTGACGAGCTGAATCAGATGTGTTTGATTAGGAAGAGTGTTTGGTGTGCCTTCAGGAACAGGACTGGGAAACACTGGTGTTTGTCATAGAACTTATACTGTTAAATAAGCCAGATAATATGCAATATAATATAATTGCCATAGAAGTGAGGAATGAAGTCAGTGTATATGCTCTGAGCTTCATGTGCTGTCACTGTGGTCAGCTCAACTCTACATAAGTCTACAAGTAGTCTGAACGACCATATGTATGGATTTCAGCCAAAATGAGGTTCGGTGGGTTTCATAAATGTAAAGTTGTAAAGATTTATTTTGAGCTCTACCTTCTGTTTTTAGTTGGACTGAGACTCTTCTTCAATAATATCTGTAGCACAACACCCCAGTCTGTGTTGAGCAAAGAAAAGCGTCTCTGGAAAAATAAATCTGTTCATAGAGTGAGCTGCCAACATTTTTGCAGAAGTAGTAACCCTACACTGAACAAACACAGACCTGCGTACTCATTCAGCTTTCCATGTGCCTTTACTAGTCTAGTGTCTGCCAGAGAAAATGTGCTCTTAAAGCTGCACTGTGTTAATTCTCGAACATTGTTGATGTCTGAAATCAACCCAGACAAACACACCCCTGCCTTCATTGCTCCGCCTCCAAAACTCACCCTCCATTCCTCACCGTCTGAATGTTTCCTTTCCTTTCTGTAGAAACTTTAAAACAATTAATCTGGCAGATTGTGATCGTTTAAAAACGCTCTTCGTCCACACTAGTGTTTTCAGGCGTTTTCCAGAAGTTTCTCATACATGCTGAAACGTTGGAAAATGCTAAATTCCCCTACCTGCGCATGCATAAAAGCTCACTGAACTGATACAGACGGAAAAATAAATTAAAAAGTTAGTGTGCAATTCTTCTGGCAGGATCATTTTATTTAGCAAAATAGGCCAAAACTGAGAGAAAAATATGTTTTCAAACGAAAACGTATTAGTGTGGACAAGGCCCTAGTCAGTGCACATGCTCCAGAAATGTGCTAGTAGTAATAACACAATTTTGCCCTGTTGGATGATGAAATGGGTGACAAAATATCCATATCTAGAGACCCATATGTTGCCACAGTCTAGCAACTACCCAGGGCTGTGTTTCCCGTACAGTGATGCAACTCGCTGCTTAACCACTGTAGTATTAAACATCTGTGGAGAAATAGTCAAGCCTGTTTCCTGAGATCGTAGGAACATTATCTCAGTTCGTTCAGTCGGCTGCTGTTTCTGTCCACAGTGATGCTGCTGTAACAAACATGGCATCTGAGGAGTACTTCATTACTTTTACTCCCCATCATTTTGATTGATTTGATGTTTGATTAACCGCAAGTTTCCTCTTACGTCATACACTGCAAAAAAATGCTTGTCTTGTTTCCAGTCCAAATATCTAAAAATTCTTAAATCAAGATGCATTTACTAGATGAGTAAAATGCCATAAGATACTGCCTCTTGTTTTCTGAGGTAATAAATCAAAATTAAGTGAGTTGTTGCTTAAAAAAAGCAAAATTATCTGCCAATGAGGTGAGAAAAATAATTAATTCAAACAGAAACAAGATTATTTTCTTACCCCATTGGCAGATAATTACGGAAGCCCTGAAACGCAACGTTTAAAAAAAAAAAATCCGTAAAAAAATAAATAAATTCTAGTACCTTAAAAAATTTTTAAAAAAATCTGTCAAAAAAATAAATAATCTAGTACGTAAAAAAAAAAAAAAAAATCTGTCAAAAAAAAAAAGTATTTCTAGTATTTCGAGATTAAAGTCGAAACGTTTCGAGAATAAAGTCGAAACGTTTCGAGAATAAAGTCGAAACGTTTTTAGAGAATACAGTCTTCTGTAGAAGTTGCGTGTGTGTGCATTCATAACGGTGCGTGTCCACTGGTGCATAGGGCGTGTTTCCAATTCTGAATTTTGTGTGTGTCTGTGTGTGTGTGTGTGTGTGTGTGTGTGTGTCTGTGTAAAGAAATGCACTTGTGAAGTCGAACTGCCTCGGACATGGATCTACACAAAATAGTAGCTTTTTACTTTTATCTGGGCTTTCAACAAAAAGAAAATTCGAGGTGCCAATCTACCAACATGCATTACCATGGCGTTGCCTATAGACGAGCACACAGAATCCGCCGGAGTAGGTTCACAATCTGATCGAAACTTTATGTGGCAGTGTTTTTGACGTGTTTTCGTGCTCGTCTATAATAGGCAACACTATCTGGGTCGAGAACACTTAACAGTAACCGCACTGATTCCCTCTTCACCGTTCTGGATACATTTTAAGTGCATCATTCTGTATCCAATCATGTGGCCGGATCCCATTGTTTCCTCAGATATAAAGCTGGCTACCTCCATCCAGTCTGAAAAGTGTTTTCGCCTGTAAAGTCTATTCCGGCGCAGTATATTTTGTAACGTCCTAAGACAAATGGTAATGCATGTTGGTAGATTAGCACCTGTAGAATGTCCTTTTGTTGAAAGCCCAGATAAAAGAAAAAAGCTATGTTTAGATCCATGTCAGAAGCAGTTCGACTTCACGAGCGCAGATCTTTCCTAAAAAAAAATTACGATTTTATTCTCGTAATGTTTCGGCTTTAATCTCGAAACATTTCTACTTTAATCTCAGAATTTTTTTTTTTTTTTCAGAATTTTTTTTTTTTTTTTTACAGATTTTTTTTTTTTTTACGGTGCGGTTCGACTTTAATCTCGAAATGATAGCTTTTTTTTTTTTTCAGAATTTTTTTTTTTTTTATAGAATTTTTTTTTTTTTTTTTTTTTGTTGCGGTTCAGGGCTTCCGTAGATAATAGTGCATGTTTTAAGCAAAAACTCACTTAATTTTGGTCTATTTCCTCAGAAAACAAGACATAATATCTTATGGCATTTTACTACTTTAGTAAACGCATCTTGATTTAAGAATTTTTAGATATTTGGACTGGAAAGACAAAAATACTGAGTGAGAAAAGCATTTTATTGCAGTGTACTCTGTGGTCCCTTGTGCACTTCAAACACCACAATGATTGTTGACACCCTAAAATATACAGAATGAAATGTTTCTATATTCAAAGTGAATGAATAATATAGAGCTTTTTAGCTTGTTTATTGTGTCCAAGAGCATAAGCTGTCAGTCCATGTTATACTTTGCACAGGCCACTCACATTTTCTTCAGAAAATCAAAAAATCTAGGTAAGTATTATTATTTTCTCTTTGTGACATTTGTTGTGTTGGTTTCACACTGGTGTGTGCACGCAATAAAAAAAAATAAAAAAAAATGCAGCTCAATTTTCATGAACAAAATTCAAGATTTTGGAAAGATTGATCAATCAAATTTGTGAGGGATATTATTTTATTATGACTTTATAATACAGATTTGCGACAATGACATTGGTTCAAATAGAAACTGCACATGTGTGGGATGGTAATACTGTCTTGGGAAGTCTGAGAACCATTAGGAAACTGGTTTCCTAGCAAAATCGGACTGTTTACTGCTTAGTCAGCAGTTTAATGATTTGGCTACCTTTATTTTTAAGTAACATTGCGATTTAAGAGAGAGTGGAAAAGCATGTGTGAACAATTAGTAAATTAACCTTTTGTTGCCGTTAGTATTCAGTAATGCATTCCATGTAGTCACTAGATGTCAAACAATGACTAGGTTGTGCACATAATAAAAATTAGAAACCAAATAAATAATTTTGATGAGACTTCTAGTGTAAGAATGTCCACAAACTCAGATGATGAATAATGACAATGGTCCCAGACAGCTACAGTTAAACTGTGTGTGTGTGTGTGTGTGTGTGTGTGTGTGTTTGTGTGTTGGGAACTAACTGTGCTAGAGATGATATGCTTAAAAGTCTTTGGTGTGAAAATTAAATATAACTTTGTCTGTGTCATATAGGCAGACCAATGCATAACAAGTTTATTTATAAAGTACATTACATATACTGTGGCAATCCAAAGTGCTTCACATAGAAAGGTATACAAATAATCACTAAATAAAAAGCAAGGAGAATTAAAAATTGTATAAAAGGAAATGAAAAAAGATAAATGATACAGTTATAAATTGAAATAGAGTAAAATGAATTAAAGTAGTAAAAAAGCTGATACATAGATTAAACTTCTCATTTGACAAAAACACGGCTGTATCTTATTTTACATATAGTTTCACTCCGTGGGATTGCGATCTACCTTATCAAGCCGCATTCACATTGCAGCCCTTAATTCCGTATTCGTGGACAAATGTGTTTTTTAAATAAATGTTATATCACTGTCTTCGATAAAATAAAAACTATCAATTTATGGTGTTTTTTTGGGGGGTATTTTTGAATTTATTTACCTCTAAAAGTACCTTATTTTCTATGTAAATTATGCTTATTTTTATGTTATATTTAATATTTCTTTAACTTCAATAAAATAAAATAAATCATTTCAGTAATTTCAGATAGACAAAACCTAAAAATGTGGTGACTTTGGTGTCATCTGGGGTGCGTTCTCCGATAACGTTGTCTCTTAGCGCGCTACGAAGACTCAAAAGGTACACCTTAACTACAGGTATACCTTTCCTACGTGTGTTCTCCGAACTATACCTTAGGATGTTGCTTAAGGTAAACCTTCTTAAGTTCGACCTTAGCAGGCGCTGTCCATGGTGGAGGCGCTGAATAGGTTGATATCGATGCCTCGATGATCGATTGTGCGCTCTTTCCTTCACAGCGGTATAGGGAAAGTATTGAGAAAACAATGTTCTTTATAAAGAAGCGTTTTAGAAATAGTACAAACTGCATTTATCGGGCTCATTGAAATATGTACATGCAGAAATAAATATGAGTAGTCCTATGTGTTTATAATTTAGCAAGTGTGCAATCCCAAACCCTCACGGCCATAAGTGTGTTAATGTTCTCCACAACGTATGCTGATTATCCACCAGCCATGTAGTTGACATACACTAACTGGCTCCGCGGACGGCGCCGTCTTTGATTTAAAACAAGTACTCGCTGTCTCGCTGCCATAGCTATAAAGTTTGTGCAACTCATCTTTCTTTATATAGACTCCTAAGCCTTTTCTGTCAAATGGTTCGCCAGCTGATGTGCCTTAGGATAGTAATTAAAAAAACTAACAACCATTAGTGTATGGAAACTTTATTAATGAAAACACTATACACTAGGTGTAGGCTATAACAACAAGTATTTTATGTGTAAAATTTTAAAGTAAAGTAAAAATGTAATTTTAATACTAAATCAGATTTTATATTAAATGTTCATAATCAATTTTCTATGTGTAATTAAACTGCGATGTAAAAAAGCTTTTTGCGTAGTGGTGGCCACTAGCGGTATGAACCGTCAGCAGCGATAAGGTATAGCTAAGAGCGCTCCAGACCAACCTTACGAACGTATGACTTACAGAAGGTATACTTAACTAAGAAGGTTTCGGAAACCACGTATTAACGATAAGGTACTTCTTAAGGTACAACTTAAGAACGACGTAGCGTTAAGGTAGTTTCGGAGAACGCACCCCTGGTGTCTTATGTTGGTATAAAATGAACAAAAAGCAATAATATCAATAGCCACTAGATGGCTATAGTACTCAATGGCTGCATATAGGCTGAATCGCCCTTCACAAACAAGGAACATGATACAAAAAGATAGGGAAGGCACTAAATATTCCTAGAGACAGAGTTGGAAGCATAGTTTGCAAGTTCAAAGTTAAAGGAACAGTGGTTCCTCTAGCTGGACGGGGCAGAAAAGGAAGCTATCAACGGTTGCAACCAGATTTCTGAGAAGACAGGTTCAGAAAAACCCTCGAGAGACTGCAAAATACCTGCAGCAAGACTTGGTGGCAACAGGCACTGAGGTTTCAGCTTGCACAGTAAGGCGCGTATTAAACACAGAAGAAGTCCTGGAAGAGTCTACAGTGGCCATCACAGTCACCTGACTTGAACCCCATAGAAAATCTCTGGTGGGATTTGAAGAAGGCGGTTGCAGAATGCAAACCCAAGAATATTCCTGAACTAGAGGCCATTGATCATGAGGAACGGGCAGAGCCGATCAGCCCTATACGCACACTACGCAAGATGCAATTACTCAAGGCCCCACCTCCCCCTCGTGTCAAAGCACATCAATCAAAGTTTACAACATCGATGAGAAAATTAAGCGGAAATAACCTTCTGGTCACGAAAAGAGAGAAAAAAAACACCATGAGAGTGAATTGCAGGAACAGCAATCAGGCAGACTTGTTCTCTCCTCTCCAAGTTTGATGTCAGCAAAGAACAGTGAAGTTAAGTTGATCTCTCTCTGGTCTGTCTGTCTAACCTAGCTGGGCATCTTTTGGTCTTTCTGTGTCCTGCTTGCTAACGCCGGCCACTTCCAGGGCTGTGTTCTGTGACTTTGTGCCTGACAAAAAAAGTGAGAGTGAAATACAACAATTTATTACGTTTGATAAACGACGAAGGGCAACGTGTTTGTTTATAAACTGCAGCTCGGAAAAGAAAACCGCGTCGAGTGTTCATATGCATGTGCACGATATAAAACGTGCAATTTCCAGCAAAACATCTGTGGGGACCAGTACAATATGGGCGTGATGGCACTCCTCATTATAGGCACACATACTTTTAAAACAATACAATGATTATCTATTCTCCAAGTGAGTTTAGTTACAACTCTGCAATAGAGCAAGATGGAAAGCAATGTATTGACATTGACTATTGATTTATAGGCTATATTGCATTTAAAATGTTGATTGGACATACTGGTCAATATGGATGCACATCCCTCAGTAAATAATAACCATCAAGTATTGCTTTTATCATTTAAAACACAGTGACATGCTATGGCAAGCCATTTTAGCTTTTATTCATTCACAGGATGCATTTTTGATATCAATAATTTAAATTGTGAATTCTTGATATTAAGGATATACTTTTTCTAGTAACAATGTCTATTTCTGATATCAGGATTTACACTTCCATTAGTACTAGTTAAAGCAGGCATTGTAGTGGGAGCCCTGGGGTTTCAGGTGCGACTGTGTGGCAATGGCAAATGGTTTACATGGCTCACGGGTCAGGTAGGAGGGCCCCTTAACATAATATTGCTTAGGGCCCCAGGGAGGTCAGGGTCGGCTCTGGGAATGGGCTCAGATTCCTCAGAAACGCTGCCAGAAGCTGCTGTCTGGTTATACATCTTGTTTGCAGCAGGTCATAAAAGCAAGGGTGCTCTACTAAGTGCTAAAAATGCTTGCAATGAAGGGGTTGAATAATTTTGAGACTGCAGAAGTCATTAAAAGTTGCATTTTCAGTTGAACTTGGGGAAAACACTTGAAGCATTTGTTCTGTTGAGCTATTTCAATCACTTTGTTTGATTTGTTTATTGCAAACAGCTGAAAGTCTGTACATTTTGCAAATAAACCTGAATTTAAATGGGTGATGAATAATTTTGATTGCAACTGTATATATATATTTTTTTTTTTTTTTTTTTTTTTGCACATTGCTACCAATTTTTTAGGCTTAGTTCTACATGTAATGTCTGTATTACAGGGTCAGTAAAAGTTGTTTGTGCTGTTCTTTTGGACCCCATGTGTGGGCATTTGAGGTGGAGCTCTGTAAAAGTGTGATTTACCAGCACGTTTATTTTTTTGTTGTTGCCCGTTTTCCCCACCTCTCCTCCGCAGAAGCCACATGACCTGATGGCTTATGAGGTCTAATGAGGATATCTTCTGGAAGATTGTTCCTCATGATGTATTCCCTGTAACGACCCTTCAAGGATGTGTGCATTTTCTGAATGAAGTGCGCTGGCCGGAGGAGGTTTTTGGTTGTTGTTTTTTTTTTAAAGAATTTATGTTTTTACAATACCAAACCATTTTTCCACATGAGTGCGTGTCTCTTGTTTTGGAGTTTTCTACTGAAGGAAGTAGTGACTCTCATGTCACATGCAAATCTTTTAAGATCTCCTAGTAGAACCCTGCTCCAAAGTGGATAGATCCCCATGTAACTGTCCAGATTCAGAAGGAACGTGATTATATATGGACAATAATAAGGACTTTCAGCACTCTGATGATGTTGTTCATCTTCCAAGACAGCCATGACATCACAGATCTTTCTGAAAAGTTTGGAATATGGAGAACCACCAGCAATTGTTTTCGATGAATTTTCATCCATCTCCAGCTTTTCTGAGACATCTTCTGATCTGTCTTGAAGAATAGCATCTTGTTTTGTAATGAGGCCCTTCAAATATTCAAGACTGTCTGTAACATTTTTACTAACATTGCCTAAAAATGGCAGGGGCATCATCCAGCTTAACAGTGTTTTGCATCCTGGCAAAAAACATATGTTGCCACATTTTGCAATCCGTTCTCCTCTGTATTCCTTTGAAAGCTGAAGACACAGCTTTAATGATGTGAGCTGCAAAACTGTTGCTGATTTTAGATCTGCCCAGGTTTTTTGCTTTTGCCAGATGGCATACACACTATTATAGGATTTTCTTCATTAAATGGCAAAACAACTGCATGCACAAGAGCCAAGCAGTAATCCGTCTCCACATGGTGAATATGTTGACTGGTGTATTTTGACAGTTTGAGGAGAAATGGCATTAGTCAGAAAGTTATTGGAGGAATGGACTGCTCGCTTGATATCTTGCATAATGGAAGTTGAGGAGTGTTACGTCCCCTGATGGTCTAGAGCAGTGGTTCTCAATCCTGGTCCTGGGGACCCACAGCTCTGCACAGTTTGTATGTCTCCCTCATTTAACACACCTGATTCAGATCATCATCTCGTTAGGAAAGAGCTCTATGAACTGAACTGTGAGTGTCAGATAAAGGAGACATATAAAATGTGCAGAGCTGTGGGTCCCCAGGACCAGGATTGAGAACCACTGGTCTAGAGCAGTGGTTCTCAACCCTGCTCCTGGAGGACTGCACGTTTTCTTTGTCTCCCTAATCAAACGCACCTGATTCAACTCATCAGCTCATTAACCCATGTGATAATGAGCTGATGAGTTGAATCAGGTGTGTTTGATTAGGGAGACAAAGAAAACGTGCAGTGTTGGGGGTCCTCCAGGACAGGTTTGAGAACCACTGGTCTAGAGGTATGAGGAAGACGTACATAATAAAATTGAAACACACTCCTATAGTTTTGGTCTCTGGGAAGTACTGTGGGCGAATGACTCAAAGAAAACAAATTACTTCAAGCAGGTGGTTCGCTTTATTTACAATACGAACATTATAATTTACATAAATGAAAACAAACAAACTTACGTGACGTACTTTCTTTTTCTCTTCTCTCCGGACTGGTACTGTTTAGATCAGGTAAGAAATCCTCTGAACACAATCAAATAAGCAAAGCGAACCACCACAAAGTCAGTACTTTTCAACAACAACAACAACAACAACAACAACAGTACAGTCAACAAACACTCCAAGCTCCTCCTCTTCCGTTCTCCAGAATGCCTTATATCCTGGACCACAGCCGATGATTGGTTGTCTCCGACCAATAGCAGCACCTACAAACTTGAAGACAGCAGAGAGCGGGAAAACAGGAAGAAACCAACAGCAGAGGGGAGAAACACAGCAACCAATAACAAAAAGGGGAGGGAACAAAAATGCTAGCACGTAACACCCCCACCCTTAAAATCAAACATTATCAGTGTTGTAATGTAACGGAGTACAAATACTTCGTTACTGTACTTAAAGGGGACATATCATGCTAAATGCACTTTTTTAGCCCTTAAATGCATTTTGTTGTATATTTGGAGTGTTTAGAAGTACAGAAAAGATGAAATTATTCTCTTTAGGTGCTTTGTTGATATCTTTATATTCTGTTTTGGTCATATTTTTCAACCGGTTCAGATTTTTCTGTTATCTATGACGTTTTTTGAACTATTACGTCACAGTATTTGCAGCGGAACTGCCAAATAAGGACATCGACTTCCAGCCCAACACTTCGAGCAATCCGCCATTATTATTTCTCGCTGCAATTTTGTAGTCCAAGCTAAAGGGTGCAGAAGTTATGAGGGTAAGTTAAAATGTTCGGTTGTTGGATGTAGTAACCCACACGCTTCATTACACCGTCTAATGTAGATGAACTGCCTCGCTTGTGACAGGACGCATGTTTAACTGAAAGAACGAGCAGAGAGAGAGAGACCCGGTTGCGCGCACGCTCACTCTCTCTCTTCAGAGCCCGGCGAAAGTGTAAACAAGACTTCACCGTCTCCAAACTAGACGCTGTCTTGCTCTCTCTCCCTCGCACATATTAATCAAAATAAATCGACACGGTGGTAAAAGGTCGGAAGACCAAAGTTTCATGTGTAAATACAGTAACACACCATTGCGATACATCCATATGAAGACGTTGTTCTGCAGGTTCGTCGTCTTCATTTTCATTTCGCTCCGGCTCCAACTCTGGCTTGAACATGTAAGGCTGGCTGGACAAGTCTTCCGTTGTTGACATTTTGTTAATAACGTGTGAATAAAAAGTTTCTGTGCCACTAGATAATGCTATCTGTGCTATCAGACTACAAAAATGGCCGAACGGGGTGGAGTTGAACCTCTGCAACCTGGAGAGGGGGCGGGGTATGAAGTGTCTCAATTGTATTTAAAGAGACCGCACCAAAACGAGTTGTTCTCAGAAGCACATCAGAAAAGGGGTAGAAAGGGGGCTTGTGGAGCTATAATAATGAGGAATTCAGACCCAAGCATTGCAGTTCCGCTTTATATAGACCACAAATGTATGATTTATATGTAAAAAGGAACAATTTAAAAACATGATATGTCTCCTTTAACTAGAAATTTCACGTATCTGTACTTTACGTAGCTATTTAAATTTATTTCAACTTTCACTTTTACTCCACTACATTTCCTAGATAAAATGTATACTTTTACTCCGATATATTTCCACAAAGCATCTTCGTTACTCATTACTACAAAATAAAATCAGAAGAAATGTGTGCGACTGTAATAAGGGAGGTTTGGCGAATCACTGCTCCTAGATTGCATTACGCACAGCGCGCGCTCTATTTCAGCGTAATGGTTGTTTGTTGCCATGCCAAAGGAGGAGGAAGCACAACTGAAACCGCCATGGAAGCAGTGAGCACAAGCACCTACTGGAGGACCTCCCGTTATCGTAGACGACCACCCTGACACAGAGCTGCCAACTCTCACGCATTCACCGTGAGACACACGCAATAGACACTTTTCACACGCTTTCACGCCACACATCCATTTTCTCACGCACAGAAAAATCGCGAAGCAAAGAGGACACGGAGACCGACAGACTAGACCAAGCAGGTTAGTTATGATAGAAAAAAACCTCAGCTCTCAGATTCTATCACTTTTATCTATCACCTCTATTTATTCTATCACCTAATATTTATCCAAATTAGTCAATATTGCATATTATGATGCAAGATTATTTTTTTTTACATCCCAACAACCTCCCCACCCACCCCACAATAAAGCCACAATAAAGTTCACAAAGTTCTAACTGTTTGCTTTTTAAAAAAAAAAAAAAAAAACTTTTACTTATACTTCAATTACTTAAGTACATTAAATATCAGAAAATTACTTTTGATACTTAAGTACAGTATATATCAGATACTTTAAGACTTTTACTTAAGTAATATTCTAAAAGGTAACTTTCACTTCTACCAAAGTCTTTTTCTAGTATGATACTTGTACTTTTACTCAAGTATTGCTTTCTAGTACTTTATACAACACTGAACATTATACATATAATATTTATAATGTACACAAAACAACCCCATCACCGGAGTTACGCTCTAGAAAGGGTATCCGCGACCACATTATCCACTCCCTTTTTGTGCCGAATCGCAATAATATAATTTTAAACCACAAGAGCCCATCGCATTAGCCTCTGGTTTTGATTGTACATTCGACACAGGAATGTAAGAGGGTTGTGATCTGTGTACACAACTACAGGATATGAGGTCGACCCAACATACACTTCGAAATGGTGTAATGACAACAACAAAGCCAAAGCCTCTTTCTCAATTGTGGAGTAGTTACACTGATGTTTGTTAAATTTCTTAGAAAAGAAACTGGGTGATCGATCCCTTCCTCGTCCTCTTGCAACAGCACAGCGCCTGCTCCAACTGCGCTTGCGTTCAACTCTATCTTGAAGGGTACAGAAAAATTAGGGGCAGACAACACAGGAGAGCTACATAACAAATACTTAATGGTTTCAAAAGCACACTGACTCTCGGCTGACCAAACTAATTATTTTACGGGACTAAGCAAGTCTGTCAGAGGTTTTGCAACAGAAGAAAAGATGAACAGAATGAAGAACAGAATGACTCTGATTATTGTTACTATTCTATTGCGGAATGAGACAAATGAGGAGAGCTTCTATCTCGTGTGCGCGCACACACTGACTGCTGGACAACCCAACATCTGAGCAGTTGTCAGCAAGTAAATGCGTGGTCGAGTGGTAGAACTTACGTTTCAATCATTTACATTTAGATGACACAGGTTAAAATCCCGAACAAACATGGGCTACTGTAAGTTTTTATTATTATTAATGTCTAGTTCTAAAACTCTGTTACACCACTTTTTTTTTTTTTTTTGCTTATATTTATAAAATAAAATTACCATGCATTTCGATTTTACACTAAGAAACAATTCCAACAGAGTGACTGAATTTACGTCTGTACAATCATTCCAATCGTAATTTCAAAAGCAGTTCTGTTATAAACAGAAAAAAAAAAAAAAAAAAAAAAACCTTTATGGGGTTCCCTATACAAAAAGAGTTTTTAAAAACATGATTGTAAGCAAGGTGTGATTTGCTGGGGGGACGGGGATTTCCTTCTGGTCTACATTATCCCCCATCCCCCACAGTAATCAATGCTACTTCACCAATAGACCATATAAGATATAGATATGCAACACGCACGTTTAAACAGCAAATAATAAAAACAGAACCAGCGCTTCTGCTCCTGTGTTGAGAGATAATAACACGCAGTGCCTTTCTGTTACGATCCTGGTTCCAGTGGCCTTAATGCATGCACGGCTTTTCAAAATGTCACAAAGCGTTTTGGGATTGTTTTGAATTAAATATTGAAGTTTATAATTAAGTATTTTGGCACACCACGCATTGTTCTAAAATTGGGTTTAATTCTGGAATGTTGAATTAGTGTTCGACAGACGCGGCGGCGCGTTCATTTGGATTAATTTTTCTCATAACAGCTAAAAGAACTTAATATACTCCGCAATTTTTTGGTCATACAGATTAGAGTACATCGTTCAAAACTGTAAACTTTATTCATGTACATTCACAATAGGCTAACGACAAAAGTTTTTCTGTCGTTTCTTTCTCCAGGAACTGCGCGTCACAAAGATGTCAGTCTCAGACGCTCCTCTCCTCTCAGAGAGCCTGTGGGGGGTTTGGAGGGGCAGTTCAGTGGCGCAGGACAATAAAGGTGTTAATGTCCCGTCTTTCATATGGAGAGTGTCGGATAGCCAGCCTGATGATACAGAGCAGGCAAAGGCAAAGTTCCTTTCACAATAAATCTCTCGATTTGTCCAAATGTAGGCCCTATCTTATTGTCAACAATCTGGCATTATCTAAACATGAACTGTTGATGAAACTCGTTCATGCCAACGTTCACGTTGTTTTTTGTAACTGGTGTTGATGACACGCAGCGACAAATACAGTATTATTAGATGTATGATCCGTTTCTACACTGTAACATTTAATTTCAACAGAGACCCGGCGCGCGTAGTGAGGGAGACCAAAGAAACTTGCTAAAAAGAGATCCAGCGCGTCTTCGAGAGAGAGGCAAAGAAAAATGCCCGATCTTAATTTCTGTTGCACTATTTTCATTTTGTACTGTTTTAATTGTACACAGCAAAGCTGCAATTTCTTTGTCAATACAAATTTAAAATGTCGCAAGAATAAGATTCTGTATTTCTTATTTTGCATCGCAAAGGGAATAAACGCTAAACTCGACGCAACCCTGTTTTAAAGGTACACTGTGTAGGAACTTCTCCAGTCTAGCGGTGAAATTGTATTTTGCATTCAAACAAATAGTGCTCTCTAGCGCCTCGCTTTTTCAAATGCGTGTTGCAACTACTTTCGGGTGATGAGGTTCGTTATTTCAAACAAAGTGCAACTTGACACACAACAAACTTTACTTGTTTATTTTTTGATATTTAAAAAAAAAAAATCTTTACTTGTTTATTTTTTGATATTCGTGCATTGTTAGATATCATCATCAGGTAATTCAACGGTAGGGAGAGGAAGAAATAGAGGTAGAGCGAAAGGACAGAGAGGCAGTGGATCGGTGGGAGCGCGGCGAGGAGGACAAGGACGAGGAAGAGGAGAAGGAGAGCGAGAGCGAGAGTCAAAACCACGACGACAAAGACGCCCGGCAGCTACAAGAGATGATCTTGAAAGAATTGAAGGTTTCCAAAGACAGAGAAGAGAAGCGACAGAGGTTTGTACAATTTATGTGGCTAGCAGAAGCTGTGAATTTTCATTCTCAGCCCAATCCTGTGCACGTAGTGAAATAGTCACAACGTGAGCTACTTGATTGTTTTTGAAAACAAAAGGCCTATAGACAATGTTATAGAGAGCAATGTTTTCTTTTGCACACCAATAAAGTTTTCTTTTGTCAACATTGATATATGAGATCCCTGCATTGCCTCCAGTGCACTATCCTGCAAAACATGTTGTTCAACCTGTTGGCTATAGAGGTCTTCCTAATACCTAGCTGTATATCTAATGGCCTATCACTATATTATTTCCTTTAATTTCTTCAGAGACTTCTGGTAAATGGTAAATGGACTGCATTTATATAGCGCTTTCACAGACCTATGGCCACCAAAGCGCTGTACATATAGCCTCACATTCACCCATTCATTCATACACTGACGGCGGTGTCAGCCATGCAAGGCGCCATCCAGCTCGTCAGGAGCAGCTGGGGTTAGGTGTCTTGCTCATGGACACCTCGACACTTGGTCAGGTGGAACCGGGGATTGAACCACCAACCTTTCGGTTTGTAGACAATCTACATGAACCACTGAGCCACTGCCGCCCCTAGGTTATATCTGCAGGATATGCACAGCTGGACTGTTGGAGAGGCAGCCGGGTCTGATCTTTGATCTATTGATGGAGCATCAGCAAAGACATGGTGCCCTACATCTGCGGAGGAACCGGGGATACCTTGGTGTGCCTGTAGCCACTGCAGAGACATGCCGACGGACAGGCAGCGGAAACGCTGTGGACGAGACCCTCCTGCCACATTTCACACAATACTGGCTGGATGAGGGTTATCTGCGGATACATAGGCAGAACCGGGAGGATCTCACAGCATTTGGAAATGTAAGGGAGCCCGGTGATGACAACCGTGAATACAGGCATGCAGCTTACAGACACATTATTTTCTGGCAGCATGGCGCATCAGGACAGGGGAACAGGAGAGTCATTCCCAGCTGCTGTGTTTGCAGGATTAGGGAAACATTCCCAGACCCTCAGGGACACCGGCTACATTCCAGGGATCTAAGAGATTGCCATGAGTAGTTAATATTGTAAATAGTTATATTTATATCTATTTATGTATTTTGTATTCTTTGGAGTTCTGTTGACTTCTAACTTTGTTACAAAGGATAAAAGATTTGTTATTTGACTCTGTGCTGTATTTGTTACACTAGGGATTGAGAAAAATGTCAAAATTAGGTGCAATAACAATTTGATACACAAAAAGATTGAAATGAAGGTTGTTTGAAAACACAAATGTAGATTTATTCATATTTACAAACATTTTTGCTCATGTATTTACGCCTCAAATACCAGCAAAACAACAGCTCAATCTGCCAGTTGGTAGCAGCATGGACGGCTGATCCTGTGAAAGACATGAGTGCCATTAGTCAAGTGCACACAATTCAGTATCAGTTAGAGGCAAAGGTAATGAGCTAATGTTTGTCACTTACCCAGACCTCTGCTGACCTGTGTCTGTACCGACTCTGATGTCGGTGGTGGAGGTATCGGGGGCACAACACCAAGCCGCTTTGGGTCCTCTTTCGCAGCATCCCAACTCCGCTTGTGTGAAGATGCGTGCTTGCAACTCAGGGACGTAACCATATGATTTATCACACTTTCTGGCGTGAAGGCTATATCTTCTTGCATTTTTGTTGTACTTCTTCCGAAGACTAAATAAAAAAATGACAATTATATATAATTATAAGTCATTTCGTTATTATGTAAACTAAACTGTCATTCTTGTAAGAGAATGTGAATATGCAACTATTTGAATACAACAGATCTTTTGATGAGAGTTTGACATACACTTGTTGGCCCTCAGCCGTCCTGTATGTTGGCCGCTCGCGGTGGAAAGCTGCGATCACAACTCTTGAGTCATACACTTGGGGAGTGAAGGCCTGGCGCTTGCTGACATTCATCAGAATGTGATTCTGAAATGACTAGAGATGTGCTGTTGATCTGGATGAATAAAAAATAAATTAGACCCAAATACACACACCCACACATGACTTACGGTTCTGTGACATTTCTGTTTAATTGTCATGTGCCCACACTTTGACTGAAGCGCAGATACTTGTGGGGATCCTTCTGCCAGCGCTTGTTGAGGACGATCTCCACTAAGCACTTCAGCCTGAAGGGGTTGTATTCGCTATAACAACCGCCTCGCTCTACATTATCCCGCTTATTACATAGCTACCTACTACTAAATACTAAATAAATCAATAATTTGACACAAAATATTGATTTAAAAAGGAGTTTATTGATTTAAAAACAATTGTATTGCTTCTGCTAAATAGTCCATTCCATCTCTACGGTTAGAATCCTGCGTCCATAGCAACGCTCTGTTTTTCATGGCAACGGTGTGTTACACTTCGCAGCGGTCTGATATCAAGAAATAACACACCGCATTCTACATTAGAATTCAACCAAGCCATGTAATAAATAGTGATATAATTGTGTTCTCCACATTTTCATTGTACCATTGTAATGTTTCATTTACTGTATTTTTAAAAAGAGAAATGATATATTGGGCAGAACTGAGTTAAGTGTATTGGTCCGGCCCGCTACAACCGCCCCAGTTTCTCATGTGGCCCCTTGGGAAAATTAATTGCCCACTGCTGCCCTAGACAGTAAAATGTGATTTTATAACATAATAATGATATTATTATTAATATATATATATATATATATATATATATATATTTTACAAACATAATATCACTCACTTCAATAATGTTTTTACTGTACAGTTGCGTGTTTTGGGGGAGATTTATGGTATTTTTAAATGTATTTGCCTCAAACTATATTTGTAATAATTAGGCATGCACTGATACGACTTTTTAAGGATCGAGTACAAGTACCGATATTTTTTTTTGTTGTTGTTTTTTGTGGCAATTTTCTAAGAACAACACAATGAGACTAATGGATATAGGACAGCATCTTTATTACGAACAACTTCAACTCATATTATGAAAAAATAAATCATTCTTATGTGCTTATCACAAATTTTAATAGCACAAATTTCACAGTGTCCAATAACCTCCAAAGGGCATAACCAAGAACATAATAAATGTCATTTTTACCTGCCTGTCACAAAGTTGTCATAAAGTGCCAAAGAAATATCACAGAACAAATGTTAATAGCATAATAACACTGTGTAACAATGTAATCACAGCCGTGAAATATTATAATGTACTGTTAAATCTATATCTGCAGGAAGAGTGTTCATAAGAATTAAGAAATATAAGCTAAGGATGTTCCTCACAGCATTTGTACACTTTGTTTTTGAAGAAGGCAGTAAATCCATTAGGATTATTTTTCAAAAGTAAGTGTCAGGTTATTTTTGAGGAACAGAAGCATCTCTGCATGTTCAGCAACAAGCCTGCTTCTGCTTTCATTCAGACTGTGTGACACAGAGCTAAACAATCTTTCACTTTCCACACTACTGCAAGGGGCTGAAAGATATTTTTGTGCCATTTGAGCCAGAGCCGGAAATCGCAGATTATTAACTGCCCAGTACTTGAAGGGTTTGTCTGAACGATGCACAGTGGTCTCTCCAAGGTCTGCTTCCAGCTGTATGGTAGCAGCTGTTGGAGATCTGCTCGTAGATGGAGATGCATCTACAATTTCTTCAAAAACACTGTCCAGACTGGTACCTGGCCTTTTGACAGCTGGTTCTCTTCGCTCCTCAGCTGTGGCTGTGTTTTTTGCAGTACCACCATTTCTTAAATAGATGGGTTTTTAACTGTTTCTCATCCTGTTTTCGGTTGAAGGCCATAGTAATCGATTGTCGAGTTCACGCGCATAGGTTTAGTTACCAATGATCACGCGCGTGAACTCGACAATCGATTACTATGGCCTTCGACCGAAAACAGGATGTAAATACAGGTATGAGCGCTGGCTGAAATAACATCATTTTTATTCATATCTTTCACATCTACTGCAGTCAGATTCACCCGTGATCACTCTGAAGGAATCACTCACATGGCTGTGCACTTGTAATGACACATCAAGGATGTTAAGAGGCTAAAAGCAGGTTTAAAACTTGCCTCATTGAAGTCAACAGGTTGCAATTTTAAAAAGAGGATAACATGATGTAGGCAACACCGATTTTTGTCGTTGTTCTCTGTACTGACAGCACTCCAAATTTACAAAAAAAATGAGCTCAATGTTAAAATTGACCAGAGTTCTCCTTTAATATTGGGGCATTCCTAACAGTTAAAGGGAGTGCATTCCACAACCCAGGGGCTGCCACAGAGAAGGCTCTTTCACCCATAGTTTTAGTCTGCAAGAAGGCTGTTTAAGGAGAAAAGAGTTGGCAGAGCGGAGAGATCGAGAGGGCATATATAGCGCAATTAAATCACATATACATGATGGTGCAGTACGGCTTTATATGTTAAAATAAGAATTTTAAAATCAATCCGGGCATGGGCCGGAAGCCAATGCAGGGTCCTAAGCATATGGGTATGGCACACACCATGACATACCTGTCCAACGTTAGATTTATTGTTTTCTAAAACAACAAACTGTGTACGATCAGTAAGGTAAGATTTAAAACACTCCAACACTGTACAGGAAATACCAAGCCAAGTCTCACACCGTGTCAAAGGCTGCACTCAAATCTAACAGCACCAAGATAGTAAAGGCATCAGAGTCAGCAGAGACAAGGAGATTGTTCATAACTCGGACCAATGCAGTCTCAGTACTATGTCCTGATCGAAACCCAGATTGAAAAGGTTCTAAAAGCTCGCTCAAGGACAAGTGAGAATGAAGTTGTGACACGACAACACTTTCCAGAACCTTCGCCATAAAAGGAAGATATTGGTCTATATAGGATATAGATATAGGCCTGTAGTTAGACCGATCAGACACATCACACCCAGGCTTTTAAAGAACTGGTGTGATGGCAGCAACCTTAAGGGCTTGGGGAACAAGTCCAGTAATAAGGGAAGCGTTAACATTGTTCAAAATGAGGACTGATAGATGACAATGTTCAGTGTGTATGTAAGCGAATATGTAAGTTAACTCAGGAGAACATACGTTGGAATAGGGTCCAAAGTACAGGTAGTGGAATTCATCGTCATAATTAATTTAGAAATGTAATCAATGGTGACCGTTTTAAAACTAGAAAACCAATTTAGCGTACAATTTAAGAGATGAATCTCAGGAAGTGCACACAAAGAGACAGAAGTAATAGACTGATAAATATTCTCAATTTTTTCAGCAAAGAATTTCATAAACTTATTGCACTGCTGCACAGAGGAACAAATAAGTGAATTGGAAGGTTTAAGGAGTTTGTTGATTACCTTAAACATCTCATTTGGATTTGCAGTACCATCATTAATGACTTTGAGAGTAGTATTCAGTTCTTGCTATTTTGAGGGCATCTCTGTACTGAACCAAATGCTCATCATACATAAGTTTATGGACAGTGAAATTTGCAGTATGATTACAACTAGGATTATCAACATGAATATTAATATCTCCAATAAGAATCATAGATGGACAGAGGGAATTTACAAATGCAAGTAGCTCTGTGAGTTCATCAAAAAACAGAGGGTTAGGTTTCGGTGGTCGATAGATAAACAAGATCAGAACAGGAGAAAAACCTTTCACTTTAAAAACAATACTCTCAAGTGATAAAACAGAAGGAACAGCAATTTCAGAAACAGAGATGTCTGCACTGTACACAACAGCAGGACACCCCCTTTACCCGATGCTCTGGGTTTGTCAAGATATGTAAATCCCGGTGGAGTCCACACAGATTGAGATTTAAAAAGACATTTTGTTGGTGCCAAGTTTCAGAAATACAAAAGACATAACTTTTTTTGTCCAAGATGATGTCATAGAGTAAATCAGTCTTTTTGTTTAATGACCATACATTGAGGTGCGCGAACCTGATGAATTCAGGACATACTTTGTCAGAGTGTATAGTAGACACTTGTGGCTAGCACAAGTTCGCAGGGCAAACACCACGAGAGATATTTTGTTTAATATCAGTACACGTGGGACGGGAACATTAGACCTTAATATCACTCCCTGTGATGTTAAAGTTCCACTGTGATCCCCTATGAACATATTTAGACCGACGTAGAAGGTGAAGTGATCGGCAGTGACAGCAAACAGCAATCTAACCCACATAGTAAAGTCCAAATAAGAGCCAAGGCGTTATGATGAGACGAAGATGAGACACACTGTGAGTGGCCACTGGAGGCCGCTAGAGGTACTGCATTCACAGTCAGGTCAATCATGTGACTGGGTTTGTATATAAGTTTATTGAATAGGAAAAACCCCTTGAGATGAACCATCTAGTTTTCGAGGGGTCCTAATTTACAATACAATACAGAACAAGGGACAAATCAAACACATTACAATAGAATAATAAGACATAAACAATACCACAATCAACACACTACAATAAAAACAACAACAACAAAACAAAACATCAAAAAGATAAGTATTTAGGTGAATACAACCACTTGATAGCCACACAGAGGCTGTGAACAAATACTTGCCAACAAAAAAACATAACATAGATAAAAAATATAGTGACTTGTAAATTATATACAGGTATATCATCATCTGAAACAAGAACAATTTAGCTCAAAATAAGAAGAATATAGGAGTGAATATAGAATATAGAATAAGAATATAGGAGTGAAAAAAAAAATACTGTGTAGAATGCCTAAGGTTATGAATTGAAGAATACAGCACCAGAAGCTGTTGTAGATATTGAGGATAGCTAAAATGTATACATTTAAATATGAGTTGCAACCAATGTATGAGGCTGTGAGCCCAGGAACCTGTAGAGCCGATCAACAGCTTTGCTCCCCCCTGATTTCTCTCATCTCAGAAGCTCAGGGACATATGTAAGTTAACTCCTTGTGCTGTTCACTCTACAATATTATTAGTTATGTAATTCCGTTTTCATGATGTTTTTTTGTGAAGTTGCTTTGTCTTATGTCCACACATTTGTGTGCTGTTCCAGTTCAGAGACCTTCAAGATAGCGGCTAATTCAGGAAAGCAGCAAGTCTAGAGTTTGCACCCTTGGTGAGCGGAGCGAGGTGTGTATTATTTGGCTCCATGTATAAGAGACGGAAAGGCTCTAAGGATGTATAATGTCTATATTGACTGTTACTGGAAATTGTTTTGTTGTGTATCTTGTACCAGGAAAGCTGCATGTGTTGAGTGAGCAAATTATTGTTTTATGTGTTGTTACTTTTATTGTGCATTGCACATATCCACAAATGCATAATGATGCACTGTAAAAGAGGTGAGGTTTTATTTGTAAATTTGTGTCATGCCAAAGGTTCATTAACAAGCTATTTGTGTGTTTACTTCTAGTTTTCATGCTGAATCTAGAAGAATAAAAACAATTGCACCCGTTAGAGACTCGCTGCCATTATTAAGGAGCCTAGGGCTGCTACACACACTGCTGCACGAGACACGGTTAGATTCAATCCAAAGTGTCCAGGGAAAATCCACAGTTTTATGATAAAACAGAACTTCTGACACGCTGTTGTACGGGAACAGGGAGAGCACAAGTGAGTGAGAAATCCAGGCACACCACTTGAGTACACAGGCACAGACAGGACTGGACTGGGACAAAAAATCGGCCCAGGCATTTTGGCCCAGACCGGCCCACTACATATGATCATAAACACCACCCATCTTTGCACACCCTTGAATATGTATACCAACTCCTTAAAACCACTAATGCCATGTAATGAGTGAGTAGGAACGAGCGATAGTTAACAGATGAAATAAGTACAAAATTGTCATTTATTAATACAATTGAACTATACTCCACAGTGATGAATCCTAAAACAAGCTATAAACTGCATTGGCATAGCAATACCAGTGTTTCTCACAGGATGTTTGGTAAAACTGGTGGGTGGACCCCGGGCCTTCTAGGGGGGTAGGGGGGTAAGAAAAATTTGTGCATTTTAATGTTAAATTCATCAATCTGGTGCACTTTGAGAGTTCAAAATTAAAAGCTCCAACCCATATTCAGTGTGCAAATTAAACAAAGAAAAATTCGGTAACACTTTATTTTGATAGTCCGTTTGTTGAGACTATACTAGTTATTAGTAGCCATTCAGTAGCTTGTCAACAGTGCATCAGTTGACATTCAACAACACTGTTTCAACTGACAAGTAACATACGTTCAGCTGACTGCCTATAGACTATAAGGTACAATTCAAGTGTTAATCTACAGATTTTACGAAAAAGTGATTGTTGACTGTCAATGTTATTTTGCAACAGGTTATTAACCAATTGGCGACTAACTTTCAATTGTCAACTAACTTTCTGTAGATTGAGTACCAACAACTCAAGATCAATCTGTCAGTTAAAAGTCAACAGTCATGTCAGCATATGAAGTATATGATACTGTATATCCTACTCAAGGGGTCTCATATGCATCAAATTAATGATTATTTTAGCTGATTTAAAACTGTTTTTAAAAATGTTTTAACCATGTGTATATAATCTGTTGATAGTCAACTAAAGATTACATGTAGTTGCTTATTTGTTGCTTGTCAACAAATAAATTGTTTATGATCAGTAGACTATTAATAGACATTCTCAACTAAGCGTTAGTAGATATATTTTAGGACTATCTAATTAAAGTGAAAAAGAGTTTATATCAGTAGAAAGTCTATAACCTATCAACAGATTAATATATTGTTTATGATCAGTTGACTATTAGTAGACATTATCCACTAAGTGTTAGTAGATATCTTTTAGGACTATCTAATTAAAGTGAAAGACAGTTGATATCAGTAGAAAGTCTATAACCTATCAACAGATTGCATACCTAACCTGACTGAAGTAGAACAAACACTATGGCCAGCACATCAGAGAAAAAAAAAATCACTTTTATTAAATAAAAAATAAATAATACAACCCATTATTTACTAGGATATCACGATCACATCTGAACCATCTGATTATGTGAAAAAAATTATATTGAGCATTCCAAATGAGAAAACTCTCAATAGTCTACATCATTTCAAATGCCCGAGGCCAAGATCAAAAGTTATAAACAACAAATAACAATAATTATTAATTAATACATTTAGCCTTTCATGACAGTAAGTTTTACAGAAAATCGCATTTATTAAATGCAGTTTAACGTTATAACAGTTACACATTTAAGAAATAATCTCTGTTCCTGCTGCAAACTCGCTTCGGAGGATTAACAGACAAGACTATAGTTTAAACCCTTAACAATACCTTCTTTAATCGTTTTAACCATTTTGTAACATTTAGTTTATTTAACGTTACGGTGAGACACAAAAGGCGTTTTCTCCTATAGAACCAAAATACACCAAAACACAATATAAATTAACAAAATACATAATTTTTATTAGCTAACGTAACGTTAGATGTAATCCAAATCTTTATAATCCATACGCAAGCAAGAAACAGATCCAAATTCAGCCCTTCATCCACATCCAGCGATTTCCATCTCCATTCAGCAGCGACCGTAAATGTCAAATCTCGCGCTCGTGATGAATTTAAATTCAAAAATCGCGCCCTCAAGAAGCGTTACGACATGTTTTACGGCAGTGATATCAAACGCTCATTGGCTCTCGCCTGCTTCGTCACAGATTGCAGCATGTCGTGTTTCAGTTGAAACAACATTGAAATGCAGAAGCGCGCCCGCGCCGTCTTCACGCAGAGGGAAGCTGGGTTAACATTTTCATGGATTTAATAACTTAAATTCCGCTCTGTCCCTTATACAAAACTATTATATACTGCCAGAGAGGACTGCAACACATCGTCATTTGAGCGCCTTTTGGTACCGATTTACATTTTCGCAATAAATTATTATGATTACACATCTGTTGTTTTTCTTCATAATTTTAGCCTGCATAGTTTTAAGAAATGGTTATGGGTAGGTTTAGGGGCAGGAGTAGGATTAATGTTAGTGGCTCAAAATATATTTTAATGCTATTAATAAAACTGGCATTTCCCTACACATCTCTGTCCATAAAGTGTTGTATTCTTTTTATATTCTGTATAAAATGAGTAATTTATATTTAGGTTTGGGAGTCGGGTTAAGGGAACTTACATTTATCTATAAAACAGTATAAGGGAAATGATACAGATATCTTTATGATTCGTAAACGTTTTGTAGCTGTGAATTCGTAATATTTCTACGTTGCAGACATGTCTGTATCATACGTTTCAGCATCAATCCAAACGTACAAAAAAGTATATTTCAATCTGTTGATAGGTTATAGACTTTCTACTGATATAAACTGTTTTTCACTTTAATTAGATAGTCCTAAAATGTATCTACTAACACTTGGTGGATAATGTCTATTAATAGTCTACTGATCATAAACAATTTATTTGTTGACAAGCAACATATCTAATCTTTAGTTGACTATCAACAGATTATCTACAAATGGTTAAAACATTTTTAAAAACAGTTTAAATCAGCTAAAATAATCATAAATTTGATGCATATGAGACCCCTTGAGTAGGATATACAGTATCATATACTTCATATGCTGACATGACTGTTGACTTTTAACTGACAGATTGATCTTGAGTTGTTGGTACTCAATCTACAGAAAGTTAGTTGACAATTGAAAGTTAGTCACCAATTGGTTAATAACCTGTTGCAAAATAACATTGACAGTCAACAGGCACTTTTTTGTAAAATCTGTAGATTAACACTTGAATTGTACCTTATAGTCTATAGGCAGTCAGTTGAACGTATGTTACTTGTCTGTTGAAACAGTGTTGTTGAATGTCAACTGATGCACTGTTGACAAGCTACTGAATGGCTACTAATAACTAGTAAAGTCTCAACAAACGGACTATCAAAATAAAGTGTTACCAAAAATTCAAACCTCTTTTAGTTACAGTGTCTGTCTACATTACACTACTACATAATAATAGTTATAATATTAATCCTATGACAGTAATAGCCATATATTGTAAAACATATGCACTGAAAAATAAAGGAAACTTTCATAATTAGTTTTGTACTAATTTCTATACTTGAAAGAGATAAACACATGATCTTTTATTTTGACAGAAACTGCATCAAGCTTTTATTTTGGTGGAAAACATGGTTTACAAACGCGTCTCGTTAAATTTCTAGTAAACTGCAGTAATCGTCATCTATGCAGATGTGGAAATAATGCGTAACTGGGTAATGGGTTCCTACACTCATGACATAGCCTAAGTCTTTTGAAAGTAGTTCTGCTTACCACAGACTCTACACTCACTTATCTCTCCTGATCCTCCGCACTATCATCATCATCACTGGAGCTGATGAAGGTCCTGCTGCTGCAGAAAACATATTTTGACACATTTTACAGCTTCTGCTTGTATCTATTTTTCACACTATTTCTCTGCACATTCCTTGCATTTCTTCTCAATCTCTCTGACTATTTTGACGCATAGGCCCTGTCCCAAATGGCACACTTCATATGCACTTTCGGTCTTGTGGACTTACAATTGCTGCCACGTGCGCATGTCCGTTAAGTCCGTGAGACCGTAGATGTGTCTGATTTGTCATTTTAGGCCTCAGAAGGGTGCTCGCGAGCGCCCCCTTTGTGGTCGATATGTGCCCTCGATGCGCACTTTTGCCGAGCCCACACTGATGTGGACTCCGCAGCAGACTTCTTACCAACAGTCAAAGCGGCATTACGGCACAGCAAAGAGTGTTGTCAGATCCAGTCCATGAATGTAGAAACACGACCAAATAACAAGGAATCCAACAATAACGTATAGTAGTAAGTAAACAATAGAGAATTAAAAATACAGAGTGAAGAAGCGGCAACCAAATGTGCCAGTGTCCTCTCCGCCGGAAGTCTGTTCAACCAGTGTTCAGATGTGTTTGGACTATGGCCGTTTCTCAGTATGTGTTCTTGTCTGGACTTGTGAAACATCATCAGTCGCTGCCTAAGTACTGTTCCAAATCAAAGTTCACATCTAGCTAAGTCCAGTTCAAATCCCCGGATGTGTTCTTGATCCGCCCCTTTTACCGAGGATGCATCGAGAGCTGACTTGTGCGGACTTGAGACAGACAGGTATCCCAGAATGCATCTCACACCAACCAGCAAGCGTCAATAGCAGATTAGAAAACCCGCGTAATTTAAAAATGCTACTGTTATTGTGCCACGAAATGTAGTTTTAAGAGTTTTTCAGGTGAGAATGTAATTGTTTAAAGCTCAAATCTATTTGAAAATTTGATCTGACGTTTTCGGAGATGTGAGATCCAGGCGATCTCCGGGCGCTCAGCACTCATGTACCCCGCCGAGAACAGCCTTTCCTCGGCTAGTGCTGCTGACGTTTGCCGCTGGCTCCGATGTCTCTAGTCTAGTGGTTAAACATGAGATATAAATCGTCTTGTGTATATCTAACGGGCTATTTATTTATTTATTTATTCATTAATCTATAATTTGTTCCCTGGCAAAACGTTTTGGCTGAGGGCAAAGTTAAGTTTCATAGCTTTATTTAGTCTATTTAACTTTAACGTTGTAGCCTAGAGAGCTGACTTACAGTATATGTTTGACTGAATCGTTTGCTTTATTATTGTATAGCTTCTTATACCTTTTAGGCTACTTATACTTTTATAATGGCTATTATTGATCATTAAAACAAAAAAGGTTATGTCATTTTATTTTATATATTTAAAACATAAAATATTTTATTATACATGTTGCCTACATTCTCTTCACTGTATGTACATATATAATAAAATAAAATAACACAACCCTGTCTCTTTTTGCTAAATGTCAGTTTTAATGATCAATATTATAATGTTTTTTATGTATCATATTTTTAAAATGAAAACAAAAAGAGTCGGGGTTGTGTTTTATATTTCGAGTTGTTATAAATATATGCAGTGAAGATAATCAATTGCGTTGCCTGAACCACATTTGTGTGGCCATTAATATGTTTAAGATTTTTTTTAATGAAAATGAAAAGAGGCAGAGTGGTGTTTTATAACATATTTTGTTTTATTGTAGCCTAGATATACATAAAGAGATAACCGGAGTAGCCAGAGCGAGCTGAGTGATGCTATCAAGGACGCCGCTGTCTCATTTGCAGAATTATCGGACTTGCGTCCTCCCGTCCTCGGGAGTTTGTTCTCCTGAGTCGAACTTGTCAAGTCCGAACTACCAAGGACTCAAGTCTGAAGTTTGTGTACTTGGTATTGAGAAATGTCTGCAGAGCATCACTCAACGGCTCGGTGCCTTTTCCATATATGTACACATCTTTTCACACGCCATTCCATTTATCTATAGACATTATAAAATCATTATTATAACAATAAAAATGTAAGTGTTTAGCATTTTTGCATTGGTTCTCAATCGTGGATGTGTTGTGGTGTCGCTGCATTCATTCTGTGTGTTCTGCATTGCAGCTTTTTCTTCTTTTTTTGACAGTATGTGTGACAGTGATCTTTATACTTGTGAGGGACCAAGCAGTCAAGGGCAAAGAATGCAGAATTTCCAAACAAAGAAAACTATTTATTAAATGCCAAACAAAGTTACAAATTAAAGAATTTGAAAACTGAACAAGATAAAGTCAGGTCTGGGCCCATAAAAAGGGTCAACTGAACAGAACCAAACTTAACAGTAATCAAACCAAACGAAACAAAACAAAACAACATTACCTCCCAAATGACACACACTGGGAACTTATCTACACAAAGGACTAGTCCATTACACATACACGGGGAACACCACAAACAAGTAATTAACTTGAAGAAATGGGTCATAAACAAAGTAATTTACCCAAATAATTATAGTCAACAAAATATAAATAGGATTATAATAAACAAACAAACATGCAATTAATTTACCGTCCTTTTGTGTGGCCACATCATTGGCCATCACATTACTCAACCACATTGAGGGGTAGGAGAGTCACAAGGAAGCTGCAACTGGTGTGTCTCGTGAACCGAAGCTCTCTGACAAATGTGCTTTATAAATAAACTTGCCTTGCCTTCAAGAGAAAGGACCCAGATCAAAGAAAGCATCTTGGAACGCTACTTGCTGGAAGTGCCTTGTGAACTCATCCCAGAAGTGCTCTTCGGGTGGCTTTAAAAAATATACTTTAAGGAAACAAATCCAAGACACTTCTTCCAGTCCAAAAAAGTTATAAAGCTTTTATTCACATCATGGCTATCACACTAGAAGCTTTTCCCCAGAACTGACTGGTTGTATTCCTTGTCCTTCAGCCCTCATCCCTACATATTGCTCTATTTAAAGTGTCATGTCATTGTATTTTTGTTATTATCTCCGCTGATTGATTATTACTGACGAGTGACTGTGTCATTGCTTTTTTTGTGTGAAACATTTTATGGTCAGAGCTTAAGGTGTTTCTTCCTGGTATGCTTGGTTTTTAAGTGATTAATTGAATTAATAAAGATTAACCATTTTGTACGGTACTCATGTTTCTATTCCTTACCAGTGCAAATTTAGTTTCAGTCATTCTCTCTGTGATGTCAGAGTGATGACTCTCTTAAAGCTGAACTGTATTCTAGTAGTAGTACAGTAGTTGGGCTTCAATTCTTCAGCTCTGCCACATTTGGTTGCGTTGTGAGTATTTGCAGCACATGTGTTGTCAAACTGATGAAGATGTTTTCTTAATTTACTGCATTTTCTTCAGTTGCAGCACATTGAGCTCTCTTGGCCACCGTACTTTTAATGGTCATGCAAATACTTACACGTTAAAACATTTTGTTGGTACTATGCTTTTTTTTTTCTTTTTTTATTTACTGAGTTTATGTATAGCTGAATTCTAAATACACATCTGTAAATATAGAAATGCTGTGATTTAATTTATTTTGATATTGGAGCAAATAGTATCACAAAAAAACACATTTGCTGTAGTCTCCTGTTCGCCTAGGATGGCTTGATGGTGATAAATTATGGGATAATTAAAATATTTTTTGGGTGAACTAACCATAGCACCCAATTTGTGCAGTGAGAACTGATAATTTAATCTAGTAACATGACTTGTGTACCACATTCTGTGTATAATATTAGAAGAGTCTGGTTCCTCACTGGGTGTTTTAAGGCAGAATCTTCTGTAAAGCTGCTTTGAAACAACATGGATTGAGAAAAACACTACATGTTTGAAAATGAACATCGACACTATTTAAATGCATTAAATTCAAGGTCTAACGTGTTTCACCTTTGTATTTTCAGTGGTTTTAGGGTCACAAACTCTGATGCATGATCTTTTTGGCTTGGTCAGCACAAACAGTGTTGAACTAAAACATAGTTGACATAATAGCAGATTTCAGACAGCTTTAAACTTCCTCTTGTGTCTGCATGGCATGTCAGGAAGTAAAAAGCAGAAGGGAGAGAGTAAGATTCATTTCCTTTCAGAAAGGTCCAAAAGAAAGCTTGCTTGCTAAAACCATGAAGTGACTCTTCTCAAGGAAAACTCAACACATCGGAGGCATGTTGAGGTAAGTGTTACATTTTGCATAATACTTTGACACTTAAGTGATTTACAAAACAAGCAAATAATATTAAATTATGTCAACCATCACAGAATGTCTTACATTGTGCAATTGAGTTTTGCTATCTTTACTTATTAATACATGTATTAATCTATCTCTCACTCTCCACTACTCTAAATGTTGATGTTTTTTAAAGGAAATCATTATAATTATTGGTTACCTTAAATGTTAATATTGAAAGTTATATTTTAAATAATTCATAAAAAAAAAAAAAAAAATTATATAAAAAAAATCAGTCACACTTCATATTAGGTGTCTTTAACTACTATGAAAAAAAAATCTTAAGTAGGGGAGAGCCGGGACAGTTGAAACACTTTTCAGATAAATATCGTTTTCTAAGTTAAGGTTACAGATAGATTTTTTATTTTTTTGTGATCAACAACTCACATACGTGTTCTCTTAGTATCATGTGTTATTCGGTACAAATATAGAATGATTTAAGTCAAATTTGACTTTGAACGGCAGTTGTGCTTCAGGCGGGACGATTGCAACACGGATGAAACATAACAGTTTAAACAGCAACTATTCATCTAATGCTTGTTTTTGTCAACAATACCTGACAAGTAACCTATGTACATATTGTTACAAACATATTTTGTAATTTATTTTAATTTAAAGGTTCATATTAACCATTTTTGTTCTGCTGCCCAATAAACAATAGGCGATAAGCCTATGTGCATTTTGTAATCTTTCTAATGGGCTATTTTGATGAAGATAGACACATCCGCTTACAATTCATTTTCTTACATTTCTTCCTTGAGGCATATTGAGTGTTTGCTAGTTGAATAGCTGTAATTATGAAGAAAATGAGGTCAACCAGAAGACGATAAATTAAATGTACTGAAGATTGGGCAATTGATGATTATTAAAGAGATAACGTGTTGCGTAATTGAAAATGAATTTTCATGAAAAGAAACACAAGTCTAGGAACAGTATATGAATCTATGAACAGTATAGGCTATGACCAGGTTTAACTGTCGGGACGTCCCGACAGCGCCTCCTGTCATTTAAATCTCTTTTGCCCTTAAACTAAAAAAAAAAAAAAAACTCTGATAATGCACACTTAAGGGTGTGTTTCAGTACTAATACTCCTGCCGTATTATCATTCCAATGGCACATGAAACAATAAATACAGTCCATACTTGGCAGTCAAAAAAAAGTACCGCACTCAAAAACAGCTTTGCGGCTTTAACTCCAAAACGGCACGACGTAAAGAAGAAATGTTTTCTTGGGTCTAGAAGGCATTGCGTGCTGTACGTGCTAACGAAATTTGACGTACATGACGTGAGTGGTTTTCAAGGAACTCTCAGTGTTTCATCCGTCCCGCGTTTCAATCATCCTGGCTCTCCCCTGCAATGTATTTATTGCTTTCCTCTGCAAACTGTGCTGTTATTGAGATGAGATACGGGCTCGGACAGGTTTAGAGGAATGAGTGGGTTACGGTGTAAGGGAAGATAGGAAGAAATATCATTAATCATTATATATGTAATTACAGAAATCTATTAGCTTTAATTATGTGCAAGTATTTTTTTTTTTTTTAAATAGTACAAGTACAATGTTGAAACATGTATGTACACAAAAATCGACTTTTATCATTTTTTTTATTTAATGTTGTGTTCAGGTCATGGTCAAGTTTTGTTGGAAATTAAAAATATTCACTACCCGCACAAACGTGCACTTATTTTCTTTTTATTCGCAATGTCTTTTATTTTCACAGATATGTTATCAAAACCCTTCAAATTAGAATATAGATGGTGATTGTTAATGCTGAATTTGGATTTTCATGCATTAACAGCCACTATATATCTGCTTGAATCAGGCAGCGTTGTAACGTGTACATGATGTTCACCATATATAATTTGGTAACACTTTACAATTAGATACAACATTTTGTAGACAAACTTTAAGTTGTCTTGGAAAAAGCCTAACCAGAAAGTCTGAAGTATCTGCATATTTCAAACATTTCTTTATTGTCAATAGACAGAGCCAGAAGTGAATTTAGAGTTGAGAGTGAATGAAGCAGAGAGTTTCAAGGAGGCTTCAGAGGGAAACACATGACTGGAATAAGTTATGAAAATTGTTTTGTTTTTTTCCCATTACATATTCATTATGTGTTTTATGTCTACACTGCCTTGCTTAGGCAAAACAAAGTAACTACACATTTTGTGAAAATTTATTACTACAGTTATAGCTAAAATTGACTCTATGGATTTGGATTCATCCTTTTCTCCCATTTGTGAGTATGTTCCTGGTTTTTTGATATCCATTTAACAAGTAAGAAGTGGGTTAAGGAGAATTAAGATGAAGAAATCTCCAGGTCCGGATGGTATTAATCCTAGAGTTCTTAACACCTGTGCTGATCAGATTTGCAGGGTGGTTCATTATATTTTTAATTAATATATTTTTAGGAATAATTGTTCAACTTCGCATGCACTCTTTGATATAATTGACGAAATAACTAATGCTGTAGACAACAAGAAAAATGCAATAGGGTTATTTATTGACCTAAGTAAAGCATTTGACACAATCAATTATGATATATTAATAAATAAGCTAGAACAGTATGGGATTAGAGGGGTAGCACTACAGTGGGTTACCAGTTGTTTAAAAAATAGAAAACAATGTGTGATAATAGGAGATTATCAGTCGAGATGTCAAGAAATTGTGTGTGGCTTACCTCAAGGTTCCATTCTGGGCCCAAAATTGTTTAACATGTATATAAACGATATTTGTAAACATCTCAAATACTTAAATAAATAAATAAATATCTTGTTTGCAGACGATACAAATATTTCCGCATCTGGAGACGATTTACAACAACTGTGTCAAATTGTTACCTTGGAACTCAAACGTGTTAATAAGTGATTCAAACAAAATAAATTATCACTAAATCTGAGTAAATGCAAAATGATGATATTTGGCAATGGTAATTCTAATGCTCAGGAAGCAATTCAGAGAGAAGGTGTTGTTATAGAGCGGGTGCATGAAATCAAATTCCTTGGAGTTATTATAGATGATAGAATTACTTGGAACTCTCATATTAAATATATAATCACTAAAATTTCAAGAAGCATTTTAGTAATTGCAAAAGTAAAGCATATTTTAAACATCAAAGCTCTGCATACTTTATACTGTTCTCTTATTTTGCCCTATTTACATTATTGTTCTGTGGTATGGGGTAGTACTTAAAAAAAAAAAAAAAAAGAAGCACATTAAAACCAATAGTAATGCTGCAAAAAAGAGTTATCCGACTAATTCATAAAGTTGGGTTTTTGGACCACACAAACTCATTATTTTTAAAATCAAAGATCATGAAGTTTTATGACATTGTTGAGTTCCAATCAGTACAGATGCTATACAAAGCAAAGCACAAATTGTTACCAAGCCAAATACAAAGAAGGTTCCAAGAACGTACTGGTTGTTATGAATTACGTAATGAATTAAACTTTAGGACGCAGAAACAACCTTGAAAAGTTTTAGCCCTACAGTTAATGGGGTACAATTGTGGAATAATTTGGAGATGGAGATGAAACGATGTCCAAACATCAACCTGTTCAAATATAAATACAAACAAAAGATTTTTGAAAAGTATAGAGAAGAATAAATGATTTGCCACTAGGGGTATTTCTACCATGATCAGATACTGCAAGTGTATATAATCCATTTTTTGTTTTGTTTTTGTTTTGTTTTGTTTTTGTTTGTTTTTTTGCTGTTGTTTCCTTGTTGTTGTTTTGTTGCTTTTGCACTATGTTCCTTTGTACAATTGTGAAATGAGAATTTTTATTGTATTAATTTTGGGGGTGGGCGCTTATAAGCTCTTTTGCTTCGGCCCACTCCTTTTGAACAGAATTGTTACTGCTCAGATAAATAAATAAACTAAACTAAACTAAACTAAACTAATTTGAGTTTGCGTTTAGAAAAATGACCTGTTTTATGGAAGACATCATGTGTAGTGCCCATGGAGTTTGACACATTATCACGTTTTTCATGTAAGTTGAGAAAACTTAATTTCTTTAGGTGTTACCAATTGAAGTAATTTTTTTAAGTTGATCCAACTGTTCACTTTTTACAGTGTACCTGAGTTAACAAACCCCATGGAGTTCTCGCACTATAGGCCAAGTGCTTTAACAGCATAGTTAATGAAGGTTTTTGAGAGACTGGTATTAAACCACTTAGTCAGTATTGTGTGGTGCGGAGGATAAACTACAGTTTGCTTATAAAACTGGTGTTGGGGAGATGATGCACTTATTTTCCTCCTGCATAAATCCTCAAGTCACTTAGAGACCCCGGACAGCACAGTCTGAATTACATTCTTTGACTTCTCTAGTGCATTTAACACTATTCAGCCTTCACTATGGAAAATGTTGGAGTACATCATGGTATGGTCAACTGGATAACTGATGATCTCTCTAATAGACCCCAGTGTGTGAGGACGCAGGACTGTGTGTCTCGGGTAGTGAAGTGCAGCACTGGAGTCCCTCAAGGAACCGTTTTAGCTCCATTTTTGTTCACTTTTTATACATCAGATTTTCAATGGAATTTTCAGTATAACTCTAAATCTTGTCATCTCCAGAAATGTTCTGATGATTCTGCAATAGTTGGCTGTATAACGGACCACGATGAGAGTGAATATAGGGAGCTAATAAAGAGTTTTGTGGACTGGTGTGAGAGAAACGTTCTCAGGCTAAACGCTAGTTAGACGAAGGAAATTGTGGTTGATTTTAGCACTTCCTCAGCAAGCGGTACCACTAAATTTAAGACGGTCAGAAGTTGCGATTGTAATAACTTACAAGTATCTGGGTGTATATTTGAACAACAAGCTCAACTGGTCTGACAATACGATGCAAGTTTGTAAGAAGGGTCAAAGTCGTGTTCATTTTGGGGTTTGTTATGTCTATTTAAGACCTTCTATGACTCTGTAGTCTCATCTGTGGTCTTGTACTCTGTCACTGTTGGAAAAGGAGAAGTGTAAGATAAATAAACGTATAAAGATGTAGGCTCTGTTGTGGGGAGTGTGTTACCCACCTTACAGGAGAAAATGATCAGGAAACTTTCTCTTATGATGAATCATGATTGTCATCCTCTTAATGAAATAGCTCAAGCTTACAGTCCCTAATTTTCTGATGATTCTGCAATAGTTGGCTCCTAGTTCTAGTTCAATAGTTCTCCTCTCCACCAATAAGCTGGTGTGTGGTGGGCGTTCTGGCGCAATATGGCTGCCGTCGCATCATCCAAGTGGATGCTGCACATTGGTGGTGGTTGAGGAGATTCCCCCATCTGTGTAAAGCGCTTTGAGGTCTCAGAAAAAGCGCTATATAAATGTAACGAATTATTACAGCTTAAAGATTAATTCATCCCCGCTGTTACAAGGAGCGTTTTAGAAGGTCTTTTTTCCCAACCGCAATTAGATTTTACAACCAGTGTTATACAAGATGATAGATTATTTTCTTTTTACTTGGTAGTATATAATCACAATGCTTTGAGAAATTGATACTGGAGAACAAGATTTGTTGCTGTTGTGAATGTTGTTGTATGTTTTCTATTTATTCATTGTATTTTTGTGCTGCTGTGACATGTAAATTTCCCCCAGGGGATTAATAAAGTTTATCAAATCAAATCAAATACACACACACACACACACACATTCATGTACACAAACAAACTATTTTAAGTATTACAGGCTTTCTTTTTCACAGAGATGAACTTTATCCTCAGATCAATGAGGCCTACGATCAATGAGTTTCAAAAAGAAATACCAAACCTGTCCTAAATGAAAGAAAACAAGTTGACAAAAAGATTGAATCCAATATTTGGTGATTAATATAGCATAACTGATTTACAAGCAATTTTTCAAAAGGAACACAAAAGGTGTTACAGGGTTTTCAAGGGTTAAATGTCGTATATAGTAGCTAAAGACACTTAATATAAAAATAATTCTATGATCTGTCATTTGTATTATACACTTATGAGTCAAGAAGAAAAAATACAAATAAATTGTGGCCTATGTTGCAATTCTTTAATCACAAATATAATGGTAGTCTGCTATTCTAAATCTAGCCGGTGTGTGTTTTATGTGACAGGAATTACACACCCATGGATCTCCCGACAGCGCTGGCAGAAGTCACGGACGCTTACTCCAACCAGAGCGGCGGGAACCAGTCTCTGGAGGCCTGTTCACGCGAGGGCGCTCTGAAGACAACCGTGTTCCCTGTCCTCTACACCGTCCTCTTCATCCTGGGCTCGTCTCTCAACGGCCTGGCAGCGTGGGTGTTCCTCCGAATCCCCAGTAAATCTCACTTCATCATCTATCTGAAGAACATCGTCGTGGCTGATATTATCATGACCCTCACCTTCCCCTTTAAGATCCTCGCCGATGCAAACTTGGCAACTGTCGGCGTGCGTGTGTTTGTGTGCCGCGTGTCATCCGTGCTGTTCTACCTCACCATGTATATCAGCATCTTGTTCTTCGGCCTGATCAGCATCGATCGCTGCAGAAAGACCATGTGGCCCTTTGTCGGCACCAGCCGGACACGCCTGCTCCACAGAAAGATCCTCTCGGCCGTCATATGGATCTCTCTGGTGGCTCTTGTGCTGCCCAACGTAATCCTGACGAGCCGTCTCAAAACTTCGGGCCGCATTAAATGCAGCGACCTCAAGACCGAGCTGGGACTGAAGTGGCATGAGGTGGTCAACCACGTGTGCCAGGTGATCTTCTGGGGGAACCTTGTAACCGTGATAATATGTTACACGCTCATCTCTAAAGAGCTCTACAAGTCGTACGCCCGCACACGAGCTCAACACGAGGCAAGGCAAGGAGCGGATGTTCCCCACAGAACGCTCAAGAAGAACAGCATTCAAGCAAACGTGTTCCTGGTGTTGGCCGTCTTCTTCGTGTGCTTTGTTCCCTTCCACTTTGCCCGAGTGCCATACACTATTAGCCAGACACGAGGACAGATGTTCAACTGCCAGCAGAAGCTGTTTTTCTTCCAGCTGAAGGAGAGCACGCTGTGGCTTTCCTCCCTCAATTCAGTGCTGGATCCACTCATCTACTTCTTCCTCTGCAAGTCGTTCCGGACATCCCTGTTTAACACCCTGCGTCTGTCTCCCGGCCGCTGTAGGGATCTCGGGACAGACTCCACCAGTGCTCCTGTGGACAACACACTGATATGATGGACAAACGCCCAGTGGTTCTGATGTGCTTCTCCTACTCTTCTGATTTGCACGCTGTAACAGCAGTATATGCTACATGATGAATCAAACCTTTTAACAGCATCTTTTAACAGCTTCCACTCTCTTTCAAGAACCTAATTACCTCAACCTTGATTCAAATCAAGAGGTTTCACATGTCATGATTGGCTAGCGCAAGAAAGGGTGTCAGGAGTGATCTCTTGTCTCTTGCAGGTGTGATCTTGTTAAAAGCTTTTTGTGTTAAGATAAACATACATGTCCATCAATGTCATGTGCTAGTAGCAGAAGTACCTCTGATCCTTACTAATTTATAAAGGCGTGGGATGCATGGTATGTTGGTGAGTTGAATATTTGTTGTCACTGACAAACTTTTAGTGCCAGGCATCCGGACATGCAAAAGAACTAACATTTTTCATGAAAATGAATCCAAGTATTGTGGATAGGTAATGTTTAAATACACAGATATGCATCAGTCATTTCCAACTCCAGTTCATTGTGAAGTCAATATTTGTCATGTATTTGTAATAAATGAATAAACTACTACTGTAAAAACAAAACCGTGACTATGGCAAAAAGCTGAGATTTATTGTAAACGCTTTGCAACCATTTGATTGTTGCAACACATCACTGTTTTTCTTCGTCTTGTGCTTCACAACGGGATCAAAGTTGCTTCCCAAACTGCCTGTTTGAGGGTTGTTGTACACTTTAACATAAAATGTAATGTGTTTAAGACCTAAACTAATAAAATTAATACCACATTTCTACACCAGAACAAACGCACACAAAATACATCTCAAAATATATCATGTATATTTTCTTTCTTTCTTTCAAACTGGAAAAACACATTTTTCCTTTAGCCAGTTTTCACTAAGTAAAGCTATGGAAGAATTATATTAAATCATAAAAACTTTATCTTTATACACACATAAATAACCTATTTATCAAACGAAAACTGTAAAATGTAATGTAGGACATCTATGACCACTTGGATTATTGGAGGCTAAATGGAATAAAATAACTTATTTGTGTAATTTATTCAGAGGAAAAAAGAAATATATTTTAAATGATAAATGAATAAAAAAAATCTGTCATCATTTACTCACCCTCATGTTGTTCCAAACTTTTATGGATTTCTTTCTTCTCTGGAACACAAAAACAGATATTATGAAAAATGTCTCTCTGAAAATCAACAATCTTCAAAATACCTAAAATTTTCACTTTCGAGTGAGCTAACTCTTTAACATGCTCAGAGTAGTTTTTACAGGACAACTGCGCAGGAACTCCACTGTTATATTTGAATTATATTCACTGCATCTTCACCTCAGAACTGGAGTTTGTGAGTGATATGCCAGACATTGCCATCATGCACAAAACATGTCAAATGCTAATGACTCAATAAAGCAAGGAACTGAGGGCAAATTTGGCTGGTGTGGAGAGAACGTGAAGAAGGTTTCCTAAGGTAAGTGGGACTGGAAAAGCTTTGCTCAAAGTCTTAAGGCTGCAGTTAAACCTGTTAAAATGTTCAGAGCACCACATGTCAATTAATAAATGACACAAATTAATTTAATTGAAAATGTGAACAGTTTCTTCTCCACTTTCCTGCAATACTGCCAAGTTGTGTTTATCTTGTATTGGTCACTCATCTTCATGTCCCCTGAACTCCCAGGTCATAATTCCCCGAACTGTCCTATACAGCGCAATGTGAAACTGCGTGTGGTCTCCCGCAGTCATATGCAGTCAATGAAATTAAATGGAGAAAAGTCTAGCCTGACTGCCTTTAAACGCAGCAGCGTGAATCTGCATTAATCTACATCAACAGAATTCTGCAAATAATAAATTAATTGATAATAAAGATTTTTTTTAAATAATATTAGAGCACCTTTTTATAGCCTATTTAAGATATTTTAAGATGTTTTTAAAGACTCACAGGAACCCTGTGTTCCTCTTTGGTGGAATGAGGTTTGCCAATCTCCAACCAATCTGCTGACACCATCAATGCCTCGTTCTGCAAGCGCTTACAGGAACTAATACATAACCATGAACAAAGACACTTTGTTTGTTTATATTTGGCATTGTGTACTATAAATATTTTTGCTCATGATAAATTGCTTGTAATGTTCCTTGTTTGTAAGCTGCTTTTGATAAAAGCATAGTTAATAATTAGAATCGTATGTCTTGTTGAAGATATCGCTTCAGAGGAAAAATACATCTTTCTCCATGATCATCACAACTCCAGAAACCATTCTAAAACTGAAGATCCTTCCTTTATTGACAGATGCTACGTTCCTCCTCCCTGTCTTGTCTGAATTCTCCGTTATGAAGCTGAAGTAATGCCATTCACTTGGTTTCCTTCTGCATGTTTGTTGCAGATAACTGCAAGTTCACTTAATAAACCCCCATCACTGGCATTGCCACAATGTTCAACCAAAGAGTGACATGAACAATAATTTCTTCATCTTTTCCTATATTATGCTCAAAAACTGAGTGCAAAAAATGTTCAGAAATTCTTGTTTTATTAGTAAAATCTTATATTTTATAATTTTGTGTACATTGTACAGCAATGTTCAAATGGTAGATAATAGTAGCCTATGAGAAAGTTAAGTATGTCATTTCTGGAGAGTACTTTCAGTTTGTAAGTGAAAGCAGGATGAATTTACCATGCCGAGTCTTGGTTTCGTTCAATAGGGAGTTTTTGCCAGGCGCTGTTGCGGTAAGTGCGCGTGCACATGAAGGGTGGGGGGTGGGGGGGTGGAGGAGAGAGAAGCATGAAGAGGGAAGTTAGCTACAGGAGAGATGTCCTAGACAACGACTAACATTAAAATTGTATATTCTTGAGAATTTTGATATGGCCAACACACGACCAAAGAGACGACGTTCCGATGAACAAATAACAAAGAATAGGGAAAAGGAGAAGGAAACCGAATTTACAGTCCCGAATTTACATCGGAAAAGCGTTCAAAAGGTGGCGAGAACTCCGCCGGCAGAAGGGCTTCCGATCCGACATTCAGGAGGCTCTGTTTCTGCTGGACAGGGTAAATCCAGTTTGGTTTTTCTAAATGGTTCATGACTGTTTCAGTAAGGACGGAAGGGAGGGAGAGGGGACGGGATGAGGAGGAAGGAGGGTCGAGCTAGCCTCCGTTTTGTTTGACAATACTTTGAACGTCAACAAGAAGTGACGTCACCCAACATCGCTTAGAGCACCTTTAAACTCAGTCCCCATGAACTAACATTACAGTAGCACACTGTTTTTTATATACCACATGAGAATGTGTTATTACATAATGTACCATTCATTTGAACTAAATACTTGAGCTAGTCTCCAGTAATGCAAAATAAACACTTTGAGTTCAATGAGTATAACAAACATTTATAACCAGTTCTGTAATCATTCAACGGACAAAATAATTAGTAATAACTCTTTGATCCCCGAATATAAACGGCAGTCGCACAAAACACCAAAGTTCCTGCAGTAAACATCACATTTGTAAACTTTAAATACAATATCATAACAGTTGCATGGGATTTCAGTGTGCTTGGAGCATTTTGTTAAGCTTAAAGTTAACATATAAAACACCCAGGCCTGTAAATGAAATGCCATTTTGACAAGAGTTACCCACCTAACAGAAATAAGGAGACAGTGAAAGATGTGCTGTTGTTCACAACGGAGCCGCTCTTGTAATGATCTTTTCTCTGCGGCTCAGCGTTACCCGCACAGTCTCTCAATAGCACATCTTCTCCCCCTACTGTCCATTCAGGGCACTTCATGTCATCAGTCCAGCATTTATATTACCATTGAAGCAATATCATAAACACAATAAAATAATCAAATACATGAAAAAAAAAAAAAATTCCTGTGACTATACCAACAGGGTGTCACATTAAAATGAATAAACAATTCAGTGATGTTAGAGATAAAACCCTGGGCATATGATACTTCTAATTTTATATCAGAAAGACACACACCTGAGCAAAAGTATGTTATTTGTAGCAGTTTTGTTCTGGTTGTGACAGTTGTCTGAGCAGGCAAGAGCACAGATCTAAAGCTAGTGTGTTTGACATTGTTTATCACTGCTATGAAATTAAACCACTATTGAAACATCTCAATACAGCCAGCCTGATGTAGCAAATCAGCTCAAAAAGGGAATATATAAATAATAATTAATCATAACTCGTTATGATCAGTTATTTCCTACATATTTTAAATCGCTCAAAAAGGGAATACATAGCCCATGTATTTGTATCTATATATAATTACAATGAATTATAATCAATTATGAATATATGGATAGGCTAGATCAGTTTTCAGAATAACCTTTAACAGAATTAATTTCACATCGAATAATCTGTTCATCCACCGAACCGACAGTACGATCTTCTTATAAACTCTCAAGAAATGTTATTCTTCTGGTAATGAATAATAACCTTCCTGTTCTATTAGATTACTATAAAGTATTCAACAATATAAAAGCCTGTAGCTTAAGATCACACATTTAAGAGACTTTGTTAGGTGAGCAGCAAACAGAGATAATCAAGTGTATAATGGGTTTTAATAAATGACACTACAAATACACGTGACTACACTTAAACAAAGAATGCATATAAACAGAATAATGAAAAGTAAAGAAAGAAAGAGAGAGCAGATCACAGAATGGCAAATATCAGATCACAAAACGCCTGCTAAAAACGCCTATAGAATCCTATGGCATTCTAGAATAAATAACCTTATTTCCTGAGGGTTTTCTGAAAAAATACTAAGAATTGTCAACGTCTACCAAAACCTTAATATCTAAGCCTCTGTAGCACCTAGAAACATGAAATAAAAAGCATTGTAAAGGTAGGAATCACATGTTTTATTCCACCATGCTCCTTTAGCAATATCATACCAACACATTTTTCAAAACATTCTTAAAATCATTATAATCATTATAATTCATCAAAATCATTATACATAAATTATATAAAATACAACAAATACAAATTTTAAACATGCCAACATTGAACAAGGCACCTTGTTATGAGGGAGAGGTGGGGAGGGGTGGGGAAAGTCCTGAGATGGAACAGGGAACAGTCTCAGACAGACACACTGACTGACTAAGTAAATAACTGACAATAAATATAACATAACATAAATAACTGACAATAAATATAACATAACATAACATAACATAACATAAATAACTGATAATAAACTGCTTAACTAACTAACACACATGCACACAGACAGACAAGACAGACAGGCACACTGAGTAACTAACTAACACACACACACACACACACACACACACACACTGAGTGACTAACTAACTAACACACATACACACACACACACACACACACACACACACACACACGCAGACAGACAAGACAGACAGACACACTGAGTGACTAACTAACTAACACATACACATACAGAACACACAGACAGATAAGACAGACAGACACACACACACACACACACACACACACACACACACACACACACAGAGTCATTTATGCCGAACAACGTGATGCATGAAGCACTCGCGGTGCAGAGGAATGTTGCACTGCTTGCACCCCATCAAAGTTGACCCTGGACGTATGTTGGTGCCGCTGTGCTTCAAACAACACTCCCTGCAGGTCTTCCTCTTGTTATTTATCTGCACCAGATCATGTTCAGCCGAAGCTCCTGTTGGGCTGGTGGACACACAGGGAGCACTTCTCGCTGTCACTGGGACGATCAGCTCCTGGGTTAGATCCTGTAGCCAGTCCTTGTAGCCACCCCTCCTGTACGTCCACTCGGGTCCTCCAGCAGACCTGGCAGCGACAAAGGCGTTGTAGCCCGCCACAGTGACAAAGTAGAAGAAGAGCCTCCTCCACCACTTAGTAGACCGATGATGGATCTGGTAGTAACCCACCATCTGGTCCAGAAGATCAACCCCCTTCATGTGCTGCTGATAGTCAGCAAGGCACTCTGGCACCCGAACCTCTGTCTGCCGCTGACCATTGGTTTTTCTCCTCACTGACCCATGAGCAGTCGGGTCATGATAATTGGACAGGACCATCACAGTCTTGGTGTCCTGCCAGACGCAGAAGGTCAGGTCATCCCGCTGCGCCACATTAAATTGGTGTTTGCTCAGGTCAGCCTTCTTGGTTAGCTCCCTATTTTTGGGGAGGTCCTTCCTCCCAGCACGCACCGTGCCACACGCTTGCACCCCCCTGACCTTCAGATCCAACAACAACTGCACACTAGTGTAAAAGTTGTCCATATACAAGCACAAGTTGGACCCAAAATAAGGTTTAGCCAGGTCTGACACTACCCGGTAAGCCAGGCCTGTCTCAGTCTTACCCGCAATGGCCCCCGTGTACACCTGGAAATTGCTGACGTAGCCGGTTTTGCTCTCCGCCATCACCCACACCTTGATTCCCCACTTCACGGGCTTCATAGGGAGGTACTGCCGGAAGGCCAGGCGTCCCTTGTATTTCACCATCGACTCATCCACGCATACAAAGCCATTGACCTCATACAGCGCCTTGAATCTAACCAGGAGGAGGTCCATGAACCGCCGGATCTTCCAAAGCTTGTCAGATTTGTCCAAGGCAGAGTCCAAGTTATCTTGCAGGTGGAGATATCTGAAAATACATATGATAAAGAATTTAAGCCTAACATGTATTTCCATCATTGTATTTATTTACATGTATTATGTTATTTATAGTATTTATATTTATTTATTCATTGTGCCATAATTGTATTACTATTTATGATGTTATTTATGACATCAATGTAAATATCATATAAATAAATACAATGATGCTAATTATAAATACAATACTGGCATAAATAATGCATAGCATAATAAATAGTAATACATTATTTATTTACATGTATTATGTTATTTATAGTATTTATATTTATTGTTATTTATTCATTGTGCCATAATTGTATTACTATTTATGATGTTATTTATTCATTGTTATTTATCCACAATGTATTACTATTTATTATGCTATGCATTATTTATGCCAGTATTGTATTTATAATTAGCATAATTGTATTTATTATTATCATTATCAACCATCATCACCATTATATTAGTAATAGTGCTATAGCACCACTGTCATTACTATTATTAGAAGAGAACGAAACTCGGAAGAGAGCACAAGAAAACAAATAAACATAATAATTACCTCCAGATCATGTCAAAACGGTCCCTTGACATCGCCTTGGGAACGTTGGTTTGATATAACCATTTATTCTGCCTCCAGTAGTCTCGGCGTGATGGCAGCTTTAGGATACCAAAAGCGAGACACAGCCCGAGAAAAGTTTTCATCTCAGTTTTTGAGACTGGTGTCCACTTTGAGTTCGTGGGGGTCTGTCCTCGCGCCTGTTCCGCATAGCGATTAGTTTCGGTCACCAACGTGTCCCACAACTCATCCGTGAATATCATCGAGAAGACATCCAGGGGGCTAGCATCTACGGGGATCGGTTGCTTCACCCCGGATGTACGAGTGAATCGTTTCTTAGCCCGAGGCTCGTAATTATCAGTTCTCCAGTCAACCTGGAATCCCCGAAAGTCATCATCCTCCTCGGAGTCCCACAGGTCCCACTCCTGTGCCCTGTCTAGAGGATCCGGCACAAAATCATCCTCGTCCTCCCTCTCATGGTCAAGTACCTCACAATCTACCTCACAATCTACTTCAATATCACTGCCATCGCTGTTAAAATCATCCATTTCCATTGCTACTAACTTTTCGCTAATTTTCGCCTTGTCACTAAAAACATATATGTCGTCAATCAATCATACATTCACGTGCGGTTTTGTATATATACAAAACCGCACGTGTATGTATGATTGATTGACGTGATTTTCAGCCAACCACATTACATTTTGGTGGTCACGTGGTCTTAAACAAATGAACAAGACCCACCTCGTGTGTATTTGAACCAATGACAGTGAGTTAAATGCCGCAGTTGTCATGAAAACGATGACGCAAAAAAAATGCTGCGCTAGGCAGCAACCGGCGGGAGACTCAATGTTGCGCTACGCAGCAACCGGCGGGAGATGGAATGTTGCGTCGTGCAGCATCCGGCGCAAATGGGTTAAAGCAGGGGCAAACAATCTTAAACACATCTAAATATCAATAGAAATAATACTTGCATTGATCTTTGGTGCTAAGCATGAATGCGAGTGTGTGTGTGTGTGTGTGTGTGTGTGTGTGTGTGTGTGTGTGTGTAGATCCTCGTGGTGTCTGTGAGATTGATGCGTTCTTCCGGTTCTTCCCGGAGAGTGCGTCGTTTGCGGGAAGTTTCAAAGGTTTACTTGAAAGCAAAGTTGCTGGAAAATCAGGGTAAGTCCGTTTCACCCGGAGACAGAAATGAATGAGCACGGAAGAAAGACTAAAACAAGGCAAGCCGGAGACTAGAGATAAGACTAAGACAAAAAGCAAAAGGCTAGAGATAAGACTAAGATAGTGATGAGCCATTGTCATCATCCTTTAAGGAAAACTTAGTCCACACCTATTTTGGGTGAGATGACCAATAGTAGTTGTCTAACTTTTAGCGGGAGAGAGTTTCTTTGTCTCCTTCTGACAGCCTAATTTGAATGTTTTATTATGGTGTCAGAAGTGGTGATTTTTACTCCAAAGGATGGCAAACATAGTATAATACATTTTATCTTAACCTACTATTTATATTTAGCTGAGGCAAACCGAGAGGTTTAATTCGGTACCAAGAAAGATATGTCTGGAAGATACAAAAATGGAGATATGTCCTTACACTTGAATATAAGCACATAGAGTTCAACTAACACAACTAGAAAGTCATAACTAGGCTAATATAAGGTTGGGGAACATACATACACACAGGAATATATCATTCACATTCTGGAATGAATTGTATTGAGTTAAATGGAAAGAATGTTTGTGTATGTATATTTGTCCATCTCTCAAATGTCCGTCCATGCCATCTGGCCTTTGGCCTGCCGTGGGAGGGACGTTGAGTTGATTACGATCTTTTTGAAGCTCATGAAGGAGTTTGGAGGTGTTTCTGTTTAGCCACTGCCATGCCACATAAAGTGACAATGGGGCAAATTGATCCAGACTCATTGGCACTAGGCCTGTGATTTACATGAATCAGTCCAAAGGGTTAAAGGAGAACTCCGGTCAATTTTAACATTGAGCTCATTTTTTTGTACATTTGGAGTGCTGTCAGTACAGAGAACAACGACAAAAATCGGTGTTGCCTACACCGTGTTATCCTCTTTTTAAAATTTGCACCCTGTTGACTTCAATGGGGCAATATTTAAACCTGCTTTTAGCCTCTTAACATCCTTGATGTGTCATTACAATTGCACAGGTCATGTGAGTGATTCCTTCGGAGTGAACACGAGTCAATCTGACTGCAGTAGATGTGAAAGATAGGGATAAAAATGATGTTTATTCAGCCAGCACAAATACCTGTATTTACATCCTGTTTTCGGTCGAAGTCCATAGTAATCGATTGTCGAGTTCACGCGCATTGGTTTAGTACCTATGATCACGCGCGTGAACTCGACAATCGATTACTATGGACTTCGACCGAAAACAGGATGTAAATACAGGTATTTGCGCTGGCTGAATAAACATCATTTTTATCCCTATCTTTCACATCTACTGCAGTCAGATTGACTCGCGTTCACTCCGAAGGAATCACTCACATGACCTGTGCACTTGTAATGACACATCAAGGATGTTAAGAGGCTAAAAGCAGGTTTAATACTTGCCCCATTGAAGTCAACAGGGTGCACATTTTAAAAAGAGAATAACACGGTGTAGGCAACACCGATTTTTGTCGTTGTTCTCTGTATTGACAGCACATGGAACAAAGGAGGCACAGTGGGATAAATTCCTGCGTGGGTTGGCTGACCGTATCCATAGGGAAATATATGCTTTGGACTTACCCACAAATTTGGATGGGTTGATCGAGTTGGCGATTCAAGTGGCATGATCAGTGCACACGTCAGCTTTTTTGTTCTGAGGTGCCGTCTTCCAGCTTTACGGTCAGTCCCGCTCTAGATCCGGAACTCATTCAGGTTCAGATTCAAACTCTACCACGGTCACCCGGGAAACTGGTCCAATCAAACTCATCACTTTTGGTAAACACAGTGAAGAGATCCTCTTCATTTTAATTGACTTCCCTCTGGTTCCCGAGGTTCTTGGTCACCCTTGGCTTTCCCGTATTAACCCTCACATTAATTGGCAACGGTACACTGTTTGCTCCTGGAGCAGTTATTGTCATGTGTCTTGTTTGGTGTCTGCTTGTTTTTCTGTGTCATGTTCTGTGTTACAGGAGAAACCCGTGGACCTGCCAAATGTGCCCAAGGAGTACCTGGACCTGAAGGAAGTGTTCAGTAAGTCTTGAGCAGCTTCTCTTCCTCCGCATCGTCCTTTTGACTGTGCTATAGAGCTATTGCCAGGTACGTCTTCGCCTAAAGGCAGATTATACTCGCTTTCTGCTCCTTAACCCTCTGGGGTCTGAGCTGTTTTCTGGGCCCTGGAGGTGTTCTGACATGCTCTGACATTTGTGCTTATTTCTGTTACTTGTGACATTTCCATGGCTAAAGTCTAATTACACTGTATTCAGCACAAACTCTGCTACAATAATATATCAGCAGCATGTATGTAAAAGTTTGTAGTTTTGAGATAATGACATTTATGAGTGGTTTGTGAAAATACAAAAAAAAATTCTCACTGAAATAAGGTCAAGAAACCCATACTGATTATTTCTTCACAAGACTTTTGAAAATTGTATGACGTAGCCTAGAATATTTGCTCCAAAACTATGTGAAAATCACCCTGACTGCTCATTCAGATAAGACAATATATTGATTTAAAATTTGTACGACGTGTTTTGTGTGAGAAAGCTTTATGCAGGAGGTCATTAATATGTAAGCTTTTCACACCTGAGAAAGACAAAGACCCTCCCCTAACGGCCCTATTAGGAGCTATCAGGCCCTGTAATTCTGAACAACCTTTCACAAAGAATGAGGAGATTTTAAAAAGAATGTTTTTTTGATTGTTTGGCTTTATATACAACACAACATAATCCAAAGATACACAACAAATGACAAAAAAGCATTTTTTGAAAACAATGATCCAAAGACAGAGACCTTTCTGCCATTCCTAAAAACATTGTACATACCTTTAATTTCCAAGGTGTTTGATTTTCAATTTACCATGTTCATGTACAGAGACTCGTGTGAATGTTGAAGTCAGCAGGACTAAATGGCATCTGGGCCCTTAAAGAAAAAAAAAAGTGAACATACTGATATCAAGAGAAAGGCCTGCACGATTTTGGGAATACATTTTAGATTTTTCTGGTTAAAATTGCTTTTTAAAATTCATAGAATACACACACACACACACACACACACACACATGTTTCCAACAATATATAATATAATGAACACCAGGTTTGTTGTGCCTTGTAGGCATATAGGCTATGCGCAGTGCTGCATAAAATAATAATAACAATAACCTATAACAGCCTATAAATCTTCCAAAAGATTTCAGTAACAACTAAGCTAGAGAAAAATAGGTAACACTTTATATTACGACCCGCAAACAACTGCGTAAGTAAACCGAAATTACGGTGTACGTTTCTGTAATTATAGTGTACTTCCGTGTAGGTATAAGGGAACAATATGTTAAGTTTTGGGTAATAAAGGGGTAACAAGCAGATATACAACCTGCAAAGAACTTCGTAAGTAAACCGAAATTACGGTGTACATTTCTGTAATTATAGTGTACCTCCGTGTAGGTATAAGGGAACAATATGTTAAGTTTTGGGTAATAAAGGGGTACAACCAGATATACAAGCAAATTATTTATAATGCAATTATTTTAAAACTAACAGGTACCTATTCTGTTAATATATTCCAGGCAAAAATTGTACGTCTGTTGTATATAAAAGTTTTTATCACATTTCTGGCAAAATATGTTCTTGTGCAATGTAGTTACAGGGTAATTTTGACATCTGTGTGTTGTAAATTAAACTTATATATATATATATATATATATATATATATATATATATATATATATATATATATGGCTGTATGTAAGCACAGTATGATACAAATTTTATCTGAAACAATTTTATAAACAGCTGATTTCGAAAAACATTGGCAATGCTATTTATTGTCTTTTCTTACTAAACTACTTAACGTTAAGCCAAAAAAAATAGTTTCTGCTATGATTTAAATTTAGAACGTACCATGTAGTACTTGGTACTTACCTTATCACATTGTATTGCATTGACACTTAAATGTCAGGGCAAATATACTGTGTAATTAAAAGTTTTTTTGATTTGTTTTTTTAAAAAGAGTACCTTTCTCTGTAATTACTAGGGTTGGGTACCGAAACCCGGTTCCAATAGGGAACCGGTTCCGACGTAAACGGTAGTAACCAGACCGAATAAGAACGAAACTTTCGGTGCCTGATTTCGGTGCCTGACGTTTTTTTACCGCCCCCTATAAAACATCTCGCGGCACGAATGATCCAATAATAAAACATCTCCAGTTAACCAGCAAAGCATTCATTTAGTTTGTTTGTTAAATAAGAGACGTTCTAGCGCTGAAATGTGTTTTTTTAAATCAAGTGATCAAAGTGCTCGTTGCCGCTGCGATCAGTGGCGCGGATACAGTGTTTTCTCGTGGCTCGCGCACACCGCACTTTTCTTCACTCGGACGCGCGCTTCAATACGTTGCGGAGATCGATCTATTTATGAGGCGCCGTCTATATGATTATGTGCGCGGAGAGTTTGTGTGTGTGTGCTCGCGTCTCAGATGAGTATGTGCGCGGAGAGTTTGTGTGAGTGTGTGTGTGTGTGTGTGTGTGTGTGCTCGCGTCTCAGATGAGTATGTGCGCGGAGAGTTCCGCGCGTCTAGTGTGTTGAGTTTATAGAGTTTGCGTGTGTGTGCGTGAGCGACTTTAGAAGTTGTGCATTTCATGTGTATTAGTTTGAGCATTCAGCAGTATACATGTATGTGTGACTACCTAGTATACGTGTATGCAAGGGTTTCATATGTGCGTGAATGAAGTTTGATTTAAGCCCTAGATGGCACCTCATATCTATTCGTTCTGGTGAAATCTCAAAATATAATGGACACAAAGTGTCCCTGCTTGATATACAACCACTGATGAGCATAATCGGTTTAAAAAAAAAAAAATACAAATGCGGATTAGAACCCAAAACCTCTGACAAGCTTGACTAAAGTTCAAGTTCAGCTGCCAGTGTTCCTCTTCGGGTAAGTCTAGCATTTTAATGCCAACTGCAAATCTTGCATATCAAGTATGAAGTATATCAATATCAAGTATATTTATATGAGGCTATACTGTGTGTGTTAAATATTTCTGCTCAGTGTCAGATATATCTCTGTTCTGTAAAAGTCTTATATGAGAAGACAAAATTTTGATCTTAACTCAAGTGTTTTGTGCTACATCAGTAGCCTTTTAAAGGGCACAATTTTTCATTTAATCAGAATTTTTTTTTCAGAAAATCACACACACACACACACACACACACACACACACACACACACACACACACAGAGGTATTATTTTTTTTGATAAAGTGCAGTTTAGTTTTCTTAAGTACCGTTTCAAGAACCGTTTAAGCACCGGAACCGTTTGAAAAATACCGAGTAGGTACTGGTATCGGATAAAACCCAACCAATACCCAACCCTAGTAATTACTGTGCAAATAGTGTTGTTTCGTATTGTTACATAGTAAGTAGTGTTTGTTACCCATTTCAACTATGTATTTACAGGGTAAGTGTAACTCCTGCGGGCTGTAAATTAAAGTGGCGCTTGTTACCCCCTTGTTCTGTGTAGTTACAGGGTAAGTGTAACTCCTGCGGGCTGTAAATTAAAGTGGCGCTTGTTACCCCCTTGTTCTGTGTAGTTACAGGGTAAGTGTAACTCCTGAGGGCTGTAAATTAAAGTGGCGCTTGTTACCCCCTTGTTCTGTGTAGTTACAGGGTAAGTGTAACTCCTGCGGGCTGTAAATTAAAGTGGCGCTTGTTACCCCCTTGTTCTGTGTAGTTACAGGGTAAGTGTAACTCCTGAGGGCTGTAAATTAAAGTGGCGCTTTTTACCCCCTTGTTCTGTGTAGTTACAGGGTAAGTGTAACTCCTGCGGGCTGTAAATTAAAGTGGAGCTTGTTACCCCCTTGTTCTGTGTAGTTACAGGGTAAGTGTAACTCCTGCGGGCTGTAAATTAAAGTGGCGCTTGTTACCCCCTTGTTCTGTGTATTTACAGGGTAAGTGTAACTCCTGCGGGCTGTAAATTAAAGTGGCGCTTGTTACCCCCTTGTTCTGTGTATTTACAGGGTAAGTGTAACTCCTGCGGGCTGTAAATTAAAGTGGCGCTTGTTACCCCCTTGTTCTGTGTATTTACAGGGTAAGTGTAACTCCTGCGGGCTGTTAATTAAAGTGGCGCTTGTTACCCCCTTGTACTGTGTAGTTACAGGGTAAGTGTAACTCCTGCGGGCTGTAAATTAAAGTGGCGCTTTTTACCCCCTTGTTCTGTGTAGTTACAGGGTAAGTGCAGTAAATATACAATAAAGGATCCCATTTAATTTCTGACTTTTATTTTACAAAAAAATTTCAAAACACTTTTTCGTCTTAATAAAACATTGTCTTTTCTACAGTATACTCAAACAACAAAGTAACACATTATACCCCCCCCCCCCCCTTAATTTGCTTCTCTTGCTTTTGTTCTTCTTTCTTTTCTTGCTATTCTTTTTCTATAACTTCCACAGGGGACTCTGAAGTTGAGGAGTTGATGGAGTCCCATTGGTCTTGCTGCACTGCAAAAATATGAATATATGCTCTTAGCAAGCTACACCTTCAATTTTAAGTTGTCGAACAATCCTCCACTCTAAAACATTTTGTGCCACCTGATATTACTGTAGTAACTGTAATTTTGAAGAAAACACATTTTGGTGAAGTTTGAGGCAGATCATGGGGGGGTTGTGATATTTTATAGTGATAATGACTGTAGTGCAGCAGAAAATGTTTTTAAAAAAGGCATAGTTGTTCTGACAGCAACAAAAAACAAAAAAGCATGAAACACAAACCTGAGGGCTGTGGCAATAGTTCAATAGTTCGGATTGAGCTGATCAACAAACGGACAGGGAACTACGTCATCACGTTGAAAGGTCACGCCTGCGCCAGCATAAGTACAGCCCCACTGTTTACAATGCGACCGTACGTAGGAGGATAGTTCGTAATAGTATTGTTTGCGATTATATATATAGTAATAGTATTCAGTGACTATGAATATGAATATTATATGAATAACATTCTGATGAATATGAATAGTAGTTCAAATAGTATTGCCGGCGCAGGCATGACCTTTCAACGTGATGACGTAGTTCCCTGTCCGTTTGTTGATCAGCTCAATCCGAACAATTGAAGGTAAAAAGTCTATAAATTATTAATTTTTTTTTTTTTGAAAATGACCTATCGTTTCGCTAGATAACAACCTCTTCTTCAGCTGTGATCGCGTACAGCCCGTTTAAACACTTAAAAGACTTTTGAAACTGCATTGATTTGGACTTAACAACGATGGTGACCAATAGGCCTATGTCACACTTCCTGCTTCCGGAACGCGGAGTAGGGATTCAGAACTTCCGGTTAACAGTATTTCTCCATAAGGATTTATATTATCAGCCATAATGTCTAACATAAAGTCCGTTGTTAGATGAAAAATCCAGAAATGTTTTCTTCAAAAAGCATAATTTCTCTCCACTGAGGAAAGAAAGACATGGATATCTTGGATGGCATTGGGGTGAGTAAATTATTGGGAAATTTTCATTTTGGGGTGAACTATTCCTTTAACTTGTGCATTTAAAATGTACAGTACCACCAGTGATGTTTAGTTCTTCAATTTGATGTTTTAAAAAATAGGAAAGTGGTCACAAGTATAAGCCCTGGAGTAGAGCAGGAGTAAAATTTAAACGTCTAACCTTTCTTTCTTTCTTTCTTTCAAAGATACGATTATCACTCTTAAAGCAGAGATCACCTTGCTCAAAGATGAGTGTGATTTTTTGAAAAAGGAAATTGAAAAGATGAAGTCTGCTGTCCCATCTGCAATGGCACAAAGATATACTGTTCCTATAGTGCCACAGCCCTCAGGTTTGTGTGTCATGCTTTTTTGTTTTTTTGTTGCTGTCAGAACAACTACAGTATGCCTTTTTGAAACATTTTCTGCTGCACTACAGTCATTATCACTATAAAATATCACAATCCCCCCATGATCTGCCTCAAACTTCACCAAAATGTGTTTTCTTCAAAATTACAGTTACTACAGTAATATCAGGTGGCACAAAATGTTTTAGAGTGGAGGATTGTTCGACAACTTAAAATTGAAGGTGTAGCTTGCTAAGAGCATGTATATATATTCATATTTTTGCAGTGCAGCAAGACCAATGGGACTCCATCAACTCCTCAACTTCAGAGTCCCCAGTGGAAGTTAAGAAAAAGAAGAGCAAGAAAAGAAAGAAGAAGAAAAGCAAGAGAAGCAAATAAGGGGGGGGGGGGTATAATGTGTTACTTTGTTGTTTGAATATACTGTAGAAAAGACAATGTTTTATTAAGATGAAAAAGTTTTTTGAAATTTTTTTGTAAAATAAAAGTCAGAAATTAAATGGGATCCTTTATTGTATATTTACTGCACTTACCCTGTAACTACACAGAACAAGGGGGTAAAAAGCGCCACTTTAATTTACAGCCCTCAGGAGTTACACTTACCCTGTAACTACACAGAACAAGGGGGTAACAAGCGCCACTTTAATTTACAGCCCGCAGGAGTTACACTTACCCTGTAAATACATAGTTGAAACGGGTAACAAACACTACTTACTATGTAACAGTATAAAACAACACTATTTGCACAGTAATTACAGAGAAAGGTAAAAAAAATAAAAATAAAAAATAAAAAAAAACTTTTAAATTACACAGTATATTTGCCCTGACATTTAAGTGTCATTGCAATACAATGTGATAAGGTAAGTACTAAGTACTACATAGTACGTTCTAAATTTAAATCATAGCAGAAACAAAAATGTTTTGGCTTAACGTTAAGTAGTTTAGTAAGAAAAACCAATAAATAGCATTTTTCGAAATCAGCTGTTTATAAAATTGTTTCAGATTAAATTTTTATCATACTGTGCTTACATACAGCCATATATATATATATATATATATATATATATATATATATATATATATATATATATATATATATAAAAGTTTAATTTACAACCCACAGATGTCAAAATTACCCTGTAACTACATTGCACAAGAACATATTTTGCCAGAAATGTGATAAAAACTTTTATATACAACAGACGTACAATTTTAAGAATAAGTTACCTGTTAGTACCTGTTAGTTTTAAAATTATTACATTATAAATAATTTGCTTGTATATCTGGTTGTTACCCCTTTATTACCCAAAACTTAACATATTGTTCCCTTATACCTACACGGAGGTACACTATAATTACAGAAATGTACACCGTAATTTCGGTTTACTTACGAAGTTCTTTGCAGGTTGTATATCTGCTTGTTACCCCTTTATTACCCAAAACTTAACATATTGTTCCCTTATACCTACACGGAAGTACACTATAATTACAGAAACGTACACCATAATTTCGGTTTACTTACGCAGTTGTTTGCGGGTCGTAATATAAAGTGTTACCGAAAAATATATTGATTATCATGTTACTTCAAATGTTTCCATTCGTTATGATGATATGAAATGAGATAATAGTAAAAACATGAAGCCGTTTTTTTGCTTTTCAAACGCGATCGCGCTCAAATATGAAACATTCAAACACGATCGCGCTCAAATATGAAACATTATGGTTACCATATACATATCTACGTTTGAGCAGATATCCACAAACACAGTAACAGTAAACACGGGTCTAAATATTATAATATTCACCATATATCTAGCAACAGTTCAACTGCAATGTGAAATTTATGCAACAATAACAAACTAATATGTAAGAATTTCTTACCTTACATCTTTCTTGTCTTCAAATCGCGTTCTTCTTCTTCTGAGGTAAATCCAATGTAAGCTCACGGTGCGCCTTTCAAACTCGACGAAAAGCAGAGACTTATGAAGTGTGGTGTTTTGTTTTTGAGGTAACGAGCGCGTTCGCGTTCCATGTGGAGATTTGCATGTGAATCTCTTTTGCGCTCGTGGGCGTGGTCAAATTAAAAATAATTAGGAAGCGTTTGAGAAGCTGGACATCTTGTTGGTTTTATACAAATTACTTAAACAGAGAATATTTGTTTTCAGTTTGAATCCGATCATTTAAAAGTACACACTTAAATGATTATAAAGGTATATGACTCATAAATGTGTGACAAGTATTCGCTGAGTTTTGTTTCAGTTTATAGACGTGCTCAAGAAAAAAAAGTTCACCGACGGGGAGGCAGAAAGCACACCCTGTTAATTTTCTTTATTTTACAAAAGCACAATGTTTTGATTTGATTGTAAGTGGACACATACAAAAGTAGAAATATCACAGATTCTTTTTTTATATTTCTTTTTTCTGTATGACCATAAATGATGGAGTAATTTAAGTTTATTGTGCTGCAATGTGAAGAAAATCCAGCAAAACGCGCCGGCGCATTTGCCGACCTCAGAGGGTTAATACCTCCAGGGGGCATTTAGAATATCTGGTCATGCAGCTTGGGCTGTCCAATGCTCCCGCGGCCTTCCAAGCACTTGTCAATGATGTGTTGAGAGACATGGTCCATATATGTTTACCTGGATGACATATAGATTTTTTCGTCTCCGTCTCTCCAGGAGCATATTCAGCACGTCAGACGAGTGCTTCAGAGGATGAAAGGACTGCCAGAGAATGGACTTTTTGTCAAGGCAGAGAAATTTTTTCATGCACAGTCTGTCCCTTTTTTGGGGTTCATCGTCTGGTCCGAGGGGGTGTGCATGGATCCGGACAAGATTCAGGCTGTGGTTGATTGGCCAACTCCAGAGTTCCACAAGGCCCTGCAGAGGTTTCTGGGCTTTGCCGATTTTTACTGACATTTCAATCGTAATTACAGCCAACTGGCCGCCCCTCTGACTGCCTTGACCTCCACCAAGGTGACGTTCAGGCTGGTCTAGTGCAGCTGCATTTTCCAACCTGAAAAGTCATTTTGTTTCGGCTCCTATTCTTGTGACCCCTGATCCCTCATGTCAGTTGGGGGCCGGTGCGGTTCTTTCACAGCATTCCTCCGCGGACCGCAAGATGCACCCTTGCACGTTTTATTCCCATCATTTGTCACTCACAGAACGTAACTACGATATTGGTAACAGAGAGCTGTTGGCTGTCAAGCTGGCATTGGAGGAGTGGCATCATTGGTTGGAAGGCTCGGGGTTCCTTTCATCGTCTGGACTGATCACAAGAACCTAGAGTACATTAGATCCAATAAACATTTGAACTCTAGGCAGGCTCGGTGGGCACTTCTTTTCAGTCGGTTTGATTTTTCTATCTCGTACCGTCCGGGCTCTAAAAGCATCAAGCCCGATGCCTTGTCTCGCATTTCTGATCATTCTGAATGTCCATCCTCTCCCGATTCCATTGTGCCGCGAGAAACTGGTCATTTCTGCGGTCACTTGGGAGATCGAATCGAAGGTTCGCAATGCCTTAACAAGGGGTAACACCTCCGTCCGGCTGCCCACCTACTCGTTTATTTGTGCCTGAGGGTTTGTGGTCCGACGTCATCCGCTGGGGTCACTGTTCCAAGATTGCTTGTCATCCAGGAGTTAATTGTACTATTTTTCTAGTTAAGCAGTGGTTCTGGTGGCCATCTATGGCTCGTGACATTCGTAGTTTTGTTTTGGCCTGCTCCGTTTGTGCTGTCGGTAAGACTTCCAATCAGACCCCGGTGGGCCTCCCTCAGCCGCTGTCTATCCCTTCGAGACCTTGGTCCCATATTGTGCAAGATTTTGTTACAGCCCTCTCACCCTCCCAGGGCAGAGAACAGCGATCAAGGCATTTGTCGATCGGAAACCTGAATGAAAAACATACGTCACTTACTCCGTTGCTCTGATTGGTTGTAGGTCTATCCAATTGAGTGCAGAGGCATTTTCTTTCCTGGTTCGGTTGAAACACCTCTTAATCACAGTCCAATATAGTAGTATCAGACTCATATTCTGACTAGAATCTGAGTATGACGACGTCAGGCTACTACATTTAGGTTACCAGCCACCAATTTTTCATAGTCTGGAGTCCGTTGTTAGTAGCTGTAGTCGTGCAGGGCAACCACCCAGTAGAGCATTACAATAATCTAGCCTTGAGGTCATGAACGCATGAACTAATTGTTCCGCATTTGTCAATGAGAGCATATGGCGTAATTTAGATATATTTTTAAGATGGAAAAATGCGGTTTTACAGATACTAGACACGTGACTTTCAAATGAAAGATTGGTATCAAAGAGCACACCCAGGTTCCTAACCAACGATGAAGACTTAACCCCCTGAGGTCGGCTATCGCGCCGGCGCGATAGGCTCGTTTTTTTCCTTATCAGTGGAAAAAAATAAAAAAAATAAAATATTACTTTTTATCTTATATGCTTGTGTTATACATCAATCGATCCTGTTAAGTGTGTATTATTTTTGTGTATACTCACAATAAAAACAAAGTGTTGTGCTTTTCGCAAAATAAAGAAAAATAAACATGATGCGAGTTCTGCTTTCTCTCTGTCAGTGAAGTCAATTCTGAAACGCGTCCGAAAATGAACCATAACTCAGCGAATACTCAGTCAAACAGACATACAGACACACAGGCATGAAGCTTGAATTCTCTTCTTTTAAATGAAGTAATTTATATAAAAAACAAATATTCTCAGCTTGTGAAATCTGTATTAAAAGAGAGCGATTCCAGTCGAGCTAATTAGAGCTCATTCAGATGTAATGTGACCCCGCCCCGGAGAGCGCGCGCTATTCAAACGCAAATGACTGGGCAATCCTGCAAACTGTGAACGCCCACATCAGCTCGAGAAAACACATCAGATCATTGTACTTGTTTACACAGTCTCGCAGCGCTGTGAGTAATAATACTATAATGGAAAATTTACCTCAGAAGTACGAGGAGCAACAGATCCGAGGCTATGGAATAATGTAGTAAGTTTTTTTTTCATTCTCAAGTGCGGCGCGTTTCTGTGCATGAATGAATGAAAGAACGGCAGAGATGCCGCTGTTTACCACAACTGGCAAAAGACGGTTTAAATTTGAATCGTTTCTGTCTGTGAATGTTTCGCTTTTAGCAAACTGTATTGCTATAGGCTACTGAGTAAAAATCGAGTGAAATATGTTGAAATAAAATGTATTTGTATAAGCAACGTATTAAACTGCAAATTAACATTTATATTTCTTATAATAAAAACGAAAGTTACTATGTTACAGACATATGAAAGACAACATTTCATTGATTAGTTTTGGATAGATTATACATTTTTACTGTAAAATATCTGCCACCTCAAATAAGCTTTTGTTTGCCAATTTTTGCTCATATGTTAAATATAGTATGTTTGTCAAAAATAATCAAATAATATGTTATAGTGTTTATTCCAATGTAGCCTAGGCTATATTCAAGTAATGAATCCTTAACTTTGAAATATGTATGATAAAATGTACACTTTAGTTTTTACAAAGAAAGATTACAGTTGAATTGTTGTTGTAATTGTAACCTTTTTAATAAAAAAAAATACAAGGTAGATGTAAACAAACTAATAAAAGGTAAATATAAGCCTTTTCTTTAAAAAAAATTGTATTGTGTTTTATTAGTGACAAATTTGGGGAAAGGATAAATATTCCAAAACTGAAAATACAGTATGAGAATTAACTGCACAATTACTAGACATGTTTTCCTTTTGATATTATAGGCCAATTTGCAAGCACAATTTGTGAAAAAAAAAAAAAAAAAATGAGATGCTTCCAACTGTTGCTCTTGCATTCTTTCTTGTGACACACCTGAATGAATGGCTCATTAAGTATGTGGGCCCCATTGTCTCCAGGTGCGAACCACTAAATATGCATGATCGTTGACGCCCACTCCGCATATTGCCTTTCCAGACAGAAAGTGTTTTGCAAAATTTAAATCAATGCATTGTGTTATGTGAATGATTAGGCAGGATAATTTTCACATCATTTTGAAGAAAAAACTCTAGGCGATGACATCCATTAGTCAAAAGTCTTATTGACACATATTTAGAATGTGTTGTGTTTTATGGCCTTATTTCAGAAACTTTAGTTTTTAGTTTTTTCAATAACCATGCATAAACATTATTCTCTCAAAAATACAAACATGTACATGCATGGTGCTCACATATGATGGTAGCCCTGTTTGTGCTATATAGAGTGAATTTACACCTTTGCCATTAATATGTTTATAAGCAACTGAAAAAAGCAAAAATGTCAGGGCATGTCAGAACATCTCAAGGACCCCAAAAACACCTTAGACCCCAGAGGGTTAACAGAGCAGCCATCAAGTGTTAGACAGTATTCTAGGTTATTACGTGAGGAAGTTTTTTGTCCAATAATTAGAATATCTGTTTTTTCAGAGTTAAGTAGTAGGAAATTACTAGTCATCCATTTTTTTATATTAGCTATGCATTCCATTAATTTTGTGAATTTGTAAGTTTCGTCTGGGTGTGAAGAAATATAGAGCTGAGTATCACCGGCATAACAGTGAAAACTAATGCCATGCTTCCTAATGAAATCTCCTAAGGGTAGCATGTACAGAGTGAACAGCAACGGTCCTAGTACTGAGCCTTGTGGTACGCCATACTGAACTTGTGATCGATAAGACATCTCTTTGTAGTGAAGTGCCGCTGTTGGGTGGCGTCCTCTCTGCGTGTGTTGACTCCGCCCTAGAGGCCCGCAGGTAATCAGCGTCTCATTCCTACAAGTATATTAAGGTGGCTGTTTTGCCACCGGACATGGCGTCAATGTGCGACCGTCTCTCTAGTGCGTCATTATTCTGCTGTCGTTCTGGTGTTCTGGCTGGAGGTGAGTGTGACAGCCGTTTGTGATTGTTGCTCGAACCTACCGGACTTTAAACGGTTAACAGTGTTACTCTTGTCAGGTGCTGGGCTGTTTGCGGATAAGCACACGTTGTGCTGAGTGTTTGCAGCCATTGGCAATACGCGCCGTTTGCCGGATACCAAAGCATGTTATATATTGTACTAAGCATCGCTGGTGTATTGCTGCTTGGCTTCCTGGTAGGTCTGTTTCTGGCTCTTGTAGCCGTATTTATTTTAAGTGATGTATAGTGATGGGGTTTATCTGTGTCTTCCAGCTCGCCTTTGTAAACTTTGTTCATCTGTTGCTGCCGGACGAATGACGCGATCTTCGCATGTTTGGTATGTGCGATCATTGTATAACAATGAGTTAATGCTATGCATGTTTTAGCTTATATTCGGGCTTTTGCAGGTGAATTAATTTGCCTGTATAAGGGCACTTGAAGACTGCTGCTCGGATTGGGACTTTCATCGCTGCTGTTTTGTTTCTACTATTCTAACTTTTTTTTGGTTCTATTGATTTGTTTCATCAACATGCTTGAGTGCAGTTGCTCACCTGTGATGAGTTATTTTGCTTTATTATTGTGTGATTATTTAATTAATTATTTTCCTGTATTCCTTTTGACTTTATTTTTTTGGGTGCTGTCCTTGTATTTTGTGTTGTGAATAATATTTTATTTTTATTAATTGGTAATGTGAGTGATACTCGGCCTGTCAAAGGAAAGAGGGGTTGTGAGTGGTAACCGGCATGTGAAGTTTGGACAGGTTGGTGACACTGGTCTATTCACAGTTACTGAAACTGATGAGTGCAGGTTTGAGTGGGTCGTCTTTGTCTTTTTGTTATATTTGTTTTGTATATTGTGTCTTGTAAATTGGGTACCCATATGTAAGAACAATTATTTTCTTTTTTTGTAATTTGTATTTCTTGTGTTTCAGGCACTGTGAGTCCGGAGCAGGAAGGCTAGTTGCTCTATTTGGTGGTGGGTCCTGATGATGCACAGTGTGTGTGGTCTACAACCCATAGTGATTGATCTTGGTTGACGTGAGTCTGCGTGTGTGTGCAGTGTAGTGCACGTGCGGGTGCTCCTTGACCATCGCTGATGTTGGCGAAGTCTGGCACTAGCTCGTCCTGCTTCTGGTAATCACGAGTCAAGTCAAGTCAAGTATATTTGTATAGCGCTTTTCACAATACAGATTGTATCAAAGCAGCTTCACAGTATTAAATTAAAATAATACAGGTTTGTTTCTAGTGGAATTTATTGATTGATAAAATAAAATAAAATTGTATTATTACCAGAGTCCTGGTAATCCTTTATTGTTATTGTGTTGTGGTTATGATTGAGCCTAATTGCCTTGCACTTCAATATTTTATCTTTGTCCAATAAAGAATATTTTTGTACTTTGTCATATCCACGTCTCAGAGTCTCTGTGTAAGGGAAAAATCGAACCTGTGTGTCCTCATTAGGATACTTCCCTGGCTTAGTGACCAGGGTGGCGTAGTCGACTCTTTTCCTTCTTTGCTCTGTCTTTCTCTTTCTCTCTCTTTCTTATTGCTTTGTTTCCCTGTCTTTTCCAAGTTCTTTCTGTCATCAAACTTAATGAAGTTTTATGTAACAAAGTTTGGGAGAAGCATGTTCAGGTAATCATCCAATCAGCACAAGAAGAAGCCAGTATAAATAAAGCCTTCCCTTACCTCCTGTCTCATGACAAATTTCTCAGCATCGGACTCCGCCTTCGTGCCGTCATGTCCGAGTTAGAGCTCTTCCCCTCCGACGATGAGTCTTTCATCACGGAGGCGTCTCCATCGCAAACCGCCGATCCAGAGACCTTTTCCTCTCCAGCAGCTAACAACATCGAGCCTCCATCCTCAAACAGGGGACGCCGGCCCTCCAGATCCTCTCCGCATACACCAAGACGCCGAAGACTCCCCTCACCACCGCCAGCGAGGAACTCATCATCTTCCTCATCGTCTTCCTCCGCGCCTTCTCACTCTTCAGCTCACCCAAACATCCCTCCCATAGGGATGTGGACAGTTAAGGGGCTGAGACAAGCCTTAATTAATTCCGATGCAAATTTTTCCCGCAGAATGAAAGAAGCAGAATTGTTTAATTTATATGTCTCTTTACAATCTACTCACCCTTCTGTTTCAGCTCCCATCCCATCAGCTCGAGCACCTTCCTCACAAGCAGCGCCGGGCCCCGCCCCCGCACCACGTCGTCGCAGACCTTCTGCTAGCCTGGGCCGCGCCCTAGAACCAATCGCGGAAGGGCACCAACCTTTTCCGGGTCAACTCCTCTCCTCAGCCCCTCCCACCATGGTACCCCACGCTCCAGATCTCTGCAACACCAGTTTCACACACGATCCTCAAATGTTTTCCTTCCCTTCTACATCTTTCAGTTTTCCTTCTTTCCAAGCGCCAGGTGCTCACCCTAACATGAGGATGCCTCCGTTAACCGGTCAATCGCCGGCGCAATTCCTTCCCCTTCCCCTTCCACACTATGCTCATCTTATTCCTCCTCCACCTATCCCGGGGACCGATCTCTGTGCGAGGATGCCTCCGCAAACGGCCACAGCCCCGACTTTCCCTCCCATTAACCCTCTCCAAGTGCGATCTCCTTTCTCTCTCTTCTCAGCCACTCCTCAACCAGCCCCTCCGAACGCAGTTGCCGCAGAACCTCCTCCAGTGACAAACAACATCAGAGCTCAAATCCTCGCAGGTGCAGATGTAGATTTGGGTTCTCTCCTGTCCTTGTTTCCCCCAGCAGAGTCCAATCGCCAAGTGGACTGTGGTGATATATCAGTTACTCCAAAAAATAACTCACAGGTTTCATCACGTACATTGTCACTGGCCGAATTCTGTATTGCCTTCAGCCGCTATACAGAAATCATATGCTCGACTTTCCCCCATAGACGGCGCGAGCTGAACAATTATCTTTCTATCATAGCGGAGCTCGCGTTGTCTTATGGGGGTAGTCATTTTTACACTTACCACAAGTTGTTTTCTGCAAAATGCGCCGTCCGCATTTCTCAATGGAATCAGTGTCCCTATTGGGGTGCGTTGGACACTGATCTCCATAACCGAGTCCTCCTCGGGTGCCGAAACATCTCCTGCGCAATCTGCAGATCCACAATACATGTCACCACGGCATGCCTTCAAATCAATCCCTCGATCCCTCCCTGCCCAGAGCAGAATGCCATAAAATCCACAAGTTACGTTCCTCGACCCGCAAGAGAAGACCCTACTTTCGGTAAAGATATTTCAATTAGAGCACCATACATGGCACCCGACAGACAAGTTTGTATAAATTTCAATGAAGGGAGATGCCCAAGACAATGCTGTCGTTTTCTCCACGTCTGCGATTACTGTGGCGGTGCCCACACCCGCGTGGTATGCCCAGTCAAAAAATATGTCAATAAAAATGCAAAAAACTATCTCCCGACTCCTGTGAATGTTTTCCACCTGGCCGAGGAATTATCCCACCACCCCGATGTCAACTTCACAAATTATTTGCTGACAGGTCTCAATCAAGGCTTTAAACCCGGAGTAGAAAGTCATCCCACGCAAAACATCATCTACGCTAATCTTCAGTCCTCCTTAGCAGAGCCTGAAGTAGTAGACAAACTAATTAAAAAATAAATCGAATCCGATTTCATGATAGGCCCCTTCGAGGCTCCCTCGTTCGACAAATTTCGCATCAGCCCTATAGGCGTGGCTACCAGGAAATTATCGGGGAAAAAAGCAGTTGATAATCGACCTTTCAGCCCCCCATAATTCTCCATATCCGAGCATCAATAGTCTTATCCCTCTCGAAGAATATTCTTTCAACTATCACAATATCGAATAAGCCATAACCATGATTAAAATAACTGGACGAGGCGCATGGTTGGCAAAAGTAGTTATCTCCTCTGCCTTAAAGTAATGCCAATCCATCCTGATTCGAGACACTTATTCGGCGTGAACTAGTGAAAAAAGTATTATTTCGCCGTGCGCTCACCTCCTCACAGTGCAAAAAGTTTTTGCCCAGCTAGGGATTCCGTTAGCTCAGGAGAAAACATCGGGTCCAACTACATCCATCGAGTTCCTAGGCATCAATCTGGACTCAGTAAATTTCCAGGCCTCACTGCCTAAGGAAAAAATCGATTGTATCATCTTAATCACATCCAATTTTACAGACGGCACAGATTGTTCAAAACGCAAACTTCTCTCGCTGCTGGGCCACCTAAAATATGCTATGTGCATTATTCCACAGGGCCGCCTCTTTATCGCGCATCTCCTCACCCTCACGTCATCCGATATGGATTAATTTCCTTAACCAGTGGAACGGCTTAACTTTTTTTTACGACGACTTTTTTTTACTCTCTCCCCGTCGATATCAAACTGTTTACAGACGCAGCTCCCTCGATCGGCTTCGGCGACTATTACCAAGGACGCTGGTTCTCGTCTCCCTGGCCCCCTCAGCTCCTAGACACACCCCAGTCTTCAGCCTCCTCGGCCCTTTTCGAGCTCTACCCGATCGTCGTCGCAGCTTCCCTATGGGGGAAAGAGTTGTCAACCAAAAGCATCCAAATCCATTGCGACAACGAAGCAACCGTACACTGTATTAACAAAGGTCGTTCTCGCTCACCTGCGCTAATGCCACTCCTCAGACGCCTCATCTGGATCTCCGCATGCGACCAGTTGTTAATAACTGCAAAACACGTCCCAGGGGCTAAAAATCAAATCGCTGACTCTCTCACCCGTTTCTCTTTTCAGAAATTCAGGATGCTGGCACCAGAAGCAGACCCCACTCCAACCCCAGTACCTCCTTATTCTCACCTGATCTTCCCATAAACCAGGGTTCACCAATCTCGGTCCTGGAGGGCCGCTGTCCTGCAGAGTTTAGCTCCAACACACCTGTTTGAAAGTTTCTAGTATGCCTAGTGAGACCTTGATTAGCTGGTTCAGGTGTGTTTAATTGGGGTTGGAGCTAAACTCTGCAGGACAGCGGCCCTCCAGGACCGAGATTGGTGAACCCTGCCATAAACCATCCGCTAAAATCCCTCCTGGACACGTCCATTGATTCCATCCTCCAAGCAGTTTCTCCCAGAACTCTGCAAACATATTACACCAAGTGGAAATCGTTCAAATCATTCCACCTCTCTCACAACCTGTCGTTTCCCGAATTTTCTCTTTTAACCGTAACTTCATATATATCTAATCTTCATAGAGTCAAAGGTCTCCAAGCCGGAACCATAAAAAGCTATCTAAGTGGCATTCAATTCTTCCATAAATTAATCCACGATAAAACCGCACCTGCAATAAATAACTCCCAAACGTCCCTTCTAATTAAGGGAATCCAAAGAACCCGCCCCACTCGCCCAGATACCAGACAACCAATCACAATCGATATACTCACCAGATGCATTTCATCACTCCGTCTTGGATACCACTCCACCAACACCGCCTATACATTAGAAGTAATGTTCATCCTAGCATTCTTCGGTTTCCTCCGCTGCTCCGAACTGACCATCACTTCCTTATTCGACCCAAATATTCATCCTACAATTTCAGACTTACAGATCGTAGATAATGAAACCATATCATTCTTCATTAAACAAAGTAAAACTGACCGAGCTAAAAAAGGTCACTTCGTTTATATTTTCAATCTACAAACTCCCATCCAACCGTAACATGCTCTTTTTAATTACCTGCAGTACAAACGTTCCACGTCCAAATCCCCACTCGACCCACTCTTCACAAATGACTCCAATCATCCAGCCACGAGATTCTGGTTCCAAAAGCACCTTAAAGCAGTCCTCAACAAATCCGGCGTCACAGCAAATAAATTGTCTAGCCACTCATTCCGTATCGGAGCAGCTACCACAGCCGCACAAAAAGGTCTCTCCCAACAACAAATCAAAACCCTCGGTCGCTGGTCATCGAATGCCTTCAAAACCTATATTAGATCCAGCCGAAATGCTCACCAAGCCCTAACTAATTAGTTTGTTTATCTCCATCACCTGCTGCGCTTAATTTTTAGTTACCTCCATTACACCAAACCACTTCCGATTGTATCTGGGCTCGCCGCTTGCACGCTCGCTTTAATATTCATAGCTAACGTTTTTACAAACATATGCAGACTCCCCCATTCGCACGCTGTGATGGCACACCCGTTCGAAGGCCGGGCTCTGTCCCCCTTCCGAAGCGATGGTTGAGCCCTCCCGTTTCGAATTACAGTGAGAGCCTGCCCGTCTTAGTCATCGCCGGACGGCCGCGCTCGTGTCGCTAGGTGGGCTCCCCATTCGTCGGGCCGCGAGGGGTCTATCCCCGTGCCCCAGCCCCCTTCCCGACCGAGTTCAGCAGGTGCCCTCCGTCCAACCTGGCGAGGCTTACCCGTCCAATGCCGTGAGCATATAAGTTCCCGTCGGGCGCTGCGAGAGCCCTCCTGGGTGAACGGTTTAACTCGTTCACAAATTCACGCTCGCATAATTCTTGCGTCATCGAGCTGTCAGTTCAACTGCAGAACGGGCTCATCCGTCCGATGTTGTGAGCATCCAAGTTCCCGTCGGACATTGCGAGAGCCTTCCCAGTCGAACAGGCAAGCTCGTTCCTTGGTAAATACATACCCTTCACATTTTGGGGGGATAAATTCTATGCTCGCTGTCCTCCATTCATCTGGCCTTTTTGGGGGGAGTACTCTGGGGTCGGGCCGAATTACGAGCTCGGAGCCCTCCCCCCGGACAGCAAGCCAAATACGCATTATAATATTACACCAGATTTCATTAACATGTGAACTTGTGAAATGAAGTTTTATGTAACAAAGTTCGGGAGGAGCATGTTCAGGTAATCATCCAATCAGCACAAGAAGAAGCCAGTATAAATAAAGCCGTCCCTTACCTCCTGTCTTATGACAAATTTCTCAGCATCCCGCCACCACCCCATCACCTCACACTCAGCTCGGTCTGCTCTTAGATACCTATGATCTATACATGGGGGGAGTACTCTGGGGTCGGGCCGAATTCAGCGGCGGTTTTGGGGAGGGGCCAACAGGGGCCGGTGCCCCTGTAAAACTGAACCCGGACCCCCCTGTGACCCCCCCTCTAAACTAAAAAGCTTTGGTTAGGTATCGACCTGATGTGACAGGCGGAACAAATGCGTGTCGCACTTGGTTCCAGCCGGCCCCCTTGGAGCGTTACACGCCAGAAGCTCACTGACTGTTGCGCGCCGGAAAAAAGGGAATACGTCTACAGAACCGGAGTCATACAACAAGAATTACCGCTGAGATTTAAGGTAAGCAAAGCTAGTATCTTTTGTGTAACTGTTATAAAGTAAGACTTCTGGTCAGGTAATGTTGTTGACTGCTTTATTCTGAGCTTACACCGTTCACAGCAGACCACAGCAACCCTTCTTTTACTCAAACACTGAGCGTATTTTCCAGATTGAAACGTATCACTCTGCCTTCTCTCTTAATTATTTTACAATAGTAATAACACACTGTCAGTAACGTTTTTTATCGTCAGTAATGGTAACGGCGTTGTAAAGATGGAAAGAGGAATTTGTTAGAATCCGAAGTGAACATGTTCTCCAAACATTCCAGAAACAAAGAGGAAAGTTCAAACTTAGTTTGTTCAGAGATGAAGAAGAAGACTCTCCACACACTTTAGTTAACAGAACCCAGATGTAAGCACAAAGGCTCACTATATCACAACACAAATCCAAGAAAGCCAGCACCTATCATATGTAATATTTATATTCTGGTTTGCTGATGTTGTGTATTCCTCTCATTTGCTTTTTTGTCAATAGTTCAAAATGAGGAGAAAAAGGGACATTGCGTCCTATTTCCGCCCCCAAAAGAAAGATGAGAATTACAAGGCAAATGTTGAGACTGTCATGGTAAAGGATGATGGAAGCAAGATGCAAGAAACTCAGATTTTAATGTAATTGAAGCACAAATAATCATCAAACACACAAACAAACAGTCCAGCACACACAGCAACTGGCAACGCAGGGACTAGATGGTCAGTGCAGTGGAAGTGATGAAAAGTCCGGTTGAAGAAGTGATCCAGGTGATTTCGTGAGCGGTGAAACAATGAACGAGCAGGAACACGAAACAGGAACACCAACGAGCAACACAGGATCTCAGACACGGACATCAAACAACGATCTGACAATGAGAGGAGATAAGGAGTGAGTATATATATGGATCGCGAATGAGTTGCAGCTGTGTGATGGTAATGAGATGATGGGAATCAGCTGGAGCGCTGATAACTGAGCGCGAGTGGAAACGCCCACTCGCGCACACTCACACACATGTAAACATAAGTGACACGAGACAAGAAGGACACAGTGAATTTACAAACCGTGACAGAGACAGAGCCAGACAGAGATGCAGAGATGTGTGAGGAGGCTGAGAGAGCCACAGAAAGAGAGCCAGTGAACTTTGGAGAGATTAGCAGTAAGGCCACAGAGCAGGAACAAGAGCAAGATGAAGATCCTAATAGTGAAGACGAGCCTGAGGGAGACATACAAGTAGAGTTTGAGACACAGACAGAGGATCCATGTGCATCCACAAGCACTGGACCATCAGGTTTGTGATGTGGAAAAAGAAAAGCATTTGCATAAAGTGTGTGAGAGAGAGAGAGAGAGAGAGAGAGAGAGAGAGAGAGAGAGAGAGAAATTAATCAATTGCATAATTTAATTTTATGTTTAAATCATCTGTTATATGCACATTTCTTTCCCATTAGAGAGAGAGCAGCTTTAGGAAATGTGCACTTTAATGAATGTTCCGAACATTTACACAATACAGAGGGGATACCCTTTTATAATCATGTGTGGATTAGTATAACAAGTTTACCTTTTCTTTTGTGTGTATGTGTTGTGTGAGTGTGTGTGAGAGAGAGAGTGTGTGTCTTCATAGAATATATATTTACATGTATTGGGTTTGTCTTTCTCCACAGATATCAGCAAATGTAGAGAAGACCCACCGATGCAGCCAAACCTTAAATTGTTCCCAAGAACCTTGATGGGGGACAGAAGGAGGAGCTTCAAGGCAGCCTGGTACCACATCTACCCCTGGCTTGAGTATTCAAAAAACTCGGACTCTGCGTATTGTTACGCATGCAGACATTTTAGCCCTCCTAATAGTCCTGACACCGTCTTTGACTCGCCATCCGGATTCAAAAACTGGAAGAAGGCAACCTATAAAGTGGGGTTTTTTGCAATGCATGCAAGATCTGAGAGGCACAAACAAGCTATGGTTACCTGGCGGGATTATCAGAAAGCTGCAGCAGCTAATGCAACACTGGTAAATGTCTTAAACAAGGAACACAACAGACAGATCAGAGAAAACAGGGAATACATAAAAACTATAGGGGAAGTGCTGCTACTTACTGCCACTCAAAACATGGCCCAAAGAGGTCACAATGAGTCTGTAGACTCTGATAACAGAGGGAACTTCATGGCAATTCTAGAGACAATTGCTAACCATGATAAAGCTGTTAAAAAAAGGTTAACTTCATTTCATAATGCAAAGTATACAAGCAAAATAATCCAGAATGAGGTTCTGGATTGTTTAGCGGACATGGTTCGAACTGAAATTGCAGAAGAAGTGAAAAGCAGTGAAGTCTTCAGCATCATGGCTGACGAAACAAAAGATGTAAAGAAAAAGGAACAGATCTCTCTGGTGCTGAGATATTACTACAATGGAGCTATCCAGGAAAGTTTTCTCCATTTTGAGTCCACAGAGAAGCTGGATGCAGCAGGTCTTAGTGAGAAAATAATCCACATGCTAGAAAGTCATGGCCTAGAGTACAAAAAGAACCTGGTAGGTCAAGCATATGATGGGGCTTCTGTCATGAGTGGTAAGCATTCTGGAGTCCAGGCAAGAATCAAAGAGCAAGCAAAATATGCTTTTTATATCCATTGTTGTGCCCACTGTCTAAACCTAGTTTTAGTAGATACAGTCAAAGCTGTCCCGGAGGCCGAGGAGTTTTTCTCTTTACTAGAGAAACTTTACGTGTTCACATCTGGATCAGCTGTTCATCCTAAATGGCTAGCTATACAAAGAGAGATGTATGAAGGGGCACCAAGAGAGCTTCAGTGATTAAGTGACACACGTTGGGCATGCCGATTTATAGCTCTACGTAACATTATGGATCGACTGCCTGCCCTCAAGCGGCTCCTGCAAGAGATAGCCCAAGAACATAATGGTGAAAGATCTGTTGAGGCTCGAGGTCTGCTGGCACAGATAGATCTTGAGTTCATAGTGCATCTTGTTACTCTCCGTAAAGTGTTTGGAGAAACAAAACTTCTCTCTGATATGCTACAGGCCTCGACTCTTGATATTTCAAAAGCTGTAGATTTAGCTGAAGCTTTAGTTCAGACATTAAATGACTTCAGGCAGGAATTGTTTTTTGATGATGTTTGGGATGAGGTGTTGAACATTTCTGGACAATGTGATGCAACACAGCCACCGGCAAAACGACAAAAAATGCTAAGCTCTAAACTCGGTGAGCACTGTGTGATGACAACTGTTGGTCAGAGAGAGTCGGAAAGAGGTAAAGACGGGTTTCGCACAACCTTCTTCTACCCTATCATTGATCTAATGCTCAGTGAGATTAACAGGCGTTTTTCCAGGACAAACTGTGACATAATGAACAGCATCCAGGCTCTAAACCCTAAAAATGATGCATTTCTAAAAGAGACAGCTCTGTACTCATTTGCTCGATTGTATGATTCAAGTATTGAGGATTTGGGACATGAACTGCATCAGTTTAGCAGGATCTTGGACAGGAAAATACAGACCGGGATGCAGAGACCCTCCAGTACAGTGGAGCTGGTACAGTTCATTGAGCCATATAGAGAAGTTTTTTTTTAGCTCTACAGACTCTGCAAAATAGCCGTTGTGATCCCGGTGAGCACTGCTTCTTGTGAGCTGAGTTTTTCTACTTTAAAGCTGGTGAAAACGTACCTCAGATCCACCATGAATGATGACAGGTTAAGCAATCTGGGTGTACTGAGCATTGAGTCAAGGAGGGCAAAGGCTTTAAATCTTGAGTCATTTGTTGATCATTTTGCTAGAAATCACCAAAACCGCAGAATACAGTTGCTGTAATTTGAATTCCTATATAGGAAAGTAGACTGGGATACAGAGACCATCTAGACTAACCTTATAAAGGCTATAGTGGATGCACTTGTTTTATTTTGTTTGTTTTCATTGTCAGTATTGTTACTGAAATAAATACCAATACTTTGTTTTATGCTGAAATAGCTATGTTGAAGGCTTGAACACGGCATTGTTGCTGAAGCCAACAAGGATGTTTTGTTTTGTTTGATTTCCTTGTAAATTATAATTTAAAAAAAATAAAAATCAATAAAGACTTTGACTGCAACTGGAATACTTTGTGTTATTGTATTATTATGTATTATTTTTTTGAATACTTGAACACTTTTGTCAGTGTTGAATGTGTCCCTCTGATAACAACCTTGGTCCCAGCCTGGCCCCCCCAGTAAAATTGGTCTAGAACCGCCACTGGCCGAATTCCGAGCTCGGAGCCCTCCCCCCGGACAGCAAGCCAAATACGCATTATAATATTACATCAGATTTCATTAACATGTGAACTCGTGAAATGAAGTTTTATGTAACAAAGTTCGGGAGGAGCATGTTCAGGTAATCATCCAATCAGCACAAGAAGAAGCCAGTATAAATAAAGTCTTCCCTTACCTCCTGTCTCATGACAAATTTCTCAGCATCCCGCCACCACCCCATCACCTCACACTCAGCTGGGTCTGCTCTTAGATACCTATGATCTATACATTCATGGGGGGAGTACTCTGGGGTCGGGCCGAATTCCGAGCTCGGAGCCCTCCCCCCGGACAGCAAGCCAAATACGCATTATAATATTACATCAGATTTCATTAACATGTGAACTCGTGAACTGCTATTCACCACATCTTCATTTACTGCAACAAACTGATAACGGTCAGATAAGTATGATTTAAACCATGCTAATGCAATTCCACTAATGCCAACATAATGTTCGAGTCTATTTAACAGAATGTTGTGGTCGATAGTGTCAAATGCAGCACTAAGATCAAGTAACACTAATAGCGAGATACAACCAGGATCGGATGATAAGAGCAAATCATTTGTGACACTAATGAGAGCTGTCTCAGTACTATGGTACGGTCTAAATCCTGACTGGAAATCCTCGTAGATATCATTTCTTTCTAAAAAGGAACATAGTTGTGAGGATACTGCCTTTTCTAGTATCTTTGACAGAAAAGGTAGATTCGAGATCGCCCTATAATTGAATAATTCTGTAGGATCAAGTTGTTGTTTTTTTAACAAGCGGTTTAATCATAGCCAGCTTAAAAGTTTTCGGTACATATCCTAGTGACAAAGATGAATTAATGATTTTAAGAAGAGGATCTGTGACCTCTGGAAGCATCTCTTTCAGTAGCTTAGTCGGTATAGGGTCTAACATACATGTTGTTGATTTAGATGATTTAACGAGTTTAGTAAATTCTTCCTCTCCTATAGCAACGAATGAATCAAATTTTTCTTCAAGGAGACAACAATGCACTGCCTGATGCGATACTGTAGTAGACGGTTGCATAGTTATAATTTTTTCCCTGATATTATCAATCTTGTTAGTAAAGAAGTTCATAAAGTCATTACTGAGATGATGAAACTGATCAGGAAGATTATTAATAAAGCAATCTTTAGTGGCAGAAGTGATAGGTCTAACACATTTGTAACACGGAGTCGGCTTTGCAGCCTTGGCTAAATGAAGTTTACACGAGACTAGATAATGATCTGAGATGTCATCGCTCTGCTGCAGAATTTCAACTGCATCAACATCTATTCCATGTGATAATATTAGATCTAGAGTATGATTACGATGATGAGTAGGTCCTGACACATGTTGTCTAACTCCAATAGAGTTAAGAATGTCTTTAAATGTCAATCCCCAATGCATCTTTTTCGTTATCTACATGTATATTAAAATCACCAACAATTAGTACTTTATCTGCAGCCAATACTAACTCTGATAGAAAATCAGCAAATTCTTTGATAAAGTCTTTATGGTGCCCTGGTGGCCTTTATACAGTAGCCAGCACAAATGTTAAACGTGATTTATCACTTACACTAGATAGTGTTACATTTAGCAACAACACTTCAAAATAATTATATTTAAAACAAGACTTCTCAGTAATTCTGAAGATATTACTATAAATTACAGCAACACCTCCTCCTTTGCCTTTCAGACGAGGTTCATGTTTATAACGGTAATCTTGCGGGGTTGACTCATTTAAAGTAATATAATTGTCTGGTTTTAGCCAGGTTTCTGTCAAACACAGCACATCTAGGTTATAATCTGTAATCATATCATTAACAATGAGTGCTTTTGAAGTAAGGGATAGAATATTCAGCAACCCGAGCTTTATCATTTGTTCATCCGTATTATATCTCTTTTTTATTTGTTGAACATCAATTAAATGTTTACCCTTGAATGGGTTTAGAAGTTTTTTGTATGTCCTAATTCGGGGAACAGACACAATCTCTATATGATGATAGCTAGGTGAAAGAGTCTCTATGTGATGGGATTTATCTGACCTTGGTGACGCGAGGCCGCTAGCAGACGGTCGGTTTAGCCAGTCTGTTTGCTTCCTGACCTGAGCCCCAGATTGTCATGTTTGAGCTCTAAGACTATGTGCCATATTACTAGAGAGAAGAGCAGCACCATCCCAGGAGGGATGAATGCCATCTCTTTTCAACAGGTCAGGTCTGCCGCAAAAACTTTTCCTATTGTCTATGAATTCTATATTATTTTGCGGACACCAACTCGACAGCCAGCCATTGAGTGAGGACAATCTATTAACCCTCTGGGGTCTGAGCTTTTTTCTGGGCCCTGGAGGTGTTCTGACATGCTCTGACATGCTCTGACATTTGTGCTTATTTCTGTTACTTGTGACATTTTCATGGCTAAAGTCTGATTACACTGTATTCAGCACAAACTCTGCTACAATAATATATCAGCAGCATGTATGTAAAAGTTTGTAGTTTTGAGATAATGACATTTATGCGTGGTTTGTGAAAATACAAAAAAAAATTCTCACTGAAATAAGGCCATGAAACCCATACTGATTATTTCTTCACAAGACTTTTGAAAATTGTATCACGTAGCCTAGAATATTTGCTCCAAAACTATGTGAAAATCACCCTGATTGCTCATTCAGATAAGACAATATATTGATTTAAAATTTGTACGACGTGTTTTGTGTGAGAAAGCTTAATTCGAGTAGGCGTGATCATATCATTAATATGTAAGCTTTTCACACCTGAGAAAGACAAAGACCCTCCCCTAACGGCCCTATTAGGAGCTATCAGGCCCTGTCATTCTGAGCAACCTTGCACAAAGAATGAGGAGATTTAAAAAAGAATGGCTTTTAGATTTTTTACACAACATAATCCAAAGATACACAACAAATGACAAAAAAGCACTCATTGAAAACAATGATCCAAAGACAGAGACCTTTGTGCCATTCCTAAAAACATTGTACATACCTTTCATTTCCAAGGTGTTTGATTTTCACTTTACCATGTTCATGTACAGAGACTCATGTGAATGTTGAAGTCAGCAGGACTCAGTGGCATCTGGGCCCTGAAAAAAAAAAAAAAAGTGAACATACTGATATCAAGAGAAAGGCCTGCACGATTTTGGGAATAAATTTTAGATTTTTCTCGTTAAAATTGCTTTTTAAAATTCACAGAATTCACAGACACACACACAAATGTTTCCAACAATATATAATATAATGAACATCAGGTTTGTTGTGCCTAGTAGGCATATAGGCTATGCGCAGTGCTGCATAAAATAATAATAACAATAACCTATAGCAGCCTATAAATCTTCCAAAAGATTTCAGTAACAACTAAGCTAGATAAAAATATATTGATTATCATATGTTACTTCAAATGTTTCCATTCGTTATGATGATATGAAATGAGATAATAGTAAAAACATGAAGCCGTTTGGTGCGTTTTGCTTTTCAAAAGCGATCGGGCTCCAATATGAAACATTATGGTTACCATATCTACGTTTGAGCAGATATCCACAAACACAGTAACAGTAAACACGGGTCTAAATATTATAATATTCACCATATATTTAGGAACAGTTCAACTGCAATGTGAAGTTTATGCAACAATAACTAACTAATAATTAAGAATTTCTTACCTTACATCTTTCTTGTCTTCAAATCGAGTTCTTCTTCTTCTGAGGTAAATCCAATGTAAGCTCAGGCGCGTCTTCCAAACTCGACGAAAAGCAGAGACTTGTGAAGTTTTTTCGTGCTTTGTTGTTGAGGTAATGAGCGCGTTCGCGTTCCATGTGGAGATTTGCATGTGAATCTCTTTTGCGTGTGTGGGCGTGGTCGAATTAAAAAATAATGAGCAAGCGTTTGAGATACTGGACATCTTGTTGGTTTTATACAAATTACTTAAACAAATTACTTAAATATTTGTTTTCAGTTTGAATCTGATCATTTAAAAGTACACACTTAAATGTTTATAAAGGTATATGGCTCATAAATGTATGACAAGTATTCGCTGAGTTTTGTTTCAGTTTATAGACGTGCTCAAGAAAAAAAAGTTCACCGCGACGGAGAGGCAGAACGCACACCCTGTTTATTTTCTTTATTTTACAAAAGCACAATGTTTTGATTTGATTGTAAGTGGACACATACAAAAGTAGAAATATCACAGATTCTTTTTTCATATTTCTTTTTTCTGTATGACCATAAATGACGGAGTAATTTAAGTTTATGTTGCTGCTATGTGAAAAAAATCCAGCAAAACGCGCGGGCGCGTTTGTCGACCTCAGAGGGTTAACTATCTCATCACTCCTGTGAACTGGAAGGGAGCCAGAGCAAATTACAGTGCCTGACATCGTACTTGCGAGTACACACACCTCTTTAATGTTAATTTTTGTGATCTCCGACTGGCGGAGTCTAACATCATTAGTGCCGAAGTGAAAAATAATCTTAGAGAATTTACGATTAGCATTAGCCAGCACTTATAAATTTGCTTTGATGTCAGACGCTCTGGCTCCCGGCAAACATGTGACTATGGTGGCTGGTGTCTCTATTTTCACGTTCCGTGTAATAGAATCGCCAATAACTAGGGCACAATCAACAGGATTCTCAGTGGGTGTTTCACTGAGAGGGGAGAATCTGTTTGATGTTGTAATCAGAACGGAAGAGCGGTGTTTTGTCCCGCGACTACAGCGTCTCACCGTCACCCAATCGCCCTGCTGCACAGGCTCTATTTCAGCCGGAACCGAACAACAGAGGTGGGACAAAGTCATTGTTATGCAAGTCACAAGTAAGTCTCAAGTCTTTGCCCTCGAGTCCCGAGTCAAGTCGAGTCAAAGATGAGGCAAGTCCCGAGTCGAGTCAAAAGTCAAAGCCAACAAGTCTCAAGTCGAGTCCAAAGTCCTACCATTTTAGTTTCGAGTCATTTCAAGTCCTCTACCACAGAAATAAAATTTATACAAATCATGTATGTCTGTAAGATTTGTATTTATTTAAACCTCTTTTTATACAATGACATTAATTAAATACAGTAAAAAACAGAAAATTTAATTTTCACAAAAAATGCTTGTATTTCAACAGCATATTGCACTACAACAATGCACAGCATGCAGCTTCAGTCCTGTATTGTATTGACCTCATATTGCAAAACAGTTTAACTTTCAAATAGACATGGGTCGTTTTAGCCTAAACCTTTTTAAACATGTCATCAATAAAATCCTCACTCCTCAAAATGATCACTTCTGAAAAACTGGACCAACCAATATAATTGGAATGCCTCCATAGAGACTGGTGTGTATGAGAGAGAGAGAGAGAGAGAGAGAGAGAGAGAGAGAGAGAGAGAGAGAGAGAGAGAGAGAGAGAAGACAGTTTAAAAGAGACAGGCGTCTATTGGGGACTCGGCTATTATTTGAAGTTTTACGGTACATCCGATAAGGTGCTTAGCATTCGTTCAAAACTTACCTTTCTTTGTGCAACTTCACTCAACTTCGTTTTTTGTCGACTACCTCGTAATTTTTATAGTCAAATGAAACTACCTTCGGTATCATTTTGCCTACTGGCGCGTTGTTGCTTGTTGCGCTTCATTGGTTGTCTTGCAATGGCCTGCTTACGCCGTTTCACACATACTCCGTGTGCAGTGCGTAAGCGGTGCGTGTTGCAGTGCGTATGCGGTGGAAGACCAGCACGCGCAATAGTGCTTTCACATATGCTGCGTTTGCAGTGCGTGATCCGCGGCTGTACCACAAATACATAGCCTACTCACTATTTGTATTTCAAATCCAGAAGTTAAGCAACTTTTATTTAAAAAAAGTTTTTTTGTCAGCATTGCGATTCTCTTTGTACACACGTATACACTCTTTAATAGACGTATTCACGTTTAAATACAATTTAAACAACGTATTATTTAATGCATTACTCTATATTAAGTTGCTCAAGCAAGTGGTAAAATATTTAACCATGCACTTATATTAAAATAGCATAGCCTACATTTTAAATTAAAACTTAAAATTGACAAAAACAGCAGACTCATACTCTTTCTTTTGCATAATTTAAATCTTTATACAATAAATCTTGCATGTCACAAAGAACTTGTTTTTCCACCTCCACGAATGAGACGAGTGTTCATTATGTTGCCTTGTTGAAATATGTATTTTCCCTTGATTTACCCCGGTCTTAACGTCTCAGCATTGCGATTCTCTTTGTAGGCTACACATATACACTCTTTAATAGACGTATGCACGTTTAAACACAATTTAAACAACGTAGGCCTATTATTCAATGCATTACTTCTACTTATATTAAGTTCCTAAAGCAAGTGGTCAAATATTTAACCATGTAGGCTACTTATATAAAAAACAGCCGACTCTCATGCCTTTTCTTTTATATTTAAATTAATACAATAAATCTCGCATGTCACAAGGAATATGTTTTTCCACCTCCACGAATTAGAGTGTCGTTCATTATGTAGCCTTGTTGAGGTAAATTGTAGTTTTCCTTGCTTTCCCTGGTCTTAAAGTGAAAATAGTATTTAATTAAATACATTTATGGTGAGATTACTACATATTATTTAATTAATCGCATTTATGGTGAAATTACTACATTTTTAGGTCAATCTGTGTTCATTTTGACCACGAAACATGCGCTGTCACTTTAACCCTCTGGGGACCAAGGTGTTTTTGGGGCCCTTGAGATGTTCTGACATGCCTTGACATTTGTGCTTTTTTCAGTTATTTATAAACATGTTAATGGCAAAGGTGTAAATTCACTCTATATAGCACAAACAGGGCTACCATAATATGCGAGCAACTTGTATGTAGATGTTTGTATTTTTAAGAGAATAATGTTTATGCGTGGTTATTGGAAAAAATAAAAATGAAAGTTGCTGAATTAAGACCACAAAACACATATTAAATATGTGTCCACAAGACTTTTGACTAATGGATGTGGTCCCTTTGAGTTCTAGCTTCAAAATTATATGAAAATAGTCTTGCTTTATCGTTCACAAAAAAAAATACATTGATTTAAATGGTGTAAAACAGGTTTTGCTTGGAAAGCCAATATGCGAGGGGGAGGAGCAGTTTACACCTGAGATTACAGTGTCCCACCCACTCTGCATAATGACTCTGCCTAATGAGCCATTCTTTCAGGTGTGACACTGACTGAGCCACAATGCAAGGACAAAGGATGTATTTAGAAGAAGACTTATATTGACCATTTAAGATTTTGCTTACATCTCTCTTGTAAATATGTTTTGCTATTTTATTAAAAATGTTACAATTACAACAATAATTACAATTTCAACAATATTTCAAGTGTACTCTTTCTTTGTAAAAAAGAAAAAGAAAAAAGATTATAGGCCTACATTTTATCATATGTATTCATTAGTTTGAATATAGCCAACATTGGAACATCTAACATCTTAGTCTATGACTTTATTTTTGACAAATATATAAAACGTTAGATATGAGCAGAAATTGCTAAACAAAAGCTTATTTTATGTGGCAGTATATTTTACAGTAGCCTAAAAACTGTACCCAAATCTAGTCAACAAGTGACTGACTGTGACGTTGTTTTTATGAAATATTAGGGCATATAAATGCTAATTTGCAGTTTAATACGTTGCTTATACAAATACATTTTATTTCAACATATTCCAGTCGATTTTTACTCATCTCAGTAGGCTATAGCAAAACAGTTTATTCTTTCACACACAGACGCGCGATTTATATTTAGGCTAAACAGTCTTTACAAATATGTACCCTTCATTCATCTCACAGAAAGGCGAGTCATATTATAGAAATGCGATTCATCTTTTTGCGGTTTGCATAGGCCTACACTAACGTTATTCCACACTTGAGAAAAGAAAACAGCCTACCTCACTCCTCAGCGGGATCTGCTCCTCATATCAGGATATATTGTTCCTCATATCAGCACTGTTCTGAGGAATCTTTTCTCCATAAGGTAGGCTATATTATGCCTCACTCGATCGCGACGCGCTTTGTTTACAGCTGATGTGGGCGTTTCACAGATCTTCAATAGTTCTCAGAATTTGCGTTTGAATAGCACGCGCTCTCCGGGGAGTGGTCACATTACTGTGAATTAGCTCGTAATGAGGTCGACTGGAGTCGCTCTCTTTTTATACAGATTACAGAAGATGAGAATATTTGTTTTTTATATAAGTTACTTCATTTAACAGATGCGATCTCAAGCTTTATGCCCGTGGGTCTGTTTGCCTGTTTGACTGAATTTTCGCGGAGTTATAGATCATTTTCGAACGCGTTTCAAATGGGAGTTTACTGACAGTGAGAAGGCAGAAATCGCATCATGTTAATTTTTCTTTATTTGTCAAAAAGCAAAACACTTTATTTTTATTGTGAGTATACAGAAAAAAATAGAAACTGAACAGGATCGATTGATGTATTACACGAAAATGAAAGATCAAAATTAACAGAGCATTTAGTGTTTATTTTCATTGCTAAAAAAAAAAAAACGAGCAAAACGCGCGGGCGCGTTTTTGGTCCCCAGAGGGTTAATTCAGCGTTTGCAGCACAGCAGAAATAAACTCGGTGCGGAAACGATCGCGGCACTGCTGTATACGCACCGTACCTGGAACGGATCGACGGACTTCAACCGCGTGCAGTGTGAAAGCTCTAACCTGTTAACATGGGTACGGAAAAAAATACGCACCGCTGGCGCATACGCACTGCAAACGGAGTATGTGTGAAACGGGCGTTAGATGCTGTCGAATCAAAACAACGTGGGACTACAGTGATTGGATGCCGTGCAGGCAGCGCGCGCGCTCTCTGCATGCATACAGGTGGTGCACATTTTTTTCACAGATGCAGATAAACTGAGAGCGGCGCGGCCGTGTGGACATTTTTTTCCCCAGTTTTCATGGGAAGTAGCAAGTCTTCTCGAGTCAAAAGGCGCAAGTCCAAGTGAAGTCACGAGTCATTGATGTTAAAGTCCAAGTCGAGTTGCAAGTCTTTGTACATTTTGTCGAGTCGAGTCTGAAGTCATCAAATTCATGACTCGAGTCTGACTCGAGTCCAAGTCACATGACTCGAGTCCACACCTCTGCCGAACAATGTACAGAGTTCACTAAGCTAGTCGCATCCAAAGCAGTATCTAAAGCCCTTCCACTCTTACAATTAACCTCGATTAAAGTTTGGATGCGTGTCTCTAGTTCTGAAATCTTCCCCGTCAGCTTTACTATCTCCCTGCATTTATCACATGTAAATCCTGTGCTGACAGAGAAGGCTATGCTATACATTTTACATGAAGTGCAGATGACAATAAAAGGAGAAGATGACATGACTTACCATGTTTGTTGACTGATACTCACCACAGTTTTTTGATGAACACGTAAAAAGGCACGAGAGAAAAAAAATAAAATTAAAAAATTAAAAATAAAGAGCGCACGGAAGGCGCGAGCGCGCTAGAGAATAAATAAATAAATAAAAAGCGCACGGATGGCACGCTAACAGGCTAGTGAATTTCAAGCGTGTTGTGCTAGCAATAAAGATTTAGATTGAAGCTAGCGATGTCAGGTTAATGTGTGGTGTTGATTAAGTTATATTTAGCAGTATAAATAACAAGGAATGATAATAAATAATGATTAAAACAGAAAGATACGAAGCTTACAGACGCAAACCAATGCAACGCAGCAGCAGAGCAGCAGGGCAGACAGGAGCAATCGAGCAGACAGGAGCAATCGAGATCACAGTGGACCATATAAAGCACAGTGGACCAAAGTCCTCTTTTCTGATGAGAGCAAATTTTGCATCTCATTTGGAAACCAAGGTCCCAGAGTCTGGAGGAAGAATGGAGAGGCACACAATCCAAGATGCTTGAAGTCCAGTGTGAAGTTTCCACAGTCTGTGTTGGTTTGGGGAGCCATGTCATCGGCTGGTGTTGGTCCACTGTGCTGTCCACTCAACGCAGCCGTCTACCAGGACATTTCCAGAGCACTTCATGCTTCCTTCAGCAGACAAGCTTTATGGAGATGCTGACTTCATTTTCCAGCAGGATTTGCACCTGCCCACACTGCCAAAATAACCAAAACCTGGTTCAATGACCATGGTATCACTGTGTAATTACTGTGTGATTTCATGTAATATTCTAATTTTCTGGGATTTTGATTTTGTGGGTTTCATAAGCTGTAAGCTGTAATTTTGTAATCATCAAAATTATAACTAATAAATGCTTGAAATATCTCACTTTGCATGTAATGAGTCTATATAATATATTAGTTTCACCTGTTGAGTTGAATTCTTGAAATAAATCAACTTTTTGATGATATTCTAATTTTATGACCAGCACCTGTATATAGGGCCCTATTTTAACGATCTGAAACGCAAGTAACTTTGTGGGCGGGTCTCAGGCGCTGTTGCTATTATACCGGCGGGATAAATGACTCTTGCGCCTGACGCAAATCTAAAATGTGTTGGTCTGAAGTAGCTTCATTACTCATAGGTGTGGTTTGGGCGTAACGTGAAATAAACCAGAGCGACATCTCACATTTCCTTTAAGAGCAGGCGCGCTTGTTCCATGGCGGATTGCTGTTATAACGGCGGATTTGCCAGGAGCGGTTCACAGCCGAGGAGACCGGCGTTCTCGTCAGGGCCGTAAAACACAGAGAAGTGACATTGGGGATGGAGAAACACACCCAGATTAGCTTCGGTTAAACAGGCGTATGATAATTTGGGTAAATGTGTAAGCTAGATTTATGCCTATCTTCACATCTTCATGGACACAACAATGATTTCCCTCGTGTGGAATATTTTTCCTTGTAATAATGTATGGTTTACAAAAATGAAAACTGCTGCTTCTGTGTAGATGAGAGAATCAAAGTGTATGTGCGTTGTGCACGAGCTACATTATGGCCAAGCATGCACCCTTAAAATAGCATATGAATAACATGCGCAACGCGCCACTGACTTTAGTGGCGGAACTGTTTTCTGAAACTGCAAAATAGCACCAGGGAACGTTTGCGCCAGAACACGCCTCCTCTTTTCGCTGAAGTATCCTGTCGAGTATCCTCACAAGAACAGTCTTAAATGAGTTAAATAAAATCTTAAATGAAAGTAAAGAGTAGTGAGAGAATGGGATGTGTGAGATCGTCAGCAGCGGCTGGTCCTAAAGTGGCAGCAGCTAATTCTCTCTGTCAGTAAAGTTAACCAAAGGACAAAGAAAACAGAGAAAATTACTAACTGCTCTTGACTAAAGAATGCGTGTAGCTTTAATAAGGATTTATCTATATTTAGTTTATAATTTATGCAGTGCGGAATGTTTTGATAACCTTATTCAATTTCTGTATATTTCATACCTGTTAGACAGGAAAGACACAGGTAAATATGACATTTATAATGGGTTTATGTAAGGTTTGTTTTAAGTTCACTTAAATTAAAAGTTGTTATATTTTTTTGAAGCCTAATAAATATTTAATAACTAAAAACTAATAAATAAATATTTAAAATCTGGGGGGATAATCATTTTCATTTTTTCTTAGAAGCCTATAATAAATAATAGTTTAGCATCCAAATAAATCGCGAATATGGAAAAAAATGTATTCGAATGAGAGAGTTACATGAGCCCAACGCTGCTTACTTTCACTTTTGCTTTAAATTATTTCGTTTTGGCTTGTTTTCATTCTTGTTCTGTTCTGAATATCATAAAATTTAAAGGATTTGTTGTGGAATATTTTTAGTGTATTTTTTAAGCATACAGCAAACGATAGTAGGCTATTAATTGGTTAAAATTCTTATAATGGTTAATGGTTAACCTGTTAATTAGCATCCCTGTAGCTTTAGCTAGATCAAAAGAGTGCAGAATCAACTTTGCGTTGCGATCGCGTCACGGATAAGCCACTGCACGTGCATCATCAAAAGCGGTTGTTAAGAAAAGTGCTGAGCTGAATTTTTGTGCCAGCTGTGCACAACAGAGCACTTTTAAATGAGAATAAAGTCTAATGCGCCTTTAGCCCCATTGTATTCTGTATGCTTGGCTTAAGAATAGGCCTATATAGGCCTATGGGTCGCGTCAATTAAAAAAAAAAAAGGGTCGCTCTTGAAAAAGTTTGAAAACCACTGCACTAGAGTACCATAGCGCCTCTGGTGGTGTGTAGTAGTAGTACACTCAGTGCGAAAGAACATGGCAACAGGTCTGAGCCTGTTACAAGACAAAGAAGTGGATGACAAAGAAGTTATATGCTCTCTGATCATAAGCCTATTTTATTTTCCATGTCTCTTCCTAGTCTTCCTCATGTCTCTACTAAAACGACGTCTATGTCCAGGGTCTACTCTCTTCAGTTCAGTGAAAGTTTTAGTCAGTGTTTTTTTTAATCTTGTTCTCATCTACTCCTGGACTCTCCGTTAGCTGACCTGGACGCGGATGAACACCTGAGTTTGTTAAATAGCGTTTGGCTTGATGTATTGAATGAGACTGTTCCTTTAAGGCCTCTTAAGCACAAAGATAAATCTGAACTGTGGCATACCGCTGAGACTCGGGTGCTAAGGCAAGCTTGTAGAAAGGCTGAGCGTAAATGGAAGAAGGATAATCTCTACATTTCACTACAGTTGTTTAAAGACAGTTTACTGGCTTATCAGAGAGCCGCCAAATCGGCTAAGGCAACCTATTTTTCAAACTTAATGTTACATAATCACTCTAGACCTAAAGTCCTATTTTTCGTTATTAATTCTGTTGTTAATCCTCCAGTCAATACTCTGTCTGTTGCCTCTGCTGCTCTTTCTGAAAGCTTCTTGAGGTTTTTTAAGGATAAAGCAGTTCATTTAGGACTGGTAACTCATATTCCCTCTATTGAGCTGCCTGTCCCTCCACAGTTGTCTATATCCTGGGATGTCTCTGAACCTGTCTCCCTTCTGGCACTCAGTGACACTATTGCCAAGTTGAAACCTTCCTTTTCTTCATATGAAGATATTCACCCTAGGTATTTAAAGCAAATTGTTGACTCGGTTGGACCGGGTCTAATGTCGTTTTTAAATAAGTGTCTTTTAACTGGGGTGGTTTCTGCTTATCTGAAAGTGGCAACTGTCATACCTCTCCTCAAGAAGCCCTCACTCGATCTGTCTATTCTAAAAAATTATCGCCCTATCTCTGTTTTACCATTTATTTCCAAGGTTTTGGAAAAGATTGTGTTTTTTCAACTTCAGTCCTTCCTTGCTGTAAATACTCTGTTTGAGCACTTTCAATCTGGTTTTAAAACTGCACACAGTACTGAATCTGCCCTTCTGAGAGTGTTAAACGACATTTATTTGGCAACTGATATGGGTAACTCTGTGGTCCTCGTTCTATTAGATCTATCATCTGCTTTTGACACCGTTAACCGTTCGGTATTAATTAATAGACTGAAATCTTGTGTGGGTCTCTCTGGCACAGTTCTAAAGTGCTTCCAGTCATTTTTATCTGACAGGAAATTTGTGGTTAGGACAGGAGAATTTTTATCTTCCACTGCTTCTCTCCCCTGTGGCCTTCCGCAAGGCTCGATTTTGGCCCCCTCTCTATTTTCATTATATATGCTACCTCTGGGATCTATTTTTAGAAAACATGGGGTGTTATATCACTTTTACGCCGATGATACTCAGATCTATTTGCCTTTTAAGAAAAATTATCCACTGGCCATGACTGCTCTTTCGTCTTGTTTAGATGAGGTTAAATCCTGGTTATCTCAAAAAAATGTATCCTGAAATAAGGAGAAAACTGAAGTAATTGTTTTTTGGCCCTTCTGAAAATACGAAAGCATTTAATCTGGATTTGGGATCACTATCAGCTTTTAGGTCCCCGCAGGTATGGAATCTGGGCGTTATCCTGGATGACTCTCTAAAATTTGACAAACAAATTTCTTCAGTAGTTGGGTCCAGTTTTCATCAGCTCCATATACTTGCAAAAATTAAACATTTCCTTACTGATAAGACTTTGGAGGTGGCTGTGCATGCTTTTATTACGTCATGTCTTGACTATTGTAATTCGTTATACTGTGGCATTTCTAAGGCCCAAATTGCCCGTCTCCAGTTGATTCAAAATGCTGCCTCAAGATTTCTTCTGAAAAAGAAAAAAGGGATCACGCCACTCCACTTTTAAAGGCCCTTCATTGGCTGCCAGTGCAATTTAGAATACATTTTAAAATTCTATTATTTGTTTTTAAATCATTGCATCAATTTTCTTTGGCATATTAGGTTTTTATTACTGCCTAATATAATTTTGTTGTAGTTCTTTTTTTTTTCTTTTTTTTTATCTGTCTGTTTGTTTTAATTATATTATAATGCTTTTCTTTTGATGTGAAGCACTTTGGTCAGTCTGTGGCTGTTTTAAATGTGCTATATAAATAAAGTAAACTTAAACTTAAACTTAAACTATGACGTCACTACAGACGCTCTTTTATACTCAGGTGCACCTGTAGTGATCTGGTTCAATCTGTATCAAAATCAACGACTAAATTCATGCTAGTCAGGATTTAAGTCTACATAAGCATATACAACTCACAGATAGTCACAGATTTTGTGCAGATACTTTCAGTGGGAAACAGTTAACATTCGTGTTATATTAGAGGTGGTTTGTGGCATCATTCATAATGAATTAATGCTGATGGGAAATGAGGAAATGTGCAATCATACTGAGTCTCTTACTAACAAGCTTTTGAAAATTGAGGACAAAATCACTCACATCCACTCAATAGGGAAGTGTTTTCTAATGGAAGAAACCAAATCAATTATGATACTCAGAAGAAGTGCTTCAAGTTAAATCCTTCATGACTGACACTTTAAAGAATGCATGAAAACTCTATTGTTTATTATTTTAGCTATTATAATCTTCTAAGTCATCATATGTGAAATATATGCATCACATCACTTTTATGTTCACTATCAACATGTGGATGAAAGTGTTCATTAACTGTCATTATTTACCATTAAGCTAAGATGATGTTTGATTGTTCCTCAAGTGTACCGTACTGTGGAAAAGTCTAATGTTCACAATACTTGAACATGAATTAGCTTTTCACCAATATTACAGGTGCCACAGAATGGAAAACTGTATTTGCCTTGGCATAGTTGAATAATAAGAGTTCTGGACATGGACCTGACATACCGTGAGCCTCAAACTCCATTGTTTCCTCCTTCATACTGTATGTAAATCTATGTAAAACGGGCAAATCCCAGCATAACACCGACTGTGACGTTGCAGTCGAGATCATTAATATTTACGCCCCCAATATTGTCATATATTATGTTAGTTTGCTCTGCCAGTTTTTCTAACCTGGGACAATATCAAGCAGGTTTCGCTCAGCGTTTGATACTGAAGAAGGGGGCAGTTGTCGGGTAGTATTATAATGTGGCCTATCTTCATCAACAACACATAACTCAGGAGCTAACTAGGTTAGTTTGGTTTCTTACAGATAGCTCACTCGCTCCTTCTAGCGAACACAACCTTCACCGCTTCAGTTGAAACGGCATCTAGTCAATTTGTTAAAATATTGTGTTGTTTGCGAACTGAAGTATGATTATTTTGCATGTTTGTATTTCAGAGTACATCACAGCTCCTGCGTACAAATCTGTGAAACAGCCAATCAGAGCAGAGCTCAACATTATTATTCATGAGCCTTCCAAATAAGAAAATAACAGCCCATTCATTCCAGGGACAAATCCTAGGGTTGAAAATGAACATGTAAAACCATATCTGGAGGATTTTTGCCCTTACCTAAGCCACATGCATACATGTAGATATCAGAGAATTTAAAATATTGAATCAATGCATTATATGGCCCCTTTAACACAACTGTAACGATGTACGCAGGGAAGCTGAAGCCAGAAGACTCTTTCTCACAAAACACTAATAAGTTTAATTATATTTCAAAAGACAGACAGACAGACACATCTAAACATAACAGAGACTGGACCAAGAGTGAAGGCAAGGGTGAGGCTTAAATAACACACTGAAACAAGCTCCTAAAATGACACACAGCTGAAACCAAAGAACTAATAATGACGTAACCATGGAAACTGAACATTGAACACAGAGGAAGTGCATGCAGGTGAGGGCCAGAGAGGATGATGGGAAATGTAGTGGAACGCACATTTTGTAATTAACTAGAAAAATGCATTTCCGGAGGAACTGCAAAGTGTGCTTGCTCGGGTGCAGTGCACTAACGTTAGCAGGTAGTGGATAGATGCGAGATGCGAGAAAAAATGCGAGAATGCGAGAAAAAAGATGTCAAACTGTCTTTTATTTTCGAATTTAATTCCTCAATCAGTGCTGGACCGGCATTTTCTGTCTTCTGCTGAGCCCTGGCCGTAGACAGATCATATGTTTCACGCTGTCAATGCAGTGGTCTGCGTTGCGCTGATCTTATTCACACTATTGAGTGTAGGTGCAGCATTCTAACATTGAGTCATAATGAGCTGTTTGTGAAGAAATTATCCGCTTCCAAATTATGTCATTTTAATCACGAAATTAAAACATTAAAAAACAATTTGCTCTTTATGGTGTGCGAGTGATAGAGCGCGGCAGCAACGAACCATCAGCTTGCAGCGTAACAACATTGAATGCTCGGCCCAACAGCTGATCATAGCTGTACAGGGCGCCTTATTATTTTCCATCTCCATAAATATATCTAGTAGTAAAGCTAATGCAAGGGCTAGAAATCTATTAATCTTTTGCTGATACTTCCTTAGCTGTGTCTGAAACCGCTCACTCGTTCACTTGTTCACTAATCCCTAGTGAATGGCAGTTGAGTGCACTACATCAGCAAAGAATTCGGACGCTGACATAATTATCACGCGCCAAAGAGCTCGGACAATTTGTCATAAACATTACCTACCCATCTTTAATATTTCCTTTTTTTGGCTGTATGAATTGTATGCAACAATTGTATGTATGTATTTTTCACGTTTATTGCGTTATTTGATTTAAAAAAAGATAATAAAAACACTTGCTTGTCATATTTATTTACTTTTTACATTTATATGTGAAAATAAAAGAGAACAAAACACTACACAACACATTTGTTTATTCAAATATAGATATAATGGTATATATAAATAAATAACCAGGCGTCTGGTCTTATAAATGATTGTTTTCTAACTCGCGTGTACCGTTGCCATGGTGACATTTGTTTATTTTTCATTCGCGCTCTATCGCCTTATCGTGTTGGATTGTGGGAAATAGTAGTGTCTCAGCAAGTGTACATGTACACTCGAATTCAGAGAGGATTGTGGGTAAAAGTAGTGAAGAATGTAGGGAATGATGTCGTTCACTCAAAATTCGGACACCACTACAAAATGGCCAACACCCTAAATAGTGCACTATATAGTGGATAGGGAGCGATTTCAGACACAGCTCTTGTCATCATGGAGAGCGCAGTTCACGATTGCATAGCAACGACAGACGCCACAGGAGAACAAGCGGTTGTGGAAAGGAGACAGCGGCGCGCTCGCGCTTTCCACTTGTTTTTACACATCTAATGTGCGTTCCATTCGACAGGGTCCATACGCAGTGTTCACTGCTCCCCTACTCCCTGAGCACAGTATATCAGTTGAAGTGGACTTCATTGACAATAACCGCTCATTTGCAAACGTCATCAAAGAAAGTCAACGTGGTCGCGCATATTATGATATAACATAAATATATATAGGACTACATTCATATTTCAATTTTTATTATTATATTATATATTTACAATTATATTGCACTATTTTACAACTACCTAAAATAAAATCACTTTACTTCACAAACTAGCTAAGCTGCCTGCATTCACTGAGGTAAATTATAATCATCAAAAATAGTATATGTAATATTCACAACAATAACCGTTAAAAATACTGTCATTTGTATAACAATGGCGAAATGTATTACTTGCACACATACGTAAACTCCTCCATCGTTAGTTATGACCGTTCTGACTGGTGATGACGTGGTGCGCGAAATGACAGTTGGGTGTGTGATCATGGCTCTCCACTTCCTGTGAAGTGATGTATCGATGTTCCCTTATTCCCTATGCCGTGCGTAGTGCCCTTCGAACTGAACATGTTCGCTCCCTTCGGATTAGACTCTAACATAAGATGGCGGAAAACCCTGTGAAGTCCACTTCGCAGTCCACAACGCACCTCTAGAGCGACGTTGTTGATTGTTTGAGCATGTGACTGCGTGTTTCTCCTTGTTTTCTATTGTTATGCGCAGCATATTTCCCATTCGCACAAACACAGCCACAGACAATGAATTGTTTGTTCGGTTATCGAAGAAGAGCATGATGTATTTTGTATAAAGTTTTTTTGTTTTTTTTTATTAACTGCTTTGAGGATTGGAAATGCACAATTCATGCATACAAATCTGTATATATTAATAAATGAAGATGATTAAAATAGACCAATGCAAAAAACGAAATTCATGCCTGCATTTATTAAGACAAACCTGGTAAAAACGAATGCAGTATACACTGACTTGGCTGCTCTGTGAAATGTAATACAACAGTGCCACCTACTGTCTAAATGCATTAACATTAAAAGGTGAAACTCTTGCATAGACATAGGTAAATGGGTTTGTCTATTAGCCTGAAATAAAAAAAAATAAAAAAAAATCAGATCTTGTGCTTCCTCACATTGGAGTCCCGAGTTCATGTATAAAGTTTGGTTTCGATACGTGACAGAGTTCCTGAGATATGGACGACTTCCTGTTTGGCGACTACGCCGCTGATTTCGTTTGGCTGTGACGGGCAAACGCTTCCGAAAATCAAAAATCCTTCTAGTAACTTTTGTGAGGCTTGGTCCAAGGATCATGTACGTCCAGTTTCGTGAAGTTCGGACCAAATTTGTGACCTGTGAAACTTTAGTTTAGCTTTCTGTTCAATCCAATATTGCGGACAAACGACATGGACTCGTGATGTCATCTTCGCGAGCAACTTACACCGGTACTGATCGTACGTTTTAAAGTTGGAACGGTGTCTCTGTCTCAAAGGGCCTAGGCGCAGGAGCTGACCAAATAGCTGGGGGGGGGGGGGTTGCCAAATTATGTAAAATTTTGGATTTTTAAAAAAAAAAAATTATCTTGTACATCCTCACATTGGAGTCTTGAGTTAATGTACAAAGTTTGGTTTCGATACGTGATAGAGTTCCTGAAATATGAACTACTTCCTGTTTTGGCGACTACGCCGCAGATTTCATTTGGCTGTGACGGGCAAACGCTTCCGAAAATCAAAAATCCTTCTAGTAACTTTTGTGAGGCTTGGTCCAAGGATCATGTACGTCTAGTTTCGTGAAGTTCGGACTAAATTTGTGACCTGTGAAAATTTAGTTTCGCTTTCTGTTCAATCCAGTGTGGCGGACAAACGACATGGACTCGTGATGTCATCTTCGCGAGCAACTTAAACCGGTACTGACCGTACATTTTAAAGTTGGAACGGTGTCTCTGTCTCAAAGGGCCTAGGCGCAGGAGCTGGCCAAAATTTTTCTCCCAGGAATAATAATAATAAGAAGAAGAAGAAGAAGAAGAAGAAGAAAACTTAAGAAGAACAGTAAGTGTGCTGCTTTCAGCAAGCACACTTAATAATAAATCTTTAACAGAAATGCCCATTTCTCGTGTGGATACAGTTAATATGCTTTACATTTATCACTACATCAAGACATCAAGTGTCCATAATTAGAATCAGACACAGATTAGTGGAACTTTATTAAAGCGTAGCGCAGAATCAAACTAACTCAACGTTTACTGACGGATTGATGTGGAGATTCACACACATCAGTGTCTTTTTTATTTATTTATTTTATTAAGTGTGCTTGCTGAAAGCAGCACACTTACTGTTCTTCTTAAGTTTTCTTCTTCTTATTATTATTATTAAGTGTGCTTGCTGAAAGCAGCACACTTACTGTTCTTCTTAAGTTTTCTTCTTCTTCTTCTTCTTCTTATTATTATTCCCGGGAGAAAATTTTTGGCCAGCTCCTGCGCCTAGGCCCTTTGAGACAGAGACACCGTTCCAACTTTAAAACGTACGGTCAGTACCGGTTTAAGTTGCTCGCGAAGATGACATCACGAGTCCATGTCGTTTGTCCGCCACACTGGATTGAACAGAAAGCGAAACTAAATTTTCACAGGTCACAAATTTAGTCCGAACTTCACGAAACTAGACGTACATGATCCTTGGACCAAGCCTCACAAAAGTTACTAGAAGGATTTTTGATTTTCGGAAGCGTTTGCCCGTCACAGCCAAACGAAATCTGCGGCGTAGTCGCCAAAACAGGAAGTAGTTCATATTTCAGGAACTCTATCACGTATCGAAACCAAACTTTGTACATTAACTCAAGACTCCAATGTGAGGATGTACAAGATAAATTTTTTTTTTAAAAATCCAAAATTTTACATAATTTGGCAACCCCCCCCCCCAACTATTTGGCCAGCTCCTGCGCCTAGGCCCTTTGAGACAGAGACACCGTTCCAACTTTAAAACGTCCGGTCAGTACCGGTGTAAGTTGCTCGTGAAGATGACATCATGAGTCCATGCCGTTTGTCCGCAATATTGGATTGAACAGAAAGCTAAACTAAAGTTTCACAGGTCACAAATTTGGTCCGAACTTCACGAAACTGGACGTACATGATCCTTGGACCAAGCCTCACAAAAGTTACTAGAAGGATTTTTGATTTTCGGAAGCGTTTGCCCGTCACAGCCAAACGAAATCAGCGGCGTAGTCGCCAAACAGGAAGTCGTCCATATCTCAGGAACTCTGTCACGTATCGAAACCAAACTTTATACATGAACTCGGGACTCCAATGTGAGGAAGCACAAGATCTGAATTTTTTTTAATTTTTTTTTTATTTCAGGCTAATAGACAAACCCATTTACCTATGTCTATGCAAGAGTTTCACCTTTTAATGTTAATGCATTTAGACAGTAGGTGGCACTGTTGTATTACATTTCACAGAGCAGCCAAGTCAGTGTATAGACTGCATTCGTTTTTACCAGGGTTGTCTTAATAAATGCAGGCATGAATTTCGTTTTTTGCATTGGTCTATTTTAATCATCTTCATTTATTAATATATACAGATTTGTATGCATGGATTGTGCATTTCCAATCCTCAAAGCAGTTAATAAAAAAAAAAAAAAAAAAAAAAAAAAAACTTTATACAAAATACATCATGCTCTTCTTCGATAACCGAACAAACAATCCATTGTCTGTGGCTGTGTTTGTGCGTATGGGAAATATGCTGCGCATAACAATAGAAAACAAGGAGAAACGCGCAGTCACATGCTCAAACAATCAACAACGTCGCTCTAGAGGTGCGTTGTGGACTGCGAAGTGGACTTCACAGGGTTTTCCGCCATCTTAAGTTAGAGTCTAATCCGAAGGGAGCGAACATGTTCAGTTCGAAGGGCACGGCCTAGGGAATAAGGGAACATCGATACATCACTTCACAGGAAGTGGAGAGCGATGATCACACACCCAACTGTCATTTCGCGCACCACGTCATCACCAGTCAGAACGGTCATAACTAACGATGGAGGAGTTTACGTATGTGTGTAAGTAATACATTTCGCCATACAAATGACAGTATTTTTAACGGTTATTGTTGTGAATATTACATACCCAGTCAACAATTTGATCTCACAATGATGTCACTATGAGCTCACAATATTCTCATGGTGCGGTCATAATGTGAGTGTCACAGTGAACTAAAAGTGTAACCACACAGAGCTCTCACTGTGTGCTCATACTTTGTTCACAACATGAGGTCACTGCACAATCACAGTGCACTCATACTGTGGTCGAAATATGAGGTCACATCACACTCACTGTGTGCTCATACTGTGGTCACTGTGAGGTCACTGCGCACTCACTGTGTGCTCATACTGTGGTCACTGTGTGCTCATACTGTGGTCACTGTGTGCTCATACTGTGGTCACTGTGTGCTCATACTGTGAGATCACCATATAACACCACTATGCAATAATTTTGTTAGTTCACTGTTATCTAAAATGATTCAGTTAACTCAAACTTTTACACCCACATTCTTTATTTCCATCAATAAAAACAATCCAACAAAAAGTCAGCTTTTTCCTTTATTTGGTTTCCTTTTCAGCCTGGTGTTGGCGTTGGCCAAAAAAATTTCTACTTGGCGAATACATTCCGCGTCTGGTGTTGTTCTGGTGGTTACTTTTAGCTTCTTCACCTCTATTTCACTTTGTTTGTGAAAATACCTGACACATTCTAAAAACACAAAGAGCAAGGTGTTAACATTACAATTTCTATAGCAGCATCCAGATGCACAAACCAAAACTTAAACACTTACTTTTCAAACATGTCAGGAGCACAGGTGGCAACACCTTCTTCCCATCTTTCCCCGTTCTGTTGTACAGACAGAGAACATTGTCTGACGCTATGCTTTTTAAAGCCTGTCTCACCATCTCACCTATATTGGAGCTGCCGTGAGTATGGATGAGATAGTGTACCTGACAAAAACATACATAATATTGTCATGATTAAAATATACCAGGCTTCAACATTTCTTTTACATGGTATCTGCTGCAAAAAAAAAAAAAAAAAAAAAAAAACTGTGGCTTTGTTGTAAAAATAAACGCTAAATTTATATAGTAGTACTAACATAAAGCTCTCGATAATTTTTGTCTTCTTCAAGCCTCTGACAGAAGGCTTCAAACGTTTCAAAGCTGGAGCACTGTTGTTGTTTAAAAAGTTCCTCATGGGCATCTTCTTCTGCCCGCTTCATGAGAACAGACTTAACTTTTGCCAAGTCATTCATGATGACAGCTTGTCTCTGTTCCAGCATTTGAATTTGTTGGAGTATCTTAGTATTCAGATCTGAAAAATTGTAAAGTTAGATTGTTATATAGCAAAGGATGTTTTATGTCTGTATAAATAAATAATGTCTAATTGATATATCACATACCAAACAATTTCTCCATGGTGACTTTGCATTTTGTTTCCTTTGGTTCCTTCCCTGTTATCAAAATTACATACATAAGGTCAGTGAAATTGCATTTATCTAAATCAGTTATATTGTTTCTATATTTATTTTTCTATATCAATTAAACCGTTTTTTCCCTGATCGTTTTATCCACAATGCACATGTAGGTGGTTCACTTTAATTGTGGGGACATTTGGTACAATGTAAAAAAAAACACACACACACACACACACACACACATACACACACACACACACACACACACATACACACACATACACAATAAATTATAACTCACCTGAAGAAGCAGAGCTTTTGGGATGATCATCCTCATGCATTGCCACATTTCCCTGAAGAGTATCTGTGAGAGTCATGACACAAAATTCTCTTATAAGGTACCTTGTGATGTGTTTGCATGTGTTAAAGGGAATATCTATTGTCTCACCTAAGAATACTGGGTTGGGCTGGCTTGAGTTTAAATAACTGTCATCAGGGCTTTCATTGTTATCATCCAGACAGTCACCTGAACAATGTGAATTAGAATGATCAAATTAGCTTAACCAGATTCAATTTAAGAGAAAAAGTGTTTCATACTCACCAGATGTTTTGACACTCAGAGCTTTCTGAATAAGTGGACTCTTGACTACTTTCAAGAAAAGACATAAGACATTAAAAATCTGCAAATAAAATTATAAAGCTGATTCTGCTAAGTTCCTTAGATAAGTTAAAACACAAGCTTACCATGGTATCTGGGAGTTTTGGCCAGCTGAACATTCTTTGTCTTCAGACCAACTCGCTTCATTGCATTTCTTGACTTCTTTAAATGCACATCATCTGTTTATCACATTGAAATTAGTATGATCACCTAATCTTTTGCCATAACAAACCTTGTATACACAATGAATTAACAATGTATTCACACCTGGTATCCTGGTTTGCACTGTAATTTCTTTATAAGTCATGTGATGTTGTTGAAGATCATGAAATTCTGAGAGGAAGATATAGAAGTAAGTGGTTTAATGTACATCAATACATGAATGCATGGGTTTTCTAACCGGGGTCAGGGGACCCACAACAGGCCTCCAGAGGGTTGTAAGGGTCTTCATAAAATTCATAAAAAACATAAATATTAATATATTCAAACATTGTTACAGTCACATTTTTAAGTTATTGATAGAGACATTTAAGTGTTTATATTTGTTTTTTATCTGTAGTATGGGATTTGTATTTCTTTGTAAAACAGATTTCTTTGTAAAGCTTCTCTAAAACTAATAAATTTGAACTAAAAATGTTTATCTTCAGGTTTACATGTCCAACATTACTCCTTAGCTAAAGGTTCATCATATATGGTGGGTTTTGGCAATATAAAGTGTAAAAACCTCTGCATAGTAACACATTATACACACCATTAATACATGAATTTATCTTTTGTATATGTGTGTATATGTTTAAATCACCTGAGACATCAGAGCTTGTGGGCTTGGGATCATCATCTTTTTTCCCACTTCTCTGAAGAGTATCTTTAAAGATAGATCATGCAGAAGAAAAATATTTTTTATTAAATAAAAGTTTAGTTAAAAAGTTAAAACACTGTCACACTGAACTTTCTGAATGAGCTGAATATTGACTAATGTTCAAAAGAAGAAAAAAACAAACTAATAAAAAAATTGATTGAAAAAACATAAAAGTGCTTTAGCAAGTTCAAAGTTCTACATCAAAGTTAAAACAGGCTAACCATGGTATATAGGAGGTTTGGGCAGTGGGACATTTCTTGACTTCAGACCAGATTGCTTCACTTAATTTCCTGACTGCTTCAAGTTCATATCATCTGTTTAGTATATACAAATAAAGAATGATCACAGAGTTATGGCTAAATTGTTTTCTGCATACCAATCATTTCAATATATACAGACCTTCACATGAAGATGTCTCTGAATTGATGTCACTTTCATCACAGAGCTTATTTTTCCTTTTTCTCTTCTCAGGTAATTCCACAACTGCAGGGTCTGTCATTGAATAAGTAATTGAGTCCTCTGCTGCTGAGATCCCCGTTGTGTAATCTGAGATGTATTGATTTGCTTGATCATAGTCTCCTGTAAGTGGTAAATTTATGTATACTATGTGTATAATGGAAATTCAGTCAACTATTTATTCATCATAGAATACATAAATATATTATGATTAGCACATTTATAAGACCACCTATCATAATATTGATAAAAAAATCTTCCAGAAATGTTAAATACTTATGTAAAACTAAAATTGTGATTGTCTTATATTAGGCACAACAACTTGAATTTGTGTTCTTATACCCACATTTCAGCATCACATTCATTTTCAATTCAAATGCACCATTATTGCAATTTCTTACCAATTGATGGTCCAACGATCTTCACAATGTCATAAACCTTCCAGTTAGGGTTTGGTGGAGAATTGTTTTTAATGTTTGAGAGTGATGATGTCCATCGACACTTCAATGTTCCATTGTCATCAAAAATCCAACTGATTGGTACAACAGATGTCTGTCCATCACCGAATAAACAAATTCGATACTGAAAGACGCACGCACACGCACACGCACACACACACACACACACACACACATTATTCATAGTCTTTGGATCAAAATCAGGATAACATGCAATAAAAAAGGCAAAAACCCTGCCTTACTGACTTACTTGACTAATCAAACTGAATGCATGAGCGGTATAAGCGCTACCGCATTGTATTCATCTTTATCAATCAATGACAAAGGTATCATGATTGCTTTATGTCTCAGTTGAGTGGTGTCAGTATGTAACATTTTAGTGTGATTCCGAAATCCTTTGAATATGCCAATTATTCTGGAGTCACATGGCTTAGTGTACAAAGGTTCCATTCTGCAAAAAACCTCACAAAAAATCTGATTTTCTTGAACTCCATGTATAAGGCAGTAGCTATCATTGGTCATTCTGTAACATTCTTTTGTCTTTGGCGTACCAGAGTTAACATTTGATTTCTTAGAACTTGATATTGCTTGCCTCTCTGCCAATCTGTTAGCTACTTGAATCAGTGGATCACTTGAACCGCGGATAAACCTCTTGATTTGACCCATATTGTTCTCAAACTTGTACGCTGAACAATAGTGTAATGATCTGTTGTAATGTGCAACATCAGTGAGATGTAGCAAGCAATGCACATTATATGAGATGAAACTCGTGCTATACAGGCTGATACCTTTTTCAACAAAATATGTTAACAGCTCATCTGCATAATCACGATGCTCCATTAGGTTTTCACTGTACAAGATGCGCATTCCAATACTAAGTGAAAGGAAGTGAATATACTTCTCCTTATCGAGAACATATTTCAAAATCACTGGTCCAGTATAAAGCAAAAATGTTCGGAATTCAGTTGCTTTCCAGTGCTTCAGTTCATCTAACCCCCTGGGTTTCCTATTGAATTCAGGAGGTATGTGATGTCGGACAGCTTGATGAAAATAAGTAATGGTGCTAAGATGTCCAGCTGATAATCTATGGGCCAAAGGTCCTTCTTTCCACAGCATCAACATTCGCTTAGTCACTCCTAGATCTACACAATGCATGGGATCTATTGGGAACTGCCTGATCATATCAATGTCCAGATTCAAAAGAATGCTATCTGTTTTGTGATGTTCAGGATTTGTCTTCTGTCTAAATGACTCATTGGTTCTGAGATTTCCTTTATACAAAAAAAGCATTTTGCTCTCATGAACTCCCTTTACATCACAAAAGTCACAGCCATAGCGGCCATTAAACTGAACTATTCCTTTGATGAGGGCTCGTGCTGGTGCATCACATATGATGTTTTTGAGGACAATTCTCTTCCCTTTAAAGCCTGTTTCCATCAGTTCTTGCAGCTCCTCCATAAAATCCCTCAAAAACTCCAAATCATTTGGTTTCTTTGCTCCAGAAAACAGAGCAACAACAAAAGGACTGTTTTTCACTTCATCAATGTTGATGACAGCACACTGAAGTGGCCACATTGTGAGGTTTTTGGACTTGAAAATGGGTAGGCCATCAATATTCAAAGAAATCTCAAAGTGGTCGTATTTTGAAGTGTCTTGCTCAGACAGAGCATGCGTAAGACCTTCCTTTAATCCAAAATATGTGTATTTGCCACCTATCAAAAACAAGATTTTACAGTTCAGTGAAATTTCTGAATAATATTGCCAAATGAGTGCATGGACATTTTCAAAGTTAAAATGTACCTGATTTTTCAGTTATTCTCAAACTGCCAGAAGGAGGTGTTTTTAATAGTGTTCGTCCGTCTGCTGGAACATCAATGTCATGTTCCTTCAAAATCTTAAGCAAATGAGTGAGAGAGGTCATGGAGATGTTGAATTTCATTGCCCACTCAGACAGCTTTTTCTCCAGAGACAAAGCTAGCTCTGAGTTACTTTCACTGGTAACATCCATGGAATCATTTAGTCTATCAATTTCATACCATAGCACTTGATCTTGCATATTAATTATGGTATTCTGTTGTGATTCGGAATCATACTGTTCTTGCAAGTCTTCATTTAGATGCTGCTCCACAACATTCAGCATATTTCCTGAGTCGTCTGATGAGTAGTCTGATTCAAGTTCTCTGGAGGAGTGTTCACTATCAGAAGTGTTTTCATTTTTTTTCTGAAGAGCCAAAATGATCTTTTTTGATTTTCTACGAGCTTTTTGTTGCTGTCTTTTCAATGCCTTAATTTTTGTTTCCAAATCCTAACAGGCCAAAAAGAACTTCTGTATTAGTAAAACATTATATGAAACACATAAACCTTTTACAATTTTTTTTTGTTTGAGAGGACAACCTTAGCCACTCTCACTGATTACTGTATTTGATAATTGTTTAAGAAGTCTTCTTTGGACAATTGTTGTGTATCCTAAAGAAAGTGTGTATCCTAAAGTACTTTAAACTACACTTTTGTAGATCTACACTTTACATTCTTAACCTGTTAAGCTGCAACCCCACTTTTGAAAAATCCCCAGAAATGACATACCCAAACTGAAACAGATACAGTTCATGAACCCTTTGCACTAAAAGCACAAGTATGATCTCATTTGAAAGCTGACACCTGGTAGTTTATTGTAAATGTAGAATTAATTATTGTCATAATGATTTTTTTTTTTTTAAATAGCTTCAAAGTTTTGTAAAGTTATTAGAATTTTTTTTTTATGAAACATATTAATGAAAATAAAATTGAAGTTGGCACTGGAGCAATCTAGAAATGCACTACAGCTAAAGCCACATGTCTAAACATTTTATATTTAAAATATGAAGATAATAAGTCTAAAACTCTGTATTTAGTTAAATGTTTTTCAAGATCATGTCATGACTTTATTTTGATTAGGCTACTCTAAAAATGCTACTGATGTTTAGTCGTCTTCTAAGCATCCATTCAGACTTTTGTCTCTATTGTTTTGTGGTGCAAACGAGCCCCATTCAGTCTCAGTCTCCCCCTGCACACATTCACACCTCTCCAGCCTGGTTATGGCTCGAAATATGCATTTCTTTTGTCTGCATTATAGTTACTAACGACTGGCTATTCACAGCCTATTCATAGGGTTTCAATCCCTAATTTCTTTTATCAAAGTTCTCACTTCACATTTGAAGTGCACTAAATAGTGGTCAAATGCACTAAAACATATCAGTAAGCATTCTTATTTAGAACAAAATTCATAAAAGAATAACCCCTGGTGGCAGGTGCACCTGGGCTAGCTAGCATGTTAGCTTAGCACACCATCAATACACGACCATTTATGAGATTAAAACCATGTTTGTGCTCCAAACTTACTTCATAATGCAATCGAGTGTTTTAAATAATCTTCTGTGATATAATTTGGCTTCAGATAAAAAAAAAATCAGACAGAAAACATTATTTATAGTTTTATGCACGATGATAAAGTCTATATCGATTAGCATTACATTATAAATATAATCTATTATTATAAAAATACCTGGCATGGCTTGAAGAACACAGGCAAATCAAATATCATAGCAAACATGTTTATTGTCTTCAAAACATGCATATTACAGCGGGATCTCTGTAGCTTTGTGTGTAGCAGTGACGTCCTGGAATGTCACATGATTATGGCTCTTCTTCATGTCCCATATATGGATTATTTTTTGTGCATATAGCGCCCTCAGGCTATTGGTATGAATTGAAAACACTGCACATCTCAGTAAGAAGCGATCATAATGATTACATCGACGCATTTGGGTATAAATTCAATAAATATTATTCCTGTCTTTAGAAATATGACGTGAATCTATGAGAATATAGTAGTAGTGTTGCATCTGATGTCTGGGTAAATTTGCTTGTTATGTTAATAAGAGGATGAATGTCAGTCACTTTGAGCTTTGATGGGAAGTGACGTTGGCTTTTAACATAAAACAGCTACAGTTCCGCAGATAGAAGTTGTTGTTAAAAAACTAGTCATATAGCGTGGTGAAATAAGGCTTTTTATCTTTAATATGAGTGTCTAAGAGTAGGCGTACTTCATCTTTTTATCCAAAGAGCAATGATAGTTTACGCTATTCCACCAGTGCAGCATTCTTGCTTACTGATGTTTTACAGCGCTTGTTAATTATTGAAATATAAGTATAAATAAAAACAAATAATATATTGAAATATAAAGTTAGTAATGTTGTAATGATCTGACATAACAGGCCTAACAATTCACAAATACTGATATGCAAACTAGCTGCAGCTAGCAATTTTGGTGTGATTACTGAAGGTAAAATGGCTGGTGCACATGTAGCATGTGTGAGCAGTACTCTGCTAAAAAAAAAAAAAGACCAGACCACATTGCACATCCAAAAGTATGTAAATAGGCCACTCACCATTTCTGCAGTGTAACAATACCATGCATGTGTCACGGTGTGACAAATGAGGGCGGAACTAAAGTTCGCCGCAATTGTGTCCCCTCCGGTACAATAATAAGGAAACACTACCCCCCCGTGTAAGTGTATATCTGTTGCCCTGCCAACCGGGATGAGGAAATTGACACCAGGTGTGAGCAATTAATTTGGAGCTATGACAAAGCCATGTGGGCATTGAGAAGGATATAAAAAGCCAGTGAAGAGAGACTGTTGTGTGGTTCTCTCCCGTGAGAAGTCGTTCTATTTGAGTGTTGCAGGGAAGAATTGTGGTGTGCAAAGGGAAGTGCTGCTGGAGGGGACTCGAGGAGTGTGGAAGAGTTGTGAAAACACACCGTTTGCCTGGAAGGGAGAGAGATAAGTAATCGACCATCGTATCTCGTACCTGCATGTTTCAACACTGAATTTGAGGTGGATTGGAGTGCTTTGATTGTGCTATCTAAACGTCACTGAGTGAATTATACTGATTCATGTTCGATCTCTTACCCTCTTCCCCCGTGTTGGAACGGTGATGTGAATCCTGTCTATGTCTGTGGAGGAAAACCCCGAAACCTCTTTTTCCCAGCATTGAAGCTCGTTGCTTGTGGCATGGAGACCCCTGGGTGAGTGCTGGCCTTATCTGCACTTATTTGAAGTGGATTGCAGTGCCTAAATTGACGTTTCCCTCCCTCACGTTGCATGTTTGGAGTGAAATTGCCGTGTGTGTGTGGAAGATTTATTTTCTCTTGTCGTGCACTCTCCTCGTGCCATGCTGGTCTACTGTCAGTAACTGGAGCTTCATAATGTCGATTGGTTCCATCTGTTGAGGACTAGAAGGAACAGCATCTGTAAGTCAAACTAACCTCCCTGTTTTGAAGTAGTGGTTCTGACTGTCTTGGAATAAGCTCCGCTCAGCCTGTTGACTTGGAGTCTGCTGCAGCCCTAAGCTCACCTGTACGGTGTGAAGTTATCTGCCCCCTGCAACACACGTGAGAATTGTATACTGCTGTTGAAGTGGATTCTGTTTGTCTTTGTAGAAGTTCCACTCAGCCTGTTGATTTTGAGTCTGCTGCAGCACTAAGCCCACCTGCACGGTGTGAAGTTACCTGCTCCCTGCAACACACGTGAGAATTGTTTACTGCTGTTGAAGTTGATTCTGACTGTCTTGGAAGAAGCTCCGCTCAGCCTGTTGACTTGGAGTCTGCTGCAGCCCTGAGCTCACCTGTACGGTGTGAAGTTATCTGCTCCCTGCAACGCACGTGAGAGCTGTATACTGCTGTCGAAGTTGATTCTGTCTGTTCTAGAGAAGCTCCGCTCAGCCTGCGACTTTGAGTCTGCTATAGCCCCCGGCCCATCTGTATGGTGTGAAGTTATCTGTTCACGGCAACACACGTGAGAACTGTATACTGCTGTTGAAGTTGATTCTGTCTGTTCTAGAGAAGCTCCACTCAGCCTGCGACTTGAATCTGCTATAGCCCCAGGCCCATCTGCATGGTGTGAAGTTATCTGTCCCCTGCAACACATGTAAGAACTGTATACTGTGGTGAAGTGGATTTTGTCTGTCTTAGAGCAGCGCTGCTCAGCTGCGACTTTGAGTCTGCTACATCCCCAAGTCCATCTGCATGGTGTGAAGTTAGCTGTCCCCCGCAACACACGTGAGTTGTATATTGCTGTTGAAGTTGATTCTGTCTGTCCAGGAGAAGCTCCGCTCGGCCTGCGCCTTTGAGTCTGCTATAGCCCCCGGCCCATCTGCATGGGGTGAAGTCACCTGTCCCCGGCAACACACGTGAGGCCTATATACTGCTTTGAAGCTGACTCTGTCTGTCCTAACTGTCTGTCCTAGAGAAGCGCCGTTCAGCCTGTTGACTCGAGTTTGCTGCAGCCCCAGAGTCCCAACTGTCTACTCACCTGTGGAAACTCACCTGTCCGTCGTTGGTCCCTGTGAACTCTGCATCGGTGTGAGAAGAGGAAGAGCCCTGACCATCTACTCCCGGGTGGAACCTCACCTGCCTACCGCATCCCATTGTGAACCTTACAGCGGCGTGGGAAGAGGAAGGGCCCCGACCGTCTACTCACCTGTGGAAACTCACCTGCCTACCGCATCCCATTGTGAACCCTACAGCGGCGTGGGAAGAGGAAGGGCCCCGACCGTCTACTCACCTGTGGAAACTCACCTGTCTGTCGTCGGTCCCCGTGGATCCTGCATCAGTGTGGGAAGAGGAACAGCCCCGACTGTCTACTCACCTGTGGAAACTCACCTGTCTGTCGTCGGCCCCTGTGGACCCTGCATCAGTGTGGGAAGAGGAACAGCCCCGACTGTCTACTCACCTGTGGAAACTCACCTGTCCGTCGTAGGTCCCTGCGGACCCTGCATCAGTGTGGGAAGAGGGACAGCCCCGACCGCATACTCATCTGTGGAAATCCATCGATCCATCACAGGCCATTGCGAACCTTGTACCGGCGTGGGAGTGGGCCCCGGAGACTGCTGCATTGCCTCGATTCCGGGGAAGAAGAGGAAAGGAAGATTTTAGTTTAGGTTATTCAAATTACTTTTAACTTTAATAAAGAGAACTGTTATTCCCTTTTATTCTGTTTCCGTCTCGTCTCTGACACGTTCCTCAGGGTGGTCCTGGTTCAGGGGTGGGCGCAGTCCGGCTTGGCCCATCCCGACCTGTGACACATGCACAACTTTTTCTTCTTCTTTACATGTTTTATGGTGGTTGGAAGACCAGCTTAGATGGTGCATTACCACCGCCAACTGGACCGGAGTGTGAAGCATTCACAATGAGCTCACGCTTTACACACATGCTGAGGATCACAGTATGAGGATCAGATGAACTCACGTTGAGCTCACGCTTTACACACATGCTGAGGATCACAGTATGAGGATCAGATGAACTCACGTTGAGCTCACGCTTTACACACATGCTGAGGATCACAGTATGAGGATCAGATGAACTCACGTTGAGCTCACGCTTTACACACATGCTGAGGATCACAGTATGAGGATCAGATGAACTCACGTTGAGCTCACGCTTTACACACATGCTGAGGATCACAGTATGAGGATCAGATGAACTCACGTTGAGCTCACGCTTTACACACATGCTGAGGATCACAGTATGAGGATCAGATGAACTCACGTTGAGCTCACGCTTTACACACATGCTGAGGATCACAGTATGAGGATCAGATGAACTCACGTTGAGCTCACGCTTTACACACATGCTGAGGATCACAGTATGAGGATCAGATGAACTCACGTTGAGCTCACGCTTTACACACATGCTGAGGATCACAGTATGAGGATCAGATGAACTCACGTTGAGCTCACGCTTTACACACATGCTGAGGATCACAGTATGAGGATCAGATGAACTCACCTTGAGCTCACGCTTTACACACATGCTGAGGATCACAGTATGAGGATCAGATGAACTCACGTTGAGCTCACGCTTTACACACATGCTGAGGATCACAGTATGAGGATCAGATGAACTCACGTTGAGCTCACGCTTTACACACATGCTGAGGATCACAGTATGAGGATCAGATGAACTCACGTTGAGCTCACGCTTTACACACATGCTGAGGATCACAGTATGAGGATCAGATGAACTCACGTTGAGCTCACGCTTTACACACATGCTGAGGATCACAGTATGAGGATCAGATGAACTCACCTTGAGCTCACGCTTTACACACATGCTGAGGATCACAGTATGAGGATCAGATGAACTCACGTTGAGCTCACGCTTTACACACATGCTGAGGATCACAGTATGAGGATCAGATGAACTCACGTTGAGCTCACGCTTTACACACATGCTGAGGATCACAGTATGAGGATCAGATGAACTCACATTGAGCTCACGCTTTACACACATGCTGAGGATCACAGTATGAGGATCAGATGAACTCACGTTGAGCTCACGCTTTACACACATGCTGAGGATCACAGTATGAGGATCAGATGAACTCACGTTGAGCTCACGCTTTACAAACATGCTGAGGATCACAGTATGAGGATCAGATGAACTCACGTTGAGCTCACGCTTTACACACATGCTGAGGATCACAGTATGAGGATCAGATGAACTCACATTGAGCTCACGCTTTACACACATGCTGAGGATCACAGTATGAGGATCAGATGAACTCACGTTGAGCTCACGCTTTACAAACATGCTGAGGATCACAGTATGAGGATCAGATGAACTCACGTTGAGCTCACGCTTTACACACATGCTGAGGATCACAGTATGAGGATCAGATGAACTCACGTTGAGCTCACGCTTTACACACATGCTGAGGATCACAGTATGAGGATCAGATGAACTCACGTTGAGCTCACGCTTTACACACATGCTGAGGATCACAGTATGAGGATCAGATGAACTCACGTTGAGCTCACGCTTTACACACATGCTGAGGATCACAGTATGAGGATCAGATGAACTCACGTTGAGCTCACGCTTTACACACATGCTGAGGATCACAGTATGAGGATCAGATGAACTCACGTTGAGCTCACGCTTTACACACATGCTGAGGATCACAGTATGAGGATCAGATGAACTCACGTTGAGCTCACGCTTTACACACATGCTGAGGATCACAGTATGAGGATCAGATGAACTCACGTTGAGCTCACGCTTTACACACATGCTGAGGATCACAGTATGAGGATCAGATGAACTCACGTTGAGCTCACGCTTTACACACATGCTGAGGATCACAGTATGAGGATCAGATGAACTCACGTTGAGCTCACGCTTTACACACATGCTGAGGATCACAGTATGAGGATCAGATGAACTCACGTTGAGCTCACGCTTTACACACATGCTGAGGATCACAGTATGAGGATCAGATGAACTCACATTGAGCTCACGCTTTACACACATGCTGAGGATCACAGTATGAGGATCAGATGAACTCACATTGAGCTCACGCTTTACACACATGCTGAGGATCACAGTATGAGGATCAGATGAACTCACGTTGAGCTCACGCTTTACACACATGCTGAGGATCACAGTATGAGGATCAGATGAACTCACGTTGAGCTCACGCTTTACAAACATGCTGAGGATCACAGTATGAGGATTGTGTGATGTCACTGTGATCATCGCATGATCTCACGTGTTGACTGGGTATACTATTTTTGATGATTATAATTTACCTCAGTGAATGCAGCCAGCTTAGCTAGTTTGTGAAGTAAAGTGATTTTATTTTAGGTAGTTGTAAAATAGTGCAATATAATTGTAAATATATAATATAATAATAAAAATTAAAATATGAATGTAGTCCTATATTTATGTTATATCATAATCTGCGCGACTCCGTCGTTGACTTTCTTTGATGACATTTGCAGGGCATTTCAAATGAGTGGTTATTGTCAGTGAAGTCCACTTCAACTCATATACTGTGCTCAGGGAGCAGAGGAGCAGTGAACACTGCATATGGACCCTGTCGAATGGAACACACATTAGATGTGTAAAAACAAGTGGAAAGCGCGAGCGCGCCGCTGTCTCCTTTCCACAAGCGCTTGTTCTCCTGTGGCGTCTGTCGTTGCTATGCAATCGTGAACTGCGCTCTCCATGATGACAAGAGCTGTGTCTGAAATCGCTCCCTATCCACTATATAGTGCACTATTTAGGGTGTCGGCCATTTTGTAGAGGTGTCCGAATTCTGAGTGAACGACATCATTCCCTCCATTCTTCACTACTTTTACCCAATCCTCTCTGAATTCGAGTGTACATACGATGTACACTTGCTGAGACACTATTTCCCACAATCCAAAACAATAAGGCGATAGAGCGCGAATGAAAAATAAACAAAAATGTCACCATGGCAACGGTGCACGAGAGTTAGAAAACAATCATTTATAAGACCAGACGCCTGGTTATTTATTTATATATACCGTTATATCTATATTTGAATAAACAAATGTGTTGTGTAGTGTTTTGTTCTCTTTTATTTTCACATATAAATGTAAAAAGTAAATAAATATGACAAGCAAGTGTTTTTATTATCTTTTTTTTAATCAAATAACGCAATAAACGTGAAAAATACATACAATCGTTACATACAATTCATACAGCCAAAAAAAGGAAATATTAAAGATGGGTAGGTAATGTTTATGACAAATTGTCCGAGCTCTTTGGCGCGTGATAATTATGTCAGCATCCAAATTCTTTGCTGATGTAGTGCACTCAACTGCCATTCACTATACGGGATTAGTGAACGAGTGAACGGGTGAGCGGTTTCAGACACAGCTAAGGAAGTATCAGCAAAAGATTAATAGATTTCTAGCCCTTGCATTAGCTTTACTACTAGATATATTTATGGAGATGGAAAATAATAAGGCACCCTGTACAGCTATGATCAGCTGTTGGGCCGAGCATTCAATGTTGTTACGCTGCAAGCTGATGGTTCGTTGCTGCCGCGCTCTATCACTCGCACACCATGAAGAACAAATTGTTTTTTAATGTTTCAATTTTGTGATTAAAATGACATAATTTGGAAGCGGATAATTTTTTCACAAACAGCTCATTATGACTCAATGTTAGAATGCTGCACCTACACTCGATAGTGTGAATAAGATCAGCGCAACGCAGACCACTGCATTGACAGCGTGAAACATATGATCTGTCTACGGCCAGGGCTCAGCAGAAGACAGAAAATGCCGGTCCAGCACTGATTGAGGAATTAAATTCGAAAATAAATGACAGTTTGACATCTTTTTTCTCGCATTCTCGCATTTTTCTCGCATCTCGCATCTATCCACTACCTGCTAACGTTAGTGCACTGCACCCGAGCAAGCACACTTTGCAGTTCCTCCGGAAATGCATTTTTCTAGTTATTATTGTATTTTGTTTAATGTGTTTATATTTTGTGTGCTGCAGGGTTTCTGTGTCTGGAATGAAACTGCAAATAAAGTGATTTTGTTTTCGGTAGTAAAAGTTGTTATAATATTTTGTATTTTTGCCATATTTTGTTTTTATTTTGCTCTTACTGCATAATCATAATTTGATCAATTTACAGTATGACATAATCTTAGTATTATATCACTGCATTTCTGGCTGTTCACATTCTCCTTTCTATAGCACTTGTGGCTTTTTTTTATGGTTTTATATTGTGGAGTTTGGTTTGGTTTGCTGATTGCTGATGCGGTTGCATGTGCATTAACTGTAAATGATGTTTAATGCATATCTGTTTGGTGTTTCTGAAGTTAATTCAGGCTATAAAAGAACGTGAGCAGCTCATGAACACCTTCATCTCCTGATGAGCAGCGTCTTCAGTCTTCAGTCTGATTCCCGGTAAGATCATATTATTGTGTCGTTGTGTTTCAGCCTTTATTCAAACGTTAGCACATGTTGTTCAGCTTGTTGACTCTCTAGTGTGCTTGATTATGTGTAGAAGAAATTAAAGAAATTAAGATGGAATTGTTTAAAGCAGGTTTGGAAGTTTTCTTTAAGGTCCTGTCGGAACCAGTTTCCATTTCAGGTTCTTGATATTCATTTGATGATGATGTGATCAGCTCATAAACTTCATCTTCTGTTTCCCAGGTGAAAAGGAAATGTATTTAAATTGTGCTTTTTTGGATGTACTTTATATATTTAATTTATACTGTACTAAGTGCGTATTAAACATATTATTTTGAAACAACAGTATATTAAGTGTATTTCAAGATATGCTTAAGATCAATTTTAAATTATCTGCAATATATTTTAATATATTAAATCGTATTAAAATGGAACCACTTCAAGAACATTTTAATAGCATTTCAGCTCATTAGAAATATATTAGCATTACACTAATAGTTTATTATAAAGCTGTTTTAATCAGTATTCAAAATGATATATTAAAAGTGCAAAAGTAATTAAATATAAATTTGAAGACATACACTTTGAAATCAAGAAAACTTTAATATAGTATATTGTTGTGTACATTGCAAAATAAATACCTAGAGTACATTAAAAAAGTACAGCAGCAGATATAATCTCTTGAACAAAATACATTATAATAAAGATCAGTGAAATGCTATGGCAGAGCTATATTATACACTTTTGTAGAACATTTCTGTTATACCTGTATTTCTGAAAAGAACATCACTAAATAAATAATCCATCCATCTGAGTTTGATCATCATTCTGAATATGATCTGGATGAAGTCTTTGACATAAACATGATTTTCTCAGCTTTTTGCTCAATGTTGTTTTTTTATATTTTTTTTATTAAACTTTCCCACTTTCAAGTGTTGTTAAAACAAAGGAATGCATGTTTTCTTTTTCTTTTTTTAAAGCAGAGTGTCGATTCTTTCTTTTGATATATTACATGTTCTGATATTCATACAACAAAATATTCTGTGGCCGTGAAGCTTTAGTGAAAATGAGCAAAAACACTTGTGGGGAAAGAGTTATAAACGCTGAGTGAACTTTAACACTGAAAGCATCAGATATAAAGCGTTCTCAGATTACTTCAGTTGTCGTAGTTGAGCCAAACCGTTTGTGAAAGTTAGACTGTTTTTTTTACTCAAACCACCATTGTTAGTTAATTGTGTCTTTAAGGTATTTACAGTTGCACACGTTGGATCAAATAGTTTGTCTGTAATCTCAGGCATTTCCTACATTAGATCCACAAGCTTTAAGATGTGTGTTTTTACAGTGTGTGCAGTGAATGAAGAGCTCTTTAAACACGGCAGTGGAAACTTGTGAAACATCTGTCAGTCTGTGTGTTGCTCCACAAACTTCTGCTTTGACCTGCAGACGAAACACACAATCCTGTCAGTAACGTAAGTTCTTCAAGATTTATTCCTAGTTTAATACACCATTGTACACTTGCAGCTGTGCTGGACTGAATATTCAGAACAACAGCATTCTTGCTTCTGTGATATTGTTCAAATGGAGGATTTCCAAACTTTAATCTTACATTTCTAACATTACACACATCTCCTCTAAAGAACATGTAAAGCAAACTGAGGAAACTTTATTTCAACAATCACACAGAAAACAAGTTATGTCATATATTTTTGCCTAATGTTTTTAATAAAGTAGTAAATAGTAAATGAATGCATGTTTTTAAACTAATGACTGGTTTGTTATTTAGTGTTGCCTGTCAAGATTTCATGAAACAATGGCAGAACAAAACGGCAGCAGCAACAGATCAAGTGAAGATTATTATATCAACGGATCAAGTGAAGATTATTATATCAACGCCAGCAGCAACAGATCAAGTGGAGTAGATTATGAAGATGAATGGAGCCGTCAGATGAGGGAATTTCTCAGTAAACTTCGGTCTGCAGAACCATTAATTATCAGTATAATTGCAGCCATAGAGATTCCAATCATGATCTTAACTCTGTTTGCGTTGTGTGCTCTTATCAAATCTCATCGCTCCACTCCAGTGTTTGTTATTCATTTGATTCTTTCAGATCTCATTCAGATCATTTGTAAATTAACACACACAATCACAAGGTCAGGGGATGCGTATAAGGCATATTGGTATAGTTTGATTGTGGGTGTGTATTTTATGGCATGTGTTGCTTTTGAACGATATCTTCTGGTTTCTCATCCTATCTGGTACAGATCTCATCATTCACTAAAAGTCTGCTGTGTCGTTTCTGTGATCATCTGGTTTGTTCCTCTGATCTTTGCAGACTTTGCAGACTTTAACCCTGTTCAGCTGTTTAGACGTCTGTCTCGATCGATTGCCTGTTTAATCCCCTACCCGATAATCATTCTGTGTTTTATTGGCACTTGTCGCGGTCTTTCACGCGCAATATCACTTACTTCTCTAAAGCGCAAGAAAATTTTGGGCAGTTTGTTCCTGGTGCTTCTGACTTACACTTTTCTCATTCTCCCCTACATAATCTGGACTTTTACTGAAGATCATGTTTACAGATACAGCCATGCATTGTTTTATATATTTTGGCATTTGTCTAGTTATCTCCTGTATCTAAACCCACTGGCTGACTGTGTATTGTACATGTTCTTGAGGCCTGATGTTGGAGGGTTAATGAAGTCTGTTCACTGCTGTTGTAGAACTGACACACATCAGAGTTCGACACACAGCCGGGACGAACACTCTCGAGACAGTAGCGCAGCGTTTGCCTGCTGTGTTTCAATGCAAAAGCCTGCGTCTCATTCACAGACCGCCTGCAGTTCAGTTTAAACATCTGCACTCAATAAATGAAGTCAATGTTATTCTTTTCACTGCACACACCCTTCCTTTCTGTGACATTTAGGTTTATTAGAGAGAACTCTTGACTCATAAAACTCAAAACTCAATTGCTCTGTTTGCGCTCCATTAAACACATACGGTAAACAGAGTTTTATTTATAAGATGTATCGATGTGCCGTTGATGCTTCTGCTGACGTTCTGTATCAGCAGGACTTTATCATACGATGGAGAGGAGGGTTGTATAAAGCACGGTTTATTCTCATTAATTCCCCCGATAGACTGACAGATCAACAACATCAAGTAGTTTAATGTCATAGTCTTGCTTGTGTTCCTAATGCATGTACATTATACTCTTTTACCAAATAACTACTACTCACGCTATTATTCACAGCACTTGAATATTGTTAGTTTAACTTCTATTGTTCTCCTCATTTGTAAATCGCTCTGGATTAAAGCGTCTGCTAAATGATTCAATGTAAATGTATTAAAAAGATGGTTCACTCAAAAATTAAAACTGACATAATGTACATATGCCCCCATGTCGACCAAAAGCTGGATAACTTTCTTTCTTCTGTGGAACATAAACATATTTAGAGATTTCTTTGTCCATACATTAGAAGTCAGTGGACAGTTTCGGGTGAACTATCCCTAAAAAGACTTGATTTAAAGTGCACAGAATATATTAGAAGAGTACTAAGTTTTTATACACATATTAACCAGAGCTTGCATGGAAATCAGAAGAGAGTTATTTGTAATATTGTTGTGTCTTTATAGAAGTATTTCATATCGAGTCAGAGACTGTCCTGTATTCTCTCTCTTCTATCATTAATATAATTAAAGAGCTCTCAGTTCTCCTTTATGTGTTTCTGTCTGTGATTTTTTGACAAATAACAGCTGAGTTGAACTGTAAGTGGAGAAGGTCAAAGCCAGAAACCAGAAACCAACTACACAACTAAGGGTCTTTTGCACCAAGAGGAATTCCCACCTTAGAGGAGAGAGAGAGAGAGAGAGACAGCTGTTTTGTTGTTGTTGTTGTTGTTGTTGTTGTTTTATACAGGGGCCAGATGCCACTGATGAGTCCTGCTGACTCAAACATTCACATGAGTCTCTGTACATGAGCATGGTCAAGTGAAAAATCAAACACCTTGGAAATGACAGGTATGTACTATGTTTCAGGAATGGCACAAAGGTGTGTGACTGGTTAAGTCTCTGTCAGATCAGTGTGTTAAATAATGTGCTTTTTTGTCCTTTGTTGTGTATCTTTGGATTATGTTGTGTTGTAAATAAATCCAAACAATCAAACAGCCATTCTTTTTTAAATCTCCTCATTCTTTGTGCAAGGTTGCTCAGAATGATAGGGCCTGATAGTTCCTAATAGGGCCATTAGGGGAGGGTCTTTGTCCTTCTCAGGTGTGAAAAACCATTAATATTCATGATGTGTTTACGCCTCCTCGCATAAAGCTTGAAGATTGAATAGTTCAATATAAAATATTTAGATATTATAAACTAACTGATGAAGTAAAACAATAACAGATTGAAAAATAATTCAACACTTTATTTAAAGTTGAATTGCACCTATGAGTTGTATTTAATATCAATCAGTTTGGGGCAGTTCATCTAAAAGTTGAGCGTGTTTCGTTTACTATATTTAGCTATCAATATAGTTTAACAAATAATAATTTACCAAAGAAAAGAAAAATCAAACAAGAAGTACTTCTCATTTCTGAAGTAGATAATTTGTTATATAAAGCCCTTTTTATAGATTTTCCAGAATAACTACATGTATAAATAACTATATCATTAAATATACCGTTACCGTGAAATAAAATTAGTCATACAGTGAAACAGAATTTTGGTCATACCGCCCACCCCTACTATAGAGTTACTTCTAATGTTTTGTGAAGTTACAAAGCAGAACATTGAGCAAAAGCCTCATCTGTGTACCGTTTACATATGCGTCAGCGCCGGCCTTTTACAGTTTTACATCATCAAATTGCGATCAGTTCGTGAGATCGGTGAAATTTATTGACTACTGATCGAACCATAGAATGTGATTATCGGCCAATACTGATCTGCGGACAATCAATCAGAGCATCACTAGTAAATATTATTAGTGACTGAACTGATTGTATTGGTGCAGTACAGTAATAATATGACTATTGTAATTTTCACTGGATCAGTTCATGTGTTCATCTGGAGCCCTGATGCTTTTTCTCTTGCTTTCTGCCATGAAACTGTTGGTCACTTGTGTTTCTTATTTGTCTGAACTGATTTTAGACCTGATGGAGGTGAAGGTGGAGTGTGAAGAACTGAATGAAGTGGAGGAGGATCATCAGTATCAGAGACCTCAGAACAGGAGAGAAATCACTGAGTCGCTCACAGACCGAATGCCATTTTTCCTAGAAAAGAACAAAAGCCAAATAAACCACCATTCCTCTGCCCTCAGTGTGGGAAGTGTTTCACACTCAAAGTGAACCTTAAAAGCCACATCGAAATCCCCAGCGGAGAGTGTGATTTCAGATGCCCACAGTGCGGCAGGAGCTTCTTCAAAAACGCAGATCTGAAGGCCGTTCACGTGCGAAGAGCTTCACGCAGGTCAAAATCCTCAAAACCAAGTCAGTGTTATATGGATTTATATTTGTTTAAAAAAAAAATGAATCAACTGAACGTAACTTTTTCAGAAACTATCAAAAATATGCCATTACAAAAGAAGAAAAACACAATGAAAATGAAAAAAATTAATATTGGAAAGCTCTCGCGGTGATTTGTATGCAATACGTCGTGCTTTGTATTACTAAACTAGAGGTATTTCACATTTCATGGAAAGACAGTTCGATTGCATACAGAGAGGCCTTAAAAGCTGCTAGATCTGCTTATTTTTCAACCCTATTAGAAGAAAATAAACAAAACCCTAGGTATTTATTTGAAATTGTGGCTAAACTAACGAAAAATAAATCTTCAACTCCAGATGTTTCCAAGCAGCACAGCAGTAATGACTTTATGAACTTCTTACGTAAATCTACAACATGTATGTTAGACCCTATACCGACTAAGCTACTGAAAGAGATGCTTCCAGAGGTCACAGATCCTCTTCTTAATATCATTAATTCATCTTTGTCACTAGGATATGTACCCAAAACTTTTAAGCTGGCTATGATTAAACCGCTTGTTAAAAAAACTTGATCCTACAGAATTAGTCAATTACAGGCCGATCTCGAATCTACCTTTTCTGTCAAAGATACTAGAAAAGGCAATATCTTCACAACTGTGTTCCTTTTTAGAAAGAAATGATATCTGTGAGGATTTCCAGTCAGGATTTAGACCGTACCATAGTACCGAGACAGCTCTCATTAGAGTCACAAATGATTTGATTCTATCATCCGATTGTGGTTATATCTCGCTATTAGTGTTACTCGATCTTAGTGCTGCATTTGACACTATCGACCACAACATTCTTTTAAATAGACTCGAAAATTATGTTGGCATTAGTGGAATTAAATTAGCATGGTTTAAATAATACTTATCTGACCGTTATCAGTTTGTAGCAGTAAATGAAGAGATGTTTCATCGATCACAAGTTCAGTATGGCGTACCACAAGGCTCAGTACTAGGACCGCTGCTGTTCACTCTGTACATGCTAACCTTAGGAGATATCATTAGGAAGCATGGCATTAGCTTTCACTGTTATGCTGATGATACTCAGCTCTATATTTCTTCACGCCCCGACGAAACTTACTAATTCACAAAATTAACGGAATGCATAGCTGATATAAAAAATTGGATGACTAGCAATTTCCTACTACTAAATTCTGAAAAAACAGAGATTCTAATTATTGGACAAAAAACGTCCTCATGTAATAACCTAGAATACCGTCTAACACTTGATGGCTGCTCTGTCAAGTCTTCGTCGTCGGTTAGGAACCTGGGTGTGCTCTTTGATACCAATCTTTCATTTGAAAGTCACGTGTCTAGTATCTGTAAAACCGCATTCTTCCATCTTAAAAATATATATAAATTACGCCATATGCTCTCATTGACAAATGCGGAACAGTTAGTTCATGCGTTCATGACCTCAAGGCTAGATTATTGTAATGCTCTACTGGGTGGTTGTCCTGCACGCTTAATAAACAAACTACAGCTGGTCCAAAACGCAGCATCGAGTTCTTACCAGAACCAGGAAGTATGACCATATTAGCCCGGTTCCCTCAAAACTGCATTGGCTCCCTATTAAACATTGTATAAATTTTAAAATATTGCTGATTACTTACAAAGCACTAAATGGTTTAGCTCCGCAGTACTTGAGCGAGCTCTTAACGCATTATAGTCCTTCACGTCTATTGCGATCTCAAAATTTCGGCCAGTTGATAATACCTAGAATATCAAAATCGACTGCTGGCGGTAGATCCTTTTCCTATTTAGCACCAAAACTTTGGAACAGTCTTCCTAACATTGTCCGGGAAGCAGACACACTCTGTCAGTTCAAAGCAAGATTAAAAACACATCTCTTTGACCAAGCATACACATAATACATTATAGACTTATATAATTCAATGTTAGGCTGCATAGATTAGGTCAGCTGGAACTGGGAACACTTCCCATAAATCCTGATGTACTCGTTACATCATAAGAAGAATGGCATCTACGCTAATTTTAGTGTCTTTGTTTATCCCGAGGTTTTCCCGCAGCCTGCCGGATCCAGGCCGTATCCAGATCTGACGAAGGACCTTCGCCTGGACCTGATGACAACGCAGTGCTGAAGTGCCAACTAGTCTCTCCCTATGGAGGATCCCTTTACCACTCTACAGATAAAGCGTTGCCGGAAAATTCGTTTCGCGTACCTACCCCGAAGTGACAAAATAAAATAAAAGTCTGTATCAAAAACTATAAGGAAACCACAGTACTTTGTTTAGGCTTGGTCTGTAGGGAATTCCAAACCTGCGCACATATATTCAAACGCACATAACTATAGAACCCATGTTTAATGCTCATGTGACCGCCATCAGCGTTTCTCACAGGTTCACGTTTAAAGTCTGTGTAGAGAGAATGGTGTCGTCTTAGCGGCCCCTAATTTAATAACAAATGATCGTTGCGACGGAAGCGAATCAATCAAAACTAACTTTAGCTGGAAAATAAATGAAGCTCTAGCATAAGTTCTGCCGGGAAGACTCAATTGTTACGTCACTTATTACCTTCTCATCTATCCAATCATATTCCTATACTTGTGGTATAAAAGTTCGGTACTTACACACGTCTGAGTTCGCAGATGCTGATGCTTCAAATCACCTCCATCCTCCCCACCACCACCAAGATGGATCTTTTCCTCCATCCTCCCCAACACCACCAGGATGGTCCCTTCCTATACCTCGCAGGGGGTCGGCTGCGCCCCTGCCTTCGTCTTCAGGCAGGATATGCAGATCCGGACCCTCGGATTGCAAGCTACGGACGGGGCCTACGCCAAAGAACTTGATTGCTTGTTGGGCTGTTAATAAATGTTAATTGTTACAGTATTTATTCTCCCGAGTCTTTCTGGTAGAACTTTAGCAAAGAACCGAAATAAAGCCAAAACAATCGCTTTTACCCTAAATTATACGTTTGTCTCTGTAAAGCTGCTTTGAAACAATCTACATTGTTAAAAGCGCTATATAAATGAGGATGACTTGACTAAATATGTAAATGATATTTGACCTTCGATCATCTCAGTCTGTAAAGATGAGCTCTCAGGAGAGACACAGTTGTCCACTTGTCCTTCAAGGCAGCTTGAAGTAAGTTTGTGTTACTGAAGAAACCAATAACATCGATGAAAGTTTTATTCATGTACAGTGTGCAACAGTTCGTTGCGGGTTATTATTGTCATTCACAAGTTTGCAATGCACTGATGTCATGATGTTATGTAGTTTGATTGTTTGCTCTTTTGCACAGTTATTATATTCAAGGTTGTGTCAATGTAGTACAGATATCAAACTGGTCTTTATTCTACAGCAAGGCAGAAATCTTGGTGCAGACGCTGCATCTGCAGCTGTACATGACATCCTTGAAATTCTTAAGCAGTCGCTGGGGAAAACCAGCACAAGGCCGGGTCAGCAGTCCGTTCAGCAGTCGGGGCAGTGTCAAACAGTGGACCAAGAGATGGCCAGGTTTCAGTTCTACAGTCATGACAATGACAAACAGCAACATTGTATTTAACATGTATTTACAACACATTTGAGCACTTATAATTAGAGCAGTGGTAGTAGTCAGGGGCAATTTTGAGGTTCATTGTGTTCCCAATAAACACATTGTCAGGTTTGCACACACGAAGCAGACAAGATGGTAGGTTTGATATTTTAATAGCAGAATGGATAGGACACAGCGTGAAAGGTGAGTAAACAGGAAGTAGATAATCAGATGAAGCTTAACTGAATGATAACCAAGTCTATCTCTCTCTTGCAGATGAAGATGAAGTTTCTCTGAAGACGGAATGAAGACAGGCTGAAGAAGATTCTGGATCAACGGTGAGTATGCATGTAGGTAATGTAGAGGGTCTGTGTATCATGAATCGACGAGACCAGACGATGACTGAAGGGTGAGTGCTGAATATAAAGGGGTGAGATGACGAGGTACAGGTGATGATGATAATTACTCAGGGGAGAGTGAGTGCAGGTGCACCAAAGAGGATCCTGGGGAATGTAGTGCAGAAAAGACAGATGGTGAAGGTGGTGAATGACACACACATTCATGTAATAAACATAATGCTAATACTAATTTTTATTGAAGGTCTTTCCCTGGATTTTTTAAGCGTGGTTCAAAGAGACGGCTACCCAGCTGTAGTAGACCAGCAAAGCTCAACAAACTATGGAATCCCTTTGTGTTTTCAGTGTTTCTTTTAAACAAAAGTTCAGACACGGCCCCTTCACCAGCTGATGAGGTGCAGCTTTTGCAAGCTGGCTTGGGGAATCTTCCTATGCCTGATGACTTGACACATTCAGAGGCGATGTATATTTACACACCATTCCTTTATTAAACAGCTATGCCTTCCTTAGGTATCAACAACTAAAAACCTTTGTAAGCATTATTTTCTGATCTTGAGTTAAATGTGGATTTTAGGTCTCTAGCTTGTTCAGTGATGCGTACCCAAAAGTGAACTCAGCATCTGGAGCCTGGCTTCTCTACAAAGCAACTGGTATGACCTGTAAACTAACATTATCACACAGTGCAGATAGTTTCGTGAATGTCATGTCATTTGTTTTTGTACATTTTAATAGATTGGCACTGACAGTATTTTTTTCTGTTTTAAACATAATGAAAAGATAATTTGCAGAGTTAAGATTGTATGACAATATTACTTTTTTTTTTTTTGTTTGTTCTATTGTTAGTTTATTTTAATCTGTTCTTTTTTGTAAAGTACTTTTGTAAACACTCCTAGAAGGCACTACATTAACAAAGTTGCACTTACAATTACATCATATACAGTTTTAATGGAATTGGATGGCATTTTAATTTAATCATTTTGATTTATTCAGGTGGACAGCGTAGAAGACGCTTAAATCTAGTTCCTCCAGAGTCTGAAGGCTACTGTGGGAGCACAATTAGAAGTGCAACTGGAGGGGGGAAAACAATGTTGTACATTGATCCATTACAAGATGAGTTTGACCTGTCACCTCTACCATCTGATGCCCAGGAGTTCTCTCAAACGCCTAACGCAGAATGTAAGAAATGCTCCACATCTATGCCACTACAGATTCTTGCTCTGCACGTACAGGAATGCAACACTGCTGAATATGAGATGCTTTCTGACTCAGAACCAGAGGTAAGATAAATTGTTTTAATAAACCTCATGAGTATTCATGTGTTATGTTAAATGTATGTTAAATGTTTTGCCTATTTCTAGCTGACTAATCTACCTCCTGATTCACCTGATTTACCTCCTGTTACTGAAGAAAAGGTATTTACCTTGTTGCTTGGGCTGACATTATTCTGACTTGTGTCCTGTTTGTCTGCAAAGTTTGTCGAGTTTATGCGCGTGATAACCTATGCGCGTGAACTCGACAATCGACTACTGTGGACTTCGACCGAAAACAGGAAGAAAATACAGGTATGTGCGCTGGCTGAAATAACATCATTTTTATTCATATCTTTCACATCTACTGCAGTCAGATTCACCGCGTTCACTCTGAAGGAATCACTCACAATGGCTGGGCACTTGTAATTAGAGGTCTGCAAGCCCGTCGGGACCCGACGGGGCCCGACACGCTAAGTCCATTCGGGCCGGGCTCGGGCCTTTTTTTTTTTTTACAGATCGGGCTCGGGTCGGACTCGGGCTTATTTAGCTTCTCTCCTTTCATTGTGCCCATAATATACGTGCAGAGCACACGTCACATAATGTGTATGAAATATTGTTATATTTATTATATTATAAATATTATACATCGCCTAAGCAACACAAACGCAATACGCATACGCACGCGTCACTCACGTGCATTAACAGGTGACAGTTGACCATGCAGAGGATCAGGGAGAAGTTGGATTTTTTAATTTTTTTTATTTAACATTAGCCAGTTGGCGAAGAGTTCTTCATTTTTGAACATTGTTTTGAACACTGTTCTTCAGTTACTTAAAAGCAAAGAAAGGTAGGCCGTTTATTTAGGCTACTTATTTTTGCCGTTGGATCCCGTAGCGCTGTATTCTCTACTGCATGCTTATGCTTCTCTCTAATGGACAGTCTGTTCAATATTTGTGGGCATGATTGGTGATGTTTCAGGCCAATAATGAAAGTTTACCTTTTAGTAGCGTGTGACGTGCGTGTGTTTGCGTGTAGCAGAGACAGCGCGCATCAGAGAGAGTGCGCATCAAAGAGCGCGCGTCAGAGAGAGTTTAAAGTGATATTGATGTTGGTCTCGGGTCGGGTCGGGTCGGGTTCGGGCTGAAAAAATTGCAGCCGTTGTCGGGCTGGGGCTGGGTAGGGCTTGAACACCACGGGCCAGGGCCGGGTTAGGGCTGGAGTTTTTGGCCCGTGCAGGGCTCTACTTGTAATGACACATCAAGGATGTTAAGAGGCTAAAAGCAGGTTTAAAACTTGCCCCATTGAAGTCAACAGGGTGCAATTTTAAAAAGAGAATAACACGGTGTAGACAACACCGATTTTTTCCGTTGTTCTCTGTATTGACAGCTCTCCAAATTTACAAAAAAATGAGCTCAATGTTAAAATTGACCGGAGTTCTCCTTTAAATTACCTTGACAATGGCCTGTTGCGGTAAGTGTCATTAAAGAATTTAAGTCATTAAAGAAATAGTTCATCGAACATTGTTTAGATTAGACTAACATAAGGAGTCTAAAAACAGAAAATTCTGTAAAAACAGAAAATAAAAGTAAATGCCTTTTTCTGTAGAAAACAAAGGTATTATTTGAATATTATTATAGAAGTTCTATTCATTTTTTTTTCTTTTTTGGCGAATAATCCAATTAAGAGCAAATGCCTTTTGAACATTAAAGTTTTAAATGTACTTGCTGACTGTAGAAGTTGTATTTCATGATTTTTTTCTGTCCTTGTTATATAGAGTTGCTGGGGAAATATTTGCCGTAAGTCTCGCACAAGGTGGTCCAGCTCCACGATTTCTACAGGAGTGGTGTTACAATTACCGGTAACACTTTATATTACGACCCGCAAACCACTCCGTAAGTAAACCGAAATTACGGTTTACGTTTCTGTAATTATAGTGTACCTCCGTGTAGGTATAAGGGAACAATATGTTAAGTTTTGGGTAATAAAGGGGTACAACCAGATATACAAGCAAATTATTTATAATGTAATTATTTTAAAACTAACAGGTATATATATATATATATATATATATATATATATATATATATATATATATATGGCTGTATGTAAGCACAGTATGATAAAAAATTTAATTTATTGGCTTTTCTTACTAAACTACTTAACGTTAAGCCAAAACAATTAGTTTCTGCTATGATTTTAATTTAGAACGTACCATGTAGTACTTAGTACTTACCTTATCACATTGTATTGCAATGACACTTAAATGTCAGGGCAAATATACTGTGTAATTAAAAGTTTTTTTGTTTTGTTTTTTTAATAAGAGTACCTTTCTCTGTAATTACTGTGCATATAGTGTTGTTTCGTATTGTTACATAGTAAGTAGTGTTTATGTTATCCGTTTCAACTGTGTATTTACAGGGTAAGTGTAACTCCTGCGGGCTGTAAATTAAAGTGCCGCTTGTTACCCCCTTGTTCTGTGTAGTTACAGGGTAAGTGTTACAGCGCCACTTTAATTTACAGCCCGCAGGAGTTACATAAATATGTTTAATTTACAACCCACAGATGTCAAAATTACCCTGTAACTACATTGCACAAGAACATATTTTGCCAGAAATGTGATAAAAACTTTTATATACAACAGACGTACAATTTTTGCCTGGAATATATTAACAGAATAGGTACCTGTTAGTTTTAAAATAATTACATTATAAATAATTTGCTTGTATATCTGGTTGTACCCCTTTATTACCCAAAACTTAACATATTGTTCCCTTATACCTACACGGAGGTACACTATAATTACAGAAACGTACACCGTAATTTCGGTTTACTTATGAAGTTCTTTGCAGGTTGTATATCTGTTTGTTACCCCTTTATTACCCAAAACTTAACATATTGTTCCCTTATACCTACACGGAAGTACACTATAATTACAGAAACATACACCGTAATTTCGGTTTACTTACACAGTTGTTTGCGGGTCGTAATATATAGTGTTACCCAATTACCTATTAAGTGGAAACCCTGAAAACATCATGATGGATAATGTTAATGACATGGAATTTTCACCACTGATTAAAATGGTATATCTGAAAACAATTAGTAATTATGTAGTTTTCTATTGCCATGCACCTTTTATGAATGTTTCAAGAAAATCTAAAATTCTTTCTAGATCGAGGAGACTTCAGACCTGTCGAATTACTGTGAGCAAATTACGAGCTGTGGCTACACTGGCCCTATAAATGACCAAAACAAGGAGAATATAAAGAGGTATCACTTTATGCATTTCTTAAAGGGATAGTTCACCCAAAAATGAAAATGTGATGTTTATCTGCTTACCCCCAGGGCATCAGATATAAGTGACTTTGTTTCTTCAGTAGTACACAAATGATGATTTTTAACAACCGTGTCAGCCGTATAATGCACGGCAATGGGAACTCCATCTATAAGAGTAAAAAAAACATGCAGAGGCAAATCCAAATTAAACCCTGTGGCTCGTGACGACACATTGATGTCCTAAGATACGAAACCATTCTCAGCAGTAGACTATTGTTTTACAACACTTGTGTGTGTTTACTCTTGGTTTACTCATGGTACTGTTAACACACACAAGTGTTTTTAACAATAGTGTACGGCTAAATCCCATTTAGTAGCAATAAGAGAATTTCACTTCAGATCATGTTATAACGCGTGTGAAACTTGATTGTCAAAAGTATTAACGAACCTCTTCAGGAGACGTGACTTCACTTCCTGTCATGGCTGGAGCGACAGACTCATGGACAAGCTGGAAGACAGAAACAAAGCTGAAGCAACTGGATGATATTAGTATAATTACTTTAATAACATTTGGAAACATTCTACCTTGCACGTTTCCTGCTCACAGCGAGAACGCCATGGCAAGTCATGTCCTCCATAATCATAGGTTTTCTCTTCACCGTTATTGATGTCTTTCATAGCAAATAAACAAAGATGAGGCTTTCCTTCCAGTTGAGTTTTTTTTTTTTTTCATTTTGCCATTTGGCTTTTGACTGTCATTGACCAGTCTCCCAAGTGAGACGTCATCAAAGGAGGCATCAATGCTATATGAAAAAAAAAAATGTAGTTGTTACAAATGTTTACTAAAGTTATGCTCTAGAAAGGACTACATCATTAGTAATCACTTTACTAAACCCAAAAACTGTGTGTGGTATTTGGTTTCAGGGTTGAGAAACACATTTCAAAAGATGCACAGGGGTTTACATACAGCAAAATACAGGCAACTTACCAGTACTCACGCCCTCTGTGTTTGAAGTAGTATGTATAATTTTTTTTTTTTTTTTCAATTTCCATTTTTCTAATAATGTTCCCCTATATTGAAGAATAAAGGAACCTTCAAGATAAGGGTTGTGGCAAACACACCCCGACCCAAATGAAATAAAAATCAAGAAGAAACTGTTTAAAGGGATAGTTCAGGATTTTAGACATGAATCTCTATAGCTTCCCCATAAGCAGTGTGGTGCATTGACCATGACTTACCCCCGACAGCGTCCTGTGAGCCGAGCTCCGGTCCAGTTTTGGTCAAGATGAAATTAGTCCGGCAAGTTTGCTGGGGTCACGGCAATAAAGCTTTTTTCTTCTCAAATCAATATGTGTTCAAAAGAGTGATATATTTGCAGCACAAAACCGCGGTCTATGGAGAGGTCAGACCTCGTAATGGCTTGGCACTATTTTCTTCCCCGTCATATCACTGCGCGCTGCCGCTACCTACAGCCAGCTGGGAGCCGCGCACGTGTCACTTTGTTTACAGCTCGTAAAGAGAACGATAACATGTCTGACTACAGCAGCGACGATGACAACATTGACTTCGACACACAGCCAAAAGGATATCTTTACGAACCTGAATACACAGATGACGAGTTACGCCAGATGGAGTTAGAAAGGACAGAAAGAGAGAGGATGGACAGAGAAGTTGAACAAGTTGAAGCTGGAGCCACAAAGCTTGTACAAACTGATCGCTCTTGGTGAGTAGCTATGTTAGCTCATTCGTGTAGCTGTTCTGAGCACGTAAACACTGCTGTAAACACTGCCGAACAACTGAAAAAGTGGTGTGCGCCTGCGCAGCTCCCAGCTGGCTGTAGGTAGCGGCAGCGCGCAGTGATATGACGGGGAAGAAAATAGTGCCAAGCCATTACGAGGTCTGACCTCTCCATAGACAGCGGTTTTGTGCTGCAAATATATCACTCTTTTGAACACAAATTGATTTGAGAAGAAAAAAGCTTTATTGCCGTGACCCCAGCAAACTTGCTGGACTAATTTCATCTTGACCAAAACTGGACCGGAGCTCGGCTCACAGGACGCTGTCGGGGGTAAGTCATGGTCAATGCACCACACTGCTTATGGGGAAGCTATAGAGATTCATGTCTAAAATCCTGAACTATCCCTTTAACAATTTAAACTACGTAAAGGTAGGGTAGGCAATTTTGGGAAAGGCTAGCAATAGCAAGCATAAACATAGCAAGCATAATCCACCCTCCCAGCATAATCACTCTGCAAAGCCATGCCTCCTCAAACACATGAACACGCTCAGGTAGAGCAGAGACTAACCAGTAACACGATGAGAGACAGCGTTTGCGGAGGATTGAATGCAGTGCTGTCAAGATTATCTCATGTCTCATTCACCGGTGAGAAAACATTACAGTACAAAGCACATAATATTACAATAATAGCGGCTTTCATTCTCGCTGGAACGCACTGATGACGTATGTCTGCGTAAACAGGGAGCGCAGAGATATGCAAATACTGTACATATTTGACAGGCAGGCAGGACAGCCTATCGTAATGTTCAGACCGAACATTTTGATTAGACAGACATTTTATGGTCCTACGCCACCCACAGATGATATAAATACATTTAGACCACTTAACTTAGTGATTGCTATCGGGATGTTAAGAGAATTTCAACCAGCATAACAAATAATGTTTTTGAATCAAATCACCTACCCTGCCTTTGACCAAAACACATTTGAACAGTACCGCTTACTTTCACACCATTTTTTTATATTATGAAACAAAAACAGAAAAGAAGACCAACCTAATTATAAGTAATAAATACATTTAATTAGGACTAACATTTGAGGGCAGTAGCACCTGTGCACCTGGAGACCTGCATTTAGATGAATAGGTGTGTAAGCAATCACACTAGTCAAACAAACCGGGCTTCGGGGGTCAAACTTGCTCAGGCACAGTTCAGATCGTCTAGTGTGAAGACACCCCTAGGTTCCATCTTCTTTGTTGTTAGATCTAACACTTTGGTCTATTTTGAAATGTATTATACTCCATTATTAGATTATCCAAGGCATGCATGTTACACTGTACACATCACTGTATTTCTGGTGGACCATTGTGTATCTAGTATAATAGAAGTTAACTAACTAATTAAGAGATAGGCTAAGGTTTAAGGGAAACAAACAAACAAAAAAAACTTACCTTTGATGGGATTTATATATCTCCCGGTTATTACGTCTTTGTCCTCACCCATTTTTACATTGATTTCTGCATCTTTTAGAGGATTTGGTCCTCTGATCCGACGACTCAAAATCACTACAAAATATCAGGTAAAGTCAGTCTTTACAGATAAACAGTATAAAATTAATAATATTAATAAATATTATATATAAACACTGTAAATACAAAATTAAAAATAACACTACAAAAATAAACTTTGATATACACTATTATGATGTTAAATATTTAAAAAAGTTTTTATCATTAGCTATGGCTCCACACTGGAGAGCTGCTTAAAGGGTCATGAAACCCCCCTCTTCCAGCTCAAGTCTAGCTCACAATCTTTTTGAAAAATGCAACTTAAATGGGCGTGGATGGCTGTGAGAAGAAGGGAGGGGAGGGGAAGTGGGTGTGGTATGGCAGGGGACATGCCCCCACGGAAGAAAATTTTGAAAAATAACCCCTGAAATGATGACTTCTGGTGAATATTGTGGAAACTAATTGATATTTAGATAAATATATTTCATACATTAAAGCATATTATGATAGGCCTACAACTTATTAGGCCTATATATTTATAGAATAGCAAAGTAGGCCTAATCAATATACAAGACTGAACCACATAGATGTGAAATATAAAGGCTATCATGGTAATTTTGCCAACAATGAACCATGGATTTGTTTAGTTTATAATACGTTTTATTTTTAACTTAAACACATACAAAATATATCATTCAAAACTCATCGGCTTAGACTGCATTTGAAGAAAAATAAACACAACAGTTTTCTGTAGCCTTGTGTGAACTTATGCAATAGAATTAGACTTCTAGAATGTTCTTTCCAGTGCAAAAAATAATATTTTTAATTTAATGAGACAACATTTTAAGGAAGTGTAGTGCAAATATCTTTATATAATTATACTTCCATTATAGTTAACTTTCTTTCCAGTGCAAAACAATAATACATGAAAAAACAGATAATAAAGAAAATATAAAATATTGCACTCAAATACTGCATTCAAGCAACACAACACCTGTATGTATAATTTTTGTGCTCTTTTCTTTTTCGCCGGCTGCTCGGAGGTAGTCATTTTTACATTTCCCGCTGTTGTCACTTGTCGTCATCGTTGCTACGATACGTGACTCACAATGACTGAAACGACCAATTAAAAGGGCATTCTCTGATGATGTTCCAAGATGTTAAAAATGCTACGCTGATCATAGACAAATTAATTAATATCTACCGCACCGTCGTTTTTTTTTTTTTTTTTCTTATCATAGCCTACAATTGTCTTCGTTCATAGTCTGATGTGTCTGTCATGGATTTGCACTGAATTGATTCTCAAAAATACGGAACAAAGTGTGTTCCGTATCAGTTCAATACGGAACAAGACTTTTATGTGTCAAATAGGTGACGATTCCGTATTATACGGAACGGTTGGCAACCCTAATGGTTGCTACACACACATAGTTTAGATGTGTCTGTGGTTGATGGCCGGAGTCTAGCCCTGGCAGCATCGCGGGGAAAGATGCACTGGAACTTTTGCACCACGAAAACAAACGCGCGTCCCATCATTTGCTCTATCATCTACTACGTGATATCACAGTTTGACATGTCTGTCATTGGAAAGTTCCAAGTGGTGTCATGAATAATTAAGAGCAAGTGTCTTCTTATTGGATAAGAAAACTCAGTGACATGAATAATTATAAGACACCAATGAGTCATCAAAGTACTATAGTGCTCTGCCACACGATGAAGATTTTAAAACCGGAAGATGAAAATAGCGGGAAAAAAATTTAACCATTTCCCCCCTACTATTAAATCTACTCGGTTACTATCGTAACCTCAGTTCCCTGAGAGTAGGGAACAAGTATTGCGTAGCTATACGCAGTGGGGAAACTCCTTTTCCTCGATTTACTGAAGCCTATAATGTAAAACGCATTTTGCAGCTGCACAGCTAGCACAGTGAGTGTCTGGCTCAATCATTGGCTGTGCTGCGGCAACTGCAAATCCACTGGTGCGGGCGCCTCTGACGTGTGCGCCAATGAGCTAGCATCACGCCATTACATGTCAGAGCCCACCAAGGGGGCGTGGCCTTAGCCCATATTAGTCCCCGAAAAACGCCATTTTAGCAGGTTTAAACGACTGAAGCGACAACTTGCGAGGTTACTATAATGTGGCCGGCTACGCAATAATCGTTCCCTACTCTCAGGGAACTGAGGTTACGATAGTAACCGAGTAGTTCCCTTTCAAACGGTCACTTCGTATTGCGTAGCTATACGCAGTGGGGATGCCATGCAAAAGGCCGCACTATAAGTAACTGGTTGCCTTCTGCAGCTCAGGACCCCTGAGCTCACAGAAACAAGCCAGAACCCAAGTATATATAATGAACAGACCGGACACCGTCGGGTCTAGTAATATATACATATTTATATGTTAGTAACTTAACCAATATAATGTACTAATAGGACCGGACACTGTCGGGTCTATTAGTATAGGGAAATATAACCGGCCAAAGGAGGGTTTTATAATAAAATGTATAAATATAACCGGCCAAAGGTGGGTTTTAAAATAAATGTATATGTGATCGTGCACAGTGACATAATTTGTAGACAAGACCAGACACCGTCGGGCCTTAACCCTCTGGGGTCTGAGCTGTTTTCTGGGCCCTGGAGGTGTTCTGACATGCTCTGACATTTGTGCTTATTTCTGTTACTTGTGACATTTTCATGGCTAAATTCTAATTACACTGTATTCAGCACAAACTCTGCTACAATAATATATCAGCAGCATGTGTGTAAATATTTGTTGTTTTGAGATAATGACATTTATGCATGGTTTGTGAAAATACAAAAAAAGAATTCTCACTGAAATAAGGTCATGAAACCCATACTGATTATTTCTTCACAAGACTTTTGAAAATTGTATCACGTAGCCTAGAATATTTGCTTCAAAACTATGTGAAAATCACCCTGACTGCTCATTCAGATAAGACAATATATTGATTTAAAAAATGTACGACGTGTTTTGTGTGAAAAAGCTTTATGCGGGAGCTCAGTAATATGTAAGCTTTTCACACCTGAGAAAGACAAAGACCCTCCCCTAACGGCCCTATTAGGAGCTATCAGGCCCTGTCATTCTGAGCAACCTTGCACAAAGAATGAGGAGATTTAAAAAAGAATGGCTTTTAGATTTTTTGGATTTATTTACAACACAACATAATCCAAAGATACACAACAAATGACAAAAAAGCACTCATTGAAAACAATGATCCAAAGACAGAGACCTTTGTGCCATTCCTAAAAACATTGTACATACCTTTCATTTCCAAAGTGTATGATTTTCACTTTACCATGTTCATGTACAGAGACTCATGTGAATGTTGAAGTCAGCAGTACTCAGTGGCATCTGGGCCCTGAAAGAAAAAAAAGTGAACATACTGATATCAAGAGAAAGGCCTGCACGATTTTGGGAATAAATTTTAGATTTTTCTGGTTAAAATTGCTTTTTAAAATTCACAGAATACACACACACACACACACACACACACACACACAAATGTTTCCAACAATAATATAAATGAACACCAGGTTTGTTGTGCCTTGTAGGCATAGGCTATGCGCAGTGCTGCATAAAATAATAATAACAATAACCTATAGCAGCCTATAAATCTTCCAAAATATTTCAGTAACAACTAAGCTAGAGAAAAATATATTGATTATCATGTTACTTCAAATGTTTCCATTCGTTATGATGATATGAAATGAGATAATAGTAAAAACATGAAGCCGTTTGGTGCTTTTCAAACGCGATCGCGATCCAAAATATAAAACATTATGGTCAGGCCCGTCGCGACAAGGCAGGCAAACCAAGCAATTGCTTGGGGCCCCGAGCTGGCCTGGGGCCCCAAGACAACGACTGGTTAAGAATAAAATGCAACGACAAACTGTGTGAGCGCCCCATTGATAGTCAATGCAGTAAAGTGCAATGACACTGTTATCGGGATCCCCCTCAAGGGGGCCCCCCTCAGTAGTCGCTGACAGCAGCCAGCCAACCACGTGATCTCTGCTGCCGGCAAAATACAAAACCTCCTCGGCAGTCATCATGAAGCGGAATTATGCTTCAGGAAGCCAGAAAAGAATGAAGAGAAAGGAAGAGGAGGATAAGAAAAAACAAGATAGTGGTAAGTAGGGGTGTAACGATACACGTATTCGTATTGAACCGTTCGGTACGAGGCTTTCGGTTCGGTGTTCGGTACGCATTTTCAAACCGAACGGTTCGTTGGATCATTTTTCCTGCCGACCAAAATTTCGTTATTTCAAATGTAGGCGCGTTGCGCTTGGCAAGCGCGCTCATAATGTAGAGACGCCGGCGCGACAACATTGCCCAGCATCAAATGTGCAAACGTAATGCAAGCGGAACGAAACTGGGCTACTCGTTATTGTGTGGTTGACGGACCGTTGTTTATCAGTTTGGACCAGTGCAGCGCGAGCCGATCGTGATCATGCGACACTGTTACTACACAGCGCTAATAAGAGATCCAGTAAAGAAAGCATTTGAATTCGCCACAGAAGTAATAACATCGCTGCGAGATCTAGTGAGAAACATTCACATAGTTTGGCAGGAATAGTAGGCTATAATGCCTTCAAGTAACATTACGTCGGTTTTATTTTGACATTATGAATACAATGCCCTCAAATGTTAATCTTAACTAAAATAAACATTTGTTTATAACTAGGCCTACTACAATTACATTTAATTTTTTCCAAGGAGCTGTTTTGTTTTATATGCTCCTAAGAAGAGTCAATTATAGCTCCAGAATTGCTCAAAGTAAAAAGAAATCATATTTTATGATGCTAGTTTTAATTTAAAAAAGAAGAAAAATAAATAAATCAAGGAAATTGGCATTTCTTTCTTTTTGCTGTATCGAAAACATACCAAACCGTGAATTTTGTTACACCCCTAGTGGTAAGTGATAAATTACACTGGATAAAATAGCTCCACTTGTCTTGTACAAATGGTGTAATTTTGCAGCAGGTATATAGGCTAGAAAAAATATGTTTATGTTAGCTACCTGCCTGACGGCAAATGCTGCTTGTAACAAACAGTTAGTGCAACTTTTTTTTCGAACGGACGGAATATGGTTACATATTATAATATGTTTTTTATTGGGGGGGCCTCCATGTCCATTTTGCTTGGGGCCCCCAAATTCCTTCAAACGGCCCTGATTATGGTTACCATATACATATCTACATTTGAGCAGATATCCACAAACACAGTAACAGTAAACACAGGTCTAAATATTATAATATTCACCATATATCTAGCAACAGTTCAACTGCAATGTGAAATTTATGCAACAATAACAAACTAATATGTAAGAATTTCTTACCTTACATCTTTCTTGTCTTCAAATCGCGTTCTTCTTCTGAGGTAGCCTAAATCCAATGTAAGCTCACGGCGCGTCTTTCAAACTCGACGAAAAGCAGAGACTTGTGAAGTGTTTTGGTGTTTTGTTTTTGAGGTAATGAGCGCGATCGCGTTCCATGTGGAGATTTGCATGTCAATCTCTTTTGCGCGAGTGGGCGTGTTCAAATTAAAAATAATTAGGAAGCGTTTGAGAAGCTGGACATCTTGTTGGTTTTATACAAATTACTTAAACAGAGAATATTTGTTTTCAGTTTGAATCCGATCATTTAAAAGTACATACTTAAATGTGTATAAAGGTATATGGCTCATAAATGTGTGACAAGTATCCGCTGAGTTTTGTTTCAGTTTATAGACGTGCTCAAGAAAAAAAAGTTCACCGCGACGGAGAGGCAGAAAGCACACCCTGTTTATTTTCTTTATTTTACAAAAGCACAATGTTTTGATTTGATTGTAAGTGGACACATACAAAAGTAAAAATATCACAGATTCTTTTTTATATTTCTTTTTTCTGTATGACCATAAATGACGGAGTAATTTAAGTTTATAGTGCTACAATGTGAAGAAAATCCAGCAAAACGCGCCGGCGCGTTTGCCGACCTCAGAGGGTTAATCATACCAAAAATACCTTCGCCTGCAGGGAAGGTATCTCCATATTATAGAACTTCATAAATGTGGAAGGCGAGGACCAGCCAGCCGCATCACAAATATCCTGAATGGGAAAACCAGAGGACCAAGCCCAAGACGAGGCCATGCCTCTAGTCGAATGAGCCTTGATACCTATAGGGCAAACCTGACCCACTGAGGTATATGCCATAGATATGGCATCCACTATCCATCTAGACAGTCTTTGCTTAGTGACTGGATAACCGATAAGATCGGCCACCAAAGCAGACAAAGAGCTGTTCTGATTGTCTAAAAGACGCAGAACGCTCCAGATATATTCTCAGTGCTCTGACAGGGCAGAGTAGATTAGCTTCCCCATCCTCAGCAGAAGGGGGAAGGGCTAATAATGTGATAACCTGTGCTCTAAACGGCATTGAGAGCACTTTGGGTACATAGCCATGTCTGGGTTTGAGGATGACCCTGGAGTCATCCAACCCAAACTCCAAACATGATGGGCTCACAGAGAGGGCCTGCAGATCTCCCACTCGCTTGATAGATGCCAGTGCCAGCAGGAGAGCAGTCTTTAGCAAGAGAGGTCTAAGATCAACCGACTGGAGCGGTTCAAAAGGTAGACTTTTCAGGGCCCCAAGGACCGTGGAGAGGTCCCAAGATGGCCCAAGATCTGGAGGGGTTCAACCTCCTAGCTCCTTTTAGAAACCGTACCACCAGGTCGTTTCTTCCTAGTGACTGGGCAGCCACCGGAGCATGATGAGCTGCAATGGCTGCCACATACACTTTGAGCGTGGATGGGGAACGGCCCGCGTCCAACAGCTCATGTAGGAAGGAGAGTATCACAGATACCACACATGACCCTGGATCAAAGAGTTTTTTCGAGCACCAGCTGGAAAACCCTGACCACTTCAGAGCATAAAAGGCGCCTGGTAGATGGGGCCCTAGCCTCAGTCATAGTTTTTAAGACCCTCTCAGGAAGGTCCCTGAGGTACCCGTTTAGGGGCCAGACAAGGAGGGCTCATAAGTCGGGTCGCGGATGCCATATCGTCTCGTTGGCCTGTGTGAGGAGGTCTTTTTTCCTCAGCAGAACAGGCCAGGGGACTCTGTCCGATAACTGAACCAGCTCTGGACACCACGGCCTGGATTCCCAGAGGGGGGCCACCAGGAGGACTGGGCATCCGCTCTCCTTGACCCGTTTGATGACCTGGGGGATCATTGAAACGGGGGGAAACGCATAAAGGGGGCGGCTGGGCCAGAGCGTCCCTGTTCTTCGAGAAGAACACTGCGCAGTGGGTGTTGGTTCTCAAAGCAAAAAGGTCGACTTCTGCCTCGCCGAACACACTTCATATCAGACTGACTGTCTGTGAGTTCAGGGACCACTCGCCTAGGGGAGTGTTGCCCCGTGAGAGCATATCTGCACCCAGATTCTGAATGCCAGGGATATGCACTGCCCTCAGAGAACACAGATTGGTCTGAGCCCATAAGAGGAGGTCTCTCGCTATGGCGTACAGGTTGCCCGACCTGATGCCGCCCTGGCGATTTATGTAGGCCACCAATGACGTGTTGTCCATGCGGACTAAGACGTGATGACCTTTGAGGTTTTACAGAAATGCTTTGAGGGCCAAACAAACTGCTTTCATTTCCAAACAGTTGATATGTAAGCTCTGCTCCGTGCTCGACCAGAGGCCGGAGGCAGGCTTGCCCTCGTGCAGCGCTCCCCAACCTAGGTTGGATGCGTCTGTAAAAAACATTTTCCTCCTGGAAACTACTCCCATGGTCACACACTCGTGGTACCAGTCCTGAGCCCGCCAGGGAATCAGAGTCCGTAAACAACTGTGATTCACCATGATGCGCTGCCTGACTGCCATGCATGGGTTGGCACATGGCGTTTGAGCCAGTGCTGCAGCGGGCGCATGTGCAGTAATCCCATACGGAGTACTGACGATGCTGCTGCCATGAGACCGAGAAGTTTCTGAAATTTCTTTAGAGGTGCGCGCTCGCCCGCCTTGAATGAGGCTGCTAGTGTTCGCACAGAGAGTGCGCGCTCTCATGTAAGCCGCGCCGTCATTGTGACATAGAGTCATATAATCATATAGATATAGTCATCGAGTCGATAACTGTGCCCAGAAAGACCACGCTCTGGCTGAAGGTCAGTTTGCTCTTGGTTACAATGATTTTGAGACCCAGACATTTCAAATGGCCGAGAATCAAATCCCTCTGTGACAGTAGCTCGGTTCTCGACTGTGCCAGCACCAGCCAGTCGTCGAGATAATTTAGCACGTGCACTCCCTGATGTCTCAGGGGAGAAAGCGCTGCATCCATGCACTTCGTGAATGTACGGGGTGCTAGGGATAGACCGAAAGGCAGAACAGTGTATTGATAAGCCTGACCCTCGAAGGCGAATCTCATGAATGGCCAGTGACGAGGGTTTATCTGATTGTGAAAGTATGCATCTTTCAGATCCACCGTAAAAAAATAAAATAAAAATAAAAATAAAAATCCCACGGGCAAACTTGTGCGAGGATATGTTTGGTAGTTAACATTGTGAAAGACCGTCTCATGAGAGCCTTGTTCAAATGTCTCAAATCTAGTATGGGTCTGAGACCGCCGTCTTTTTTCGGGACTAGAAAATAACGGCTGTAGAAACACGAGTGTTTTAACGCGGGGGGGGGGGACTAGTTCTATCGCCCCCTTTTGCTAACAGATTCTGTATTTCGGCGCAAAGCACGTGACCCGCGTTGCTTCTCACCGAAGTCTCGACAACCACCTGAAACTTTGGGGGTCTGCGAGCGAATTGGAGCGAGTAGCCTCGCTTTATTGTGTTTATGACCCAACTCGACACATCGGGGATTGCTTGCCAGGCCAATGCCCGTGTGGCTAGGGTTTGACACATAGTTTAGGATGGGCCGCCTAACACAGGGGGACCTGATACCCTTACATTGTGATTTGTGCACACATGAGTGTTGGACTGACTGTACAGGCTTTTGTCTGGGGGAAAGTCAGTGTAACAACTGGGAGGGGGGCCGCCTAGTGAAGGGTGACCGTGAACCCATGTGTTGTGATTGTGAAACATACTCTTTTTGTGCTTTACGTGGGTCGCCGTGAGAACGGCGTTTGTTTGTAGAGGCGCGCGCAGTGCAGCGGGCATGTTGACAATAATAAAATCTCCAGCCACCTGAGTTAGACAGGGAGCTGTGAGAAGTGTCATGGGATTTTGAGCAGTGACTATCTGTGACGGCGCACGCTTCGTAGCGGACGCACTGACTGGAGTGATAGTGTGCGGCATGAGTGGCACACGCTTGTAACGGGCCTAATGACTGATTTGAAAACGTTCCTAGCAACCTGTGAGCGGGGGCTGTGGGGGAAACATTAATTTCTCACTCTGTTTGAGCTGCTGTGAGAACAGCGATAGTTTGCAGTGGTGCACGGTTTAACGGGCCCCTAGACTGCAGCTATAGCTCTGTTAGAATCTTGATTTAACATGACTAGCTGGCCATGCTTCGTCCAATTGCACTCGTGCTGGGTTTAGATGGGGGGCGGGGTCAAACGTTGAGCCCGACCAATCCTTTTCCTGGACGTTGCCAAAGAGGGTGAGTCCCTCGGGGGTGGGGCCGGCGTGAACTCATTCGCTTTGGTGAGAAGATTCAGTGCAGCCGAGATTAGAACTCGGGTCTCTGGCAAGAGCCTCAGATTCCACCACTGAGCCACAGTGGCGGAATGACAGAGAAGAACTCTTATAGTACTTAGAATGGCGGCTTGTTCTTGTAGTGAGAGAGAACGGTTTCAGCGTGGTTGATTCCAGGCATGAAAACCGCGCTGTTATGTCTGAATCACGGAGAAGGTTCTGCGTGATGAACAGAATGTAAGGGAGCGGTAGCTCTCTTGTGTCGTAAAGAGAGATAGCCGCGTGCACATCTGACCGCGCGCTTCTTCCGTTGTTGCTCAATGAGGGAAGGAAGCGCGCAAGCGCATGAGAGAACATTTTCAGAGAAAACGTGCTTCTGTGTGACGTGCAAATCAGAGGGCGGGGTAGCTCTCTTGTGTCGTAAAAAGAGCTAGCCGCGTGTACATCTACCCGCGCGCTTCTTCGCCTCGACGAGGGAAGAAACGGGGGGAGCGCGAGAGGCGGTTTGCCATCCCAAAGGAAAGCTAGCCGCAAGCGCATGATGTAATAAGCCGTAGCCGATCCGCACATCTGACCGCGCGCTTCTTCCGTCGCTGCACAATGAGGGAAGGAAGCGGGCAAGCGCATGAGAGAACATTTTCAGAGAAAACGCGCTTCTGTGTGACGTGCAAACAGAGGGCGGGGTAGTTCTCTTGTGTAGTAAAGAGAGCTAGCCGCGCGAACATCTGCCTGCGCGCTTCTTCCGTCGAGGCTCGACGAGGAAAGAAATGGGGGGAGCGAGAGAGGCGGTTTGCCGTCCCAAAGGAGAGCTAGCCGCGAGCGCATGATGTAATAGGCCTCGTGCAGTTGCATCCGCATGTGGCACAAGAGGAGCGAGGCATTTGGAACAACGCTCGCGCTCTATACACAATAATAATTGAAAGGATATGCGTCGATGCCGGATGACCGCAGGAGAATGGCGACAGGAGAAAAAACGACTTCTGTGTTGAAGGCGTAGTCTGCTGTATGCTGCTGCTCGCTCTGGCTGATAAGGGTTTGTTTCAACAGCGAAGGCTTTCAGAGGATTCAGAGACGTGAAGTTGTCGGTGAAGGAGTAAAATCTGCTCAAATGGCGTTTTTCGGGGACTAATATGGGATAAGGCCACGCCCCCTTGGCGGGCTCTGACGTGTGCGCCAATGAGCTAGCATCACGCCATTACACGTCAGAGCCCGCCAAGGGGGCGTGGCCTTATCCCATATTAGTCCCCGAAAAACGCCATTTGAGCAGATTTTACTCCTTCACCGACAACTTCACGTCTCTGAATCCTCTGAAAGCCTTCGGAGAGGCTCCCGCGCCATTGGATGTGCAGTTGCTGCAGCACAGCCAATGAGTGAGCCAGACACTCACTGTGCTAGCTGTGCTGTGCAGCTGCAAAATGCGTTTTACATTATAGGCTTCAGTAAATCGAGGAAAAGAGTTTGAAGTGACCGTTCGAAAGGGAACTAACAGATGCTAACATTGTCTTCAATGGTGTTCAACACACATACCTCTGTTAAAATCTCAGAAAATTTGGTTTAGGGTTTCATGACCATTTAACATATTGCTCAGCATACTCTTTCAGTGTAACTGGAAACCCAAATTTATCCAAGAATTCACTATAAGATAATCAATTACATTTTAGTTTAAACGTTGTCTAACTAATATAAAGAGATATATGAAAATCTTCTATCGAAGAGAGATCTATTTTTATATCGAATTATTATTGAATATATTATTCAAAAGTTGATATATATATATATATATACAGGGTGCGATTTGCCGGGGGGGATGCGTGGGATTTCCCCCTTTCTGGTCAATGTATCCCTGCCTCTGCTTACTTATTTTTATCCCCGGTGGGGATAAATTTATCCCCCCCTCAAAGTGATCAGTGCTACTACATAGTGGCGAGGCGGATCACAAAACTTATCACGGGTGACGGATCCGTGGTTTGATTAAAGTCCATTTTATTTAAAAATGCGCTACTTTGGCTGGCTCCGCAGCCTCTCTGTAATGACCACTCTGCAGACTTGCTCAATCTCAATGTCCCGCCCACGGCGCTGGTTACACCTCACGAGTAATAGCCTATCAACACTTGCGAGACGGTTGCAGGTCTTTTTTTACGCCGCATATTCAACATATTACTTAAGCGGGAATAAACATCACAATCTGATTATCTGTTTCTATGATGACGAGCAGAGTTAGTGTCCCAGTCACACCACTGAGAATGGCCGAAGTTACACACGGTGTTTTACTCAATTGAGGCTAAAGCAAAGTTTTTTTTTTATTACTCACTCACTTCTGAGTGTCTGGCGCGAGTGATTTCAATCAATGTAAAGACGCGTTTACGCGAGTCTAGAGGTCCTGCGGCGCGAAGGCGTTTCGCGCGGCGCGGTATCGCGAAGCCCGAATGAGGCGAATTGACTTTGTCGGTCCGGCCCGACACATTAACTGTAATCATGAGCCCGAGCCCGATTTAAACACGACCATTTTTTAAATACGTGGGCCGTTATAACCAGGGGTACGTGGCGCCAGGGAAGGAGAGATGAAGCAAAGATGAAGTTGACGATCGCCATCTCCGTGAATGCGCATATATGGAGAAATGCATGGATTACATCAGAGTGTTGCATATTTCTTTTCGTTTAGAATTGTTTCGTTTAAAGACATTTCAAGCTTTCTTTAGATATAGCCTATTTCTTAATATTCTCTGTTAATTTATGATGAGATGCACTCCAGTTAACGTGCAGTGCAAGTGACCGCGGCGCGCCTCCATGATTATAGCCTATTGTCTGCTACTTCTTATATACTTCTTATTTATTAAATACATGCAATTCGTTGATGAAACATGTATTACAATTAAGATACAATTTATACAAAACGAAATTCACTTTAAAGAAAGGCTTTCTGCAAAACAAAACTTAATGAAGTGGTCAAAATCATGTCTGACTAGTCTGACAAGTCTCCTGATATACTGCACATCTTATCTTACTCGTGCTGTTCACTTTTCATAAATCAACATAGATGGAAAAAAAAACAACATTATAATATTTTAACAAATATGAAACTAAATTAGCTTATTTAATGGCTACAACACATATAGTAGGCCTACAGAATCTGAAAGGCAGAAGTTGAAAGGCAATTGTGCATATAGTAAAACATATACATTTATCAAGTTCACGGGTAATTGAGCGTGCATTTATTAATTATTATCTTAATGAATAATGCAACCAGGACAAATCATGTAAACTGCCTTGTTTGTTTATTCAGAATGAAATGGATCGCAAATGTGTCCGAATGAAGAAACGTAAAAAAAAAATAAAAAAAAAAACGTGAACAATGATGAACACAGAAAATGAACAAGAATGAACTTTGGATGGCCAAGTAGGCTACAACTCTAATTTAATTCAACAAGGTTTTAGAATATAGAATAATTTTTAAACAAAATAAATATTTTTAAAGTTTATTATCCCGGGCCGGTGTGATGCGTGCGAGTGGAGGAGACGCTCGCTGAGCATGACACGTGACGTGTTGCATTTTGTAACACAAGTGCTCGATCAAGGGCCCGGCCCGGGTGAAGTTCGGGCTCGGCCAGAGAATCTAAGCTCTGATTTATCTGATCCTGTCCATTAGCTTTGATCCATGTACGGCTTTTCAGAATGCCACCAAGTACAAATATTTAATGTATTTTTTCAGCGCGAAAACTAGCTAGCTAGCTGGGAACAATGAAAAGGGTCCAGAGCAGCAAATGCAGTGAATGAAGTTCATGTTCTCATGATTTATTTTTATAAATAATTTTTTTTTTTCGAAACATCCCCCCCTCTGTTTTTTTCACAAATCGCACCCTGCATATATATATATATCAACTTTTGAATAATATACCAAGTATAATTGCATATATAATATCAGCTGTTGATTTCGCCTTGCGGTGATGACGTCATCGCGCGCGCGCTCCGTCAGTGTCGAGACTTCTGAGGTAAACTGTTCACTCTGTTTCACGTAATTGTAAACTACTCTTTATACAGTTTAAATATCATTTTACAGCGACATTTCCTGATGGTTTTCATCGGGATCGTCGCTATTTGTGTCTGCTGACTAAAACACTCAAAGAAGAAGTTTTTATATGTGGGTCATTCCACGAAATCGGTGCCTTTTCAACTTTAAAAATTTAAAAAATATAATTGTTTCAAACTGATTTTTTTCAATACCCATTAATTCAAGACATCTTAACATGACAGGAAATTGTGTTGGGCCATCTCAGGCTATGCCATTTATTATTTTATGACTGTTTATTTATTTCATGTTTTGATATTTTCCTCAGTCCTGTTACTGACTAAAGTGATACTATATATAATACTTCCAATTACAAATATGCAACAGTTTGCACATATATAAGTAGTATTTTGGTCCCTCTTTTCATTCAGATTATGTTGTATTTAAAAAAATTCTGTTTTATATCATAATTGCCATTCAGATTATTAAAAATTCCCTATTTCGTGGATGATATCACATTACAATTAAGAAATATGTATACTTTGACAAGACATTTATTTTAAAAAGTGTCTTGTCCAAAATGCAGTATAGTACATGTTACTATGGTGAGATCTGTTTGACTGTCAAATGTAATTTTTCTTTTAAAATATCAAATTAATGACAGTAACAGGACTGAGCTTTCAATAACCGAGAGGGCCTTTAGTCATCTATTGTTTGTCATTGCAGTTAATTGCATGCATTATGGACAAGAGTTATGAACTTATTTGCGTACAAGTTATCTATGGAACATTAGACCATGACAATCTGCTTCCATATGGGAGGTAATCTAGAATTATATAGAAAAATACAATGATAGAAGAAAACATATCTTTATTAAAACATATCAACTTTGGACGTATGAAAAACCACTTGAAATACTACAAAAAAATTCATCCACAGGACATAACAAGGGTAAGTACTTTTAAAAACTGATTGTTTCTTGTATGACATTTTTTGTAGTATATAAATCCTGAGAACAGCCATACAAACATTACATTACATGTTGAAGTTAAAAATCTCAACAAAGGAAAGGAATTTCATCAAAGGAAATTAGATGTAAAAACTTTAAACTTAATCATGCACTTAGTAGTATTTACCATGTGAAAACTCACAATTGTATATTTTATGACGATTAAAGAAACAGCTGCCATTCAAAAAAGAGCAAACAGTACTGTACCACAGAAAAACAACTTGGAATAGAAAATAGAAGTGGTGACAGAAGTAAGAACATTTGGCGGAAGGTAAATAATTTGATGTAAGGCAATTTCATTCAACAGAGAAACCTCTCTGATCTAAGATAATGACAGAGCTACTTCTCAGTTTACTTTGTAAGCTGTAACCATACATCTCTCTGTATCTCCACATGGCGGGCAGTGACTGGCAAAGGAGCAGGGATGAGACGAAGTACATCATCAAATAGATACCAAAGTACGTCATCTCGAATAGGCCAAGAGAATCTGTTCGGACCTCTGCTGTGCATGCATTTCACCTGGACGTAAGAATCATCTGTTGCCATCACAGTCCCGGGATAAAGGTCATCTCCATATTTAACCACACACCACTTTCCAATGACCTCGGGATTGGTCCAGTCAACTGTGTTGTCTTGTATTGGAGTTTGGTTGTCATGCAGGAAACTGAAGGCCTGAGATCCAGGGCACTGGCACTGTAGCCTCTTCATAGCTACGCATGTACAACTTACGTCACGGCAGATAAGGACACCTCTTTCTAAGGTCACAACTTGATGAAGGCGCATAGTTGAGGGAACTGTTGGGATGTTCTGAGGCATAGCCTGCACTGCCTGTTCTATATCGTCCTCATCCACATAGAACAGCTTGATGGTGGTGTGTGCTCTGATCAGCGCTGAGTACAGAGACCTAGCATCAGTGATGTCATGGCCTTTGCTGACAAGGCCATCAGCTTGTCGCTTCAGTGCACCTCCTACTCCATCAGGAGCCCCCTTCCCATGACTGGCCTCGAAATAGTTCCATGTGCCTTGTGTGAAGCCCCATTTGTGTAATTCTGTGCAGAATAGGAAAAAGTTGCCACGTTGCCGGTACTGTGAGCAGGGTCCATCACTCAGAAAATGTAGCACCTTCACATTAGGATGCTCCTGCTTGACGTACGTCAGCACTGGCCTAAGATGCTCCCATATTGCAGCCGGGCCTTTTTGCCTTGAGGAAGTCACTGTACAGAAACAGGTGGGTGTGGCATTTGGGGCTGTGTATAGCACACCTGTATGCAAAATGGCCTGTTGGTGTGACCCCCCAAATTGCGCGGCCTGGATTTCAGAGGACCACTTACACGCATAGTTCTCTGAAAAATCGATATGAATAATACATTCATTATCGGAGAGCCCTGCCTTCAGGGCTCTGACGAAGGCAAATTGCTTGTTGATGTTGAAGTTATGCCGTTTGAACTTTACAAGCTGGTCATTAAATTTTTCAACAAGGTCACCCAGTGTGCTCTCCATTACTTTTTTTACTGTGATTTTGAATGCTACACTTTCATCTCCTTCAGACCTCTGTCGCTCCTCCATTCCCCACTGAACGTAGGAGACCATGGTTTCTGGTGTGTAAGGGGCCTTCATTGGAAAGTTGGTGAGTTTGCATGTCTCACACTCACCATACATGCACTCTTTTCTTTGTGAGTCACACACGATTTCTTTCACTAGCTCTTCAAGGTTGCAGTGTGAGACAAGCTTGTGTTGGTGGAGTTTAATCACAATGAAGGTAAGATTCTCGTGTGTCTTACACAGACACGTCTCCCTATCTGCCAGACTTGGACTGACCACCCAAAAAGGTCGCAGGTGACAAAACAAAGAATACGAAATCATTCTCTCGGGGTATTCGGCCAAGAATTTCCTATGAGCATTACGCATCGTGTCAAGGAGGAATCGTTTTTGCTTTTTCAATTTACTTTTTGTTTTAGTCTGCTTTTTCCCAGTTGTCAATCGGCTCACATCATCACGTTCGAAATATTGTCTCACGCAGGTCTTAATTGTCTCTCCAATTCGTGCGTTTCCTTTGCGTTGAAATGCCAGGAGTTCTTTGTTAGACATTCTCCACCTTTTTTTGGAGAAACCCAATGCTGCCTCTGCATACTTCCTCAGCCTGTACTTCCTGATAATTTTACCCCCGGCACATATTTTGGCAATCATCTGCCTTTCCTTTTCACCAGTGGCATTTTGGTAGCGTGCTCTGAGGTCGTTGGTAAGGGCCGCATGGAAAAGGAGACGTTTCCTTACCACTGTAGGTGAACTTCGCAGCTCGTGGCTAATCTTTGACCTTGGGGACATTTGTCGTTTCTTCAGCCGTTGGCATCTTTTCTTAAATTTCTCCTTCTGTTTGCGTTCCTTTTTCAGCTCTTTTTCCAGCCGTAACAGCAGGGAAGTTATCTTTTTTTTGTTTTGTTTTGACCGTTTCCTTCCGTCTCGACATTGTCTGAAATGTAAACATTACACAAAATTACTCCAATATTGCTTGTCAGTCTCTTTAGGAATAAATCAGTTAGATTCCACTAGTATACATGTTTGTGTGCTGTACTTGTTCCATGTCTATTCTTGAATGCACTTCCCTACACCTCATTCCACTGCCTATATTTGCTTGTATGGTGCAACTCAATATCACCTTCTGCTTTTAATGTAAATATTGTGCAGATTGTACATATCTTTTTGCTATTCTAACCTTGAAGGGCCTGGTTCTTGGCAATCTACTTGGTGATCAGACTCGGGACTCTTTGGAGGTGTGGACAGGCTGTTGACTGCAGCTGCAGTAGCCTTTTTTGCTGCACTGGTCTTTGCCTGGTCTGCTCTCCATCTCCTTCGCCTCAACACCTTTTCTACCTCATTGCATTCTTCTATGCTTTTTTTCTTTCCTTGTTCTCTGTCTCTATTATACTTCTTTTTTTCCCATAGAAGATACCGTTCCCTCCTCTCTGGATCCTGGTCTCTACGAGCGCGATAGCGCCGTTGCTTCTCAGCTGCAGTTAATGGCATGTTACTAACAACTGTAAAAGTGTAAAAAAATTAAGTGATGTTAATTCTATGCAAATAAGACAAAGTACAACGTAAGGTGCATAAGTTTACAAATAAAAAAACAACGCAGAAACAAACAATGGTAACTAAGCCTGTGCTTGATGCTCATATGCGGCTGACTCATATGTCGCTGGTTTGAGCTCAAAAACACACAAAATAATCTTTATAAATGTCTATGTCCCTGAGTTGTTGTCCTAATCCTTAAATTGCATTTGGATGTTTTCCCCTGCAAATAACAAATACACCATCTATGACCTAGTTATGCAGCTGGGCTAGAATCTATGCCCCCTATTGCTCTGGTATGGTAACAGGACTGATGGTAACAGGACTGATGATTTGATGCTAATATGCTAATTTCTAGCTAACAGGTCAATGTCAGAAAGGCACATGGTATGTAATCTGAAAGGTTATTACTTCTAGATTTGGGTAATATCAGGATTAATAAATAATTGTTTATATGTACACTTTAAAAAATGGTAACAGGACTGATTTTGTATGCTGACCCCTCTCTAACAACCCTGCTAAAACATGAAAAATAGAATATTTAAGAAGAGAGAAACTTACCCTTGCTTACACTGTGGAATCCACTTGCTCTAAATGATGTCACCTCCTTGAAATGATGTCACTTCTGGTTTGTACCATTATTTTATAGGGGTTTTTTTCTCTTAGTAACAGGACTGATATGAAATTAGGGGACAATGATAAAATTACTTATATTTCTAAGGAAATATATCTATTTATGTCAAAACCATTGCTTAACAATGAGATTACACTTGAGACAATATAAAATTGTGAAAATTGTTTAATTTTACCAACATTTTATAAATGAGAAGTCCTGTTGAAAAAGAACAACCATGGCGAGGGACAGGCCAAAATCCTTACCCATAGCATATAATATGTGATTTTAATTATTTAAAATTATATTTTATTGGCTTTTACCTGGTCTTATATTGATGCACATAATCTATAGTAACATTAAGTTTTTTAAATTACATATTTATTTGTTGTTAAAGCAACTTTAAAACTAATTATTTGTTAGGGACGCAAAAGGCACCGATTTCGTGGAATGACCCATGTAACGTTAACGTTATTTCTCTTCACACACAAAACGGTAGGATGCTAGCGAAGTAAGTGTTATGAACGAAGTTATTATTAGGATATAACTATAATTACATTTTTATAGACCAATTACAATGGTTGATAAAGGTGGGTGTCATTATAGTGTCTGTCTTTTGTATTGCTGCTTTTTTCTCTATCATTTGAGAAATGATCTAATTAGAGTACTTATAGGCTAGGCTTTTTTAGCAGATATTCTGACTCAAACAATCTGTTTCTAGCAGCAAATACTTATAATAAAGTGAGATGATCTGCTGTTAATCCTGAATGGCTTGTTTAATGAGTATTGATAGTCTATGGCTCATCAGCAGCTGAAAAGCCTCTTTATTTCATGTCAATAGCCTGTTTTCAACTCATTCGTTATGCTGATGTCTTCAGATCTGTAAATTGACACATTAAGCTCATTTTATTATCAACAGATTTTAGCGAACGACACGATCAGCTATTGTGACATCTACAAGATATAGGCTAGGTAAGTTTCATAAGAGCATTTATTTCATTACTCTGTGATTAACAGTTTTTCATATAAAAGTTATATAAAACAATATTTTTTTTCTATATTTCTTTGCCTACATATCAATTAGAGGCAAGATAAAAGTTTAAAGTTCCATTAAAAGATGAATAGGTGAATTAGTATAAAAACAAACTCAGTAAGTTATTTTTTCTTGATTTTGTCAGATCTGCTCCTCCTCCTTCAGTGAAGCTCCTCCTCCTTCTGGTAAGCCCCTCCCCCTCCAATGAAGCTCCTCCCACTGCAATTCACCAATAAATGCTGGAATATTCCCATCAGCTACAAGTGAAGATGAGCATCAAACCATCAGGAAGAGCTGACAGTGAGAACATGAGAGATCCAGAACACTGCAGAATGAAACACACTGAAGAACAAAGAGGTTGGTGTTTATTCCTGATTCTTCATTAGTGAGGCTGAAGAAAATTAAGGTTATAAAGCTTTAAGTAGTTCAGATTTAGTGTTTGTAGTAGGGAAAAATCTTAAGAGTTAAGTGTTTCCTCTAGGATTTTTTCCAGCTTTGCTGGCATTTTAAGAAACACTATTTCTCATTATTTAAATATGAGAAATTAAAAAAACAATTTTTCTTAGGCTAGTTAACTCATGTTCACGTTTCCCTCATTCATGTGTTGAGCCATGAACTAGTGAAGCAGGGAAATCTATTTAGAGCGCCTTATTTTATTCATTAAAATATCGTTATGAAGCTCCAGCGTATCGATTAGCGTATCGCAGGGAGAAGGCCAACGATATATCGCCATATTGATCATTTGAACCGGTAGGGCTGCATGATATTGGAAAAAACTGACAATGCGATATTTTGCTTTTCTGCAATATACATTGCGTTATGAACAGTGTTGGGTTGCGTTAAAAGTAATGCGAGTTACGTAATCAGATTTTTTTCAAGTAACTAGTAAAGTAACATTACTTTCAAATTTACAACAAAATAGTAATGCAAGTTACTTTGTTTTCCCATGTTTTGACTGACAGCTCTCCTGTCCCCATGTTGACAGAAATCGGTAGTAATGCTGTGTTCACGGGCTAACGGAATTATCGTAAATACTAGATTCCTAGTTAAAGTTTTCGACATTCGTTTTTGACCCTCTCAAGTCAAAATTTGAATACGACGAGCTCGTAATCACGACTTCAGAAGTGGGAAGTGGGACATTTCCGATAGCACTTGAAGGCAGCATTAGTGCAGGTGTTGTGTGAACTGTGTGTGATGCAATTCTATTTAACCCAGTCAATATAGTGTACCACTATGGAAAAATAGCAAAAATAGCGACACTTGTCTCATTCGTGGAGGTTGAAAAACAAGTTTTTTGTGAAATCTGAGATTTATTGTATTAAAATTTAAAGCTGCCGTCGGCAACCCTGGAAGATTGAGTGGACTTAGCCAAAATTTTGAATGTTTACAACTCTCATGCCCCTCCCCCACTATCAACTAATACCCTCCCATCGAGTTCGTGAGGGTCAGGGCGTGTGCACCAGATTTTCTGTGAACGCGCCCGTCTCATCAGCATCGATCAACACCATGGAGTACTCATAAAGTAAATGGTTGATAAAGCACAATTACCTGTCGATAAGAAATGTTGCAAGCTCTGACCTCCTAGCTCTTGAGGTTAACCGAGGAATTGTAATCTTTTCCGCCATCACTCTTCATTACTGTGCGAACTTCAGGCGTGTGCATGTGATTGTAATGTGCGCGAGGGGGGAGTGGGATCTGTGGCGTGTGCACGACCTGTGATTGACAGTCAGATCTCACACCCCCCTGCGCTGATTGGACCCGATGATACGGGAGCGGTGGATTTTTGCAAAACAAATAACACGCTCCAGGTGGAGTTAGAAGCTGGGTTTTTTTCTAAAACCACCTTATTTATGTTGTTCTGTCGGATTATAGTGTCGATTTCACTAAATATGATAAAAAATTTTTTTGCCAATGGCAGCTTTAAATGCAAAAGAAAAGGCATGAGAGTTGGCTGTTTTTGTCAATTTTAAGTTTTAATTTAAAATGTTTGCGATTTTAATATAAGTACATAGCTAAATATTTTACCACTTGCTTATAAATCTAGATAGAAGTAGTGCATTGAATAATACGTTGTTTAAATTGTGCTTAAAAGTGAATTACATCTATTAAAGAGTGTATGTGTACAAAGAGAACCGCAATGCTGACAAAACTTTTTTTTTTTTTTATAAAAGTAGCTAATAACTTCTGGATTTGAAATAAAAATAGTGAGTGTGTGTTTGTGGTACAGCCGTGGATCAGTTACGCACTGCAAACGCAGCATATGTGAAAGCACTATAGCGCGTGCTGCTCCTGCACCGCATACACACTGCACACGGAGTGTGTGTGAAACGGGCGTCAGACTTAACTTTCTTTGTTGTCGTTTACGTTAAAGCCCCGTTCACACTATAAGCGACGCGATACCATTCATTTCAATGGGGAGCGGGCGATTTCCGGCGACACGCACGACAGCGACCGTTGGCGACCGGATGGGGCGTGTCCAGCGACGCGACAAAATTGAGATCTGTTCAACTTTATGCAAATGAAGAGCAACTTTCGGGAGCGACAACCAGTAGGAGTGAAGTCAGTGGAGCACACGTGATCCGTCACTCTTCAGTGCCGCGTCCGACCGAGGCAAGATGAATGAGAAGTTTATTTGAGGGGCTTGAGGAAGTGACGTCGCCTGCGTCTGCGCAGTGCGACCTGATGCAGCCCCTGAAGTGAGCCACGGGAAACAGAAATACTGCACAATAATAATAATAATGCGACTAAACGAGACGAAATAACGTCATAACATTTCATCTCGTCTCGTTTTGGTCAATGAAAATGAAAAGACATTTTAGCATAGTTTTTATTTTGTAAACCACATTTAGTCTCGGAGAAACATTGTGCCATGAATGAACTGGTTATAGGCTTTAAGTCCACAGATCAGCAACATTCACCATGGTTTTACTGTAGTAACACTTACTGTAAGTTAACCATGGAAGTTTGGCAGGAATAGTAAAATGCTCTCCAGTACGTCACACATCTTTTTCCAGCACTTCAGAACTCAAATATTATCATGAGAGGCGCTTCACTTTTTACAGATGTTGATCTACCTCAAAGTTTGCCTTGATTGTTCTACGTTTAAACTTTTACATTGCACAGATTTTGTAACATTTTATGTATGTTCAAGAATATAAGGTAGGGCTGCACGATATTGGAAAAAAAATTACATTGCGATATTTGTTTCCCAATGATATATATTGCGATATTGCGAGCCATCAATCCAGGCTAAAGTCAATAATTACCATTCCATGATATTAATAATTTCACTAATAAGCAAGCTTCATTACAAGTGACAAAAAGGTCACTTAATATTTTATTCCAAAATTAGAACATATTTCTGTCAGAATTCGGTGAACGTTCTACGCAATCCAATGTGGCGGCGCTCTTAACAGATGTTTATTTGTTCATTAGGCTATAATCCCTCAAGATAAGTCAAAAAATCGTATTCTCTCTCTCTCTCTCTCTCTCTGTTTTCAGTGCTGATGCAGTGACGCGTTCATGTAAACGGCACCTAAAAGCTGTTACAAAGAACCAGCAAAAGTAATGAATATGTAAAATATTGCAATGAGACATTTGAATTGTTTATTAATAAACAAGTGTTTTCTGTGTCGGCTGCAAAGATGAAGTTGACGATAGGCTACTGACTCGCGATCTTCGCTCAGTGAACGCGCCGGAGAGAAATGCACATTTCATACGGATTACATAGTTTTATTTTGTTTTGAATGGTTCTGTTTTAAAGTAGAGATTTCTGTAGATAATATATATATATATATATATATATATATATATATAATTTTTTTTTTTTTTTTTTTTTTTTTTTAGGTGTGTGAGGCGAGTAGCTACCTTATACGCTGAGTTTCGGTTCATGGATGATAGCTTAAGCTCTAACGTTAGTTCAGGCGCTGGCGCCTCCGTGTCGTGATTATCTGTTGTCTGCTATTTACTTTTTATTTATTAAATCCAGGAAATTGGATAATGAAACACTGATTAAAATTAAGATACAATTAATACAAAACGAAATTCGCTTTAAAGAAAGACTGTGCTTTCTGTTTGAGGTCTCTGTGAAAGTTTTAAAGCAGTCTTTTAGTGCCGCTTTCAGAGCGGTCGCATCCGTGTTGGAGAACTGTCACGTAACATTGTTTTTTCCTCATAAATGCGAACACGAAAAATAAAAGACAAAAGACTTTTTAAAAAAGACAACCATCCACAACTTTATAACACTCCAGGCAAAGTACCTATTTTTATAGCCGAAATAGTCCCAAATAGCTGATCTTGACTTTCTTCTTGGTACGAAATCATCTTTTTTTTTTTGCGGCGGATCCTCTTCGTCGCCCATTTTTAGCCAAGTGAGAATGTTGGCTGTGAGCGGAGAGCAGCGGCACAGCGAACGTACTCGGTTACTAATGTAACCTCGGTTCTCTCTAGAAGAGGGAACGAGTATTGCGTAAGGTTAGCTTACGCATCGGGAAAGTCTTCTTTCTTCGAGATCTGAAGCCAAAAAATTATCCTTAATTTTGTATTCATTGTCAACGCAGTGCAGCAGCCGACAGACCTAGGCAGGCTGAAAAAGCGTGCTCATTGGCTGCTCGGCGGCAACTGCTTAAGCCTATCGGTGAGCGCTCTGAACGCGCCCTCCACACCCTTCTAACCGTCAGAATGGGTGTGGCCAGCGTGTATATATTCAGCGCTCATAGGCTAAAATTCTGGTTTTCGCAGTCTGAAGCGCAAAAGCTCGTGGCGCGACACGGCAGGTTACGCAATACTCGTTCCCTCTTCTAGAGAGAACAGAGGTTACATTAGTAACCGAGTACGTTCTCTTACAAGAGGTCTCTCGTATTGCGTAAGGTTAGCTTACGCATCGGGAACCCTTTGTCAACGCCGTGTGCGCCAAGCATCCAGCCCATGAATCCCAGGGAAACTGGGGAAAACACTCTGCTGGGAAATGTGGCCGGTCGGAGAGACGGGCCAGCGCAGTACAGGCACTTCATGCAGCATATGAAATAGAGCGGCGCGGCCGGTCTATAAACATATAACAGTACAAACAGTAGGGCCGGCAGAGCGAGCCCATACAGTACATAAGCACTCATAAGGGTAGGAGAAAAACGACATAGTCGGTCTCACATGAAGAGAAAAATTCCCGCGCGACAGAGAATAATACGGGCGGCCAGCAGCGCGGGCCAGCACCGATAACAGCGCGTAACGGGAAATAGGACACAGAGCGGATCAGCCGGTCTGAGTCAAACACTTCACCCTGAGTATAGTACCAGAATAGCGCCAGCATATGAACGTAGTCTGCACACGAGAAATGGGCAGAGCATACATGTCACTTATACTGACAGTATTTTTGCCTGTAGGGCAGGAACTTCCAGGTTATAAAACCTCCCGAATGTTGACGGGGAGGCCCAGCCCGCCGCCATACAAATACCGTGAATAGAAATTCCGCTGGACCAGGCCCACGACGAGGCCATGCCTCTAGTGGAGTGGGCTCTGATGCCCAGAGGGCACTGCAGGTGTCTGGAGGCATAAGCTGCTGCTATCGCGTCCACTATCCACCTGGACAAGCTCTGCTTCGAGGCGGCAAGACCCTTGGTGCGTCCGCCGAAGGAAACAAAGAGCTGCTCTGAACGCCTGAAAGCGGCGGAGAGCGTGATGTAAACTCTCAGCGCCCGGACAGGGCATAGGAGGTTATCACTGTCCCCACTATCGGATGCTGGCAGAGCCGAGAGGGAAATAACTTGTGCCCTAAACGGGGTTCCAATCGCTTTGGGGATGTAACCGTGTCTCGGTCTGAGAATGACTTTCGAGTCATTCGGACCGAACTCAAGACATGCAGGGCTAACAGATAGCTCGTGCAAATCACCCACTCGTTTGACTGAAGACAGAGCTATCAGAAGAACAGTTTTAAGCGACAGATACTTTAGATCCGCGGATTCAAGCGGTTCAAAGGGAAAAGCCTTTAGGGCCGCTAGGACCAAGGACAGATCCCACGAGGGAACCGAGGGGGGGCCGCGGGGGATTCATCCGTCTAGCTCCTCTGAGGAAGCGGATAATGAGCTCATTCCTTCCCATTGCCCGGCCGCGCGTCGTCTCAGCGAAGGCTGCAATAGCGGCCACATATACTTTGAGCGTGGAAGGGGATCTGCCCTTTTCCAACAGCTCTTGTAAGAAGGAGAGCACCCGCGGGACCCCGCATGTGCGCGGATCCAAGTTTTTAGTAGCGCACCATTTAGAAAACACCGACCATTTAGACGCGTAGAGCCGTCTCATGGAGGGGGCTCTCGACTGTGTGATCGTGTTCACGACCCCTTCTGACAGGTCAACGGGTATCCGTTGATCACCCATGCATGCAGAGACCAACGCTCTGGATGGGGATGCCAGATCGATCCACCGGCTTGGGAGAGGAGATCCTTTCTCACCGGGATCGGCCATGGGGGTGAGTGCGACAGCCTCACTAGCTCTGGGTACCAAGTTTGGTTTTCCCATCGCGGGGCTATAAGCAGCACTGAGTGGTGCGTTTCTCTGATCCTCGAAATGACCTGTGGCAACAGGGAGATCGGAGGAAAAGCATACAGCGGGAGGCTGGGCCATGTCTGGGACAGCGCGTCCTCGCTCTTCGAATAAAACTTCGGGCATTGAGCATTGTCTTTCGACGCAAAGAGGTCGATTTCCGCTCTGCCGAATAGGCGCCAGAGAAACTGGACTGTCTGGGGGTGCAGAGACCATTCTCCCGGGGGAATGTTGTCCCTGGACAGTCTGTCTGGACCGACATTCAGGTGGCCCGGCACGTGCGCGGCTCTCAGCGAGCGCAGCGAGCGGTAAGCCCACACGAGAAGGCGTTCTGTCAGCCTGCACAGATTCCTGGATCTGACACCGCCCTGTCGGTTCACATAGGATACCACGGACGTGTTGTCCGAGCGGACTAGCACATGGTGATCCCGTATGAATGGGAGGAAGCGCCTGAGCGCGTTCTCGACCGCCATCATCTCCAAACAGTTTATGTGGAGGCATTTTTCCCGGTCTTACCATAGGCCAAAAGCCGGCTTGCCCTCGAACAGAGCGCCCCAGCCTGAGGTGGAAGCGTCCGTCGAGATAACTTTGCGGTGTGAGATAGCTCCCACTGTCACTCCCCGCTGGAACCAGTCGGCCGCTAACCAGGGCTTCAGAGCTGAAACGCAGCTCTGAGTCACTCTGATGCGAATACCGCCGGAAGCCCATGCTCTGTGAGGCACTCGGGCATTCAGCCAGCGTTGTAGCGGGCGCATTCGTAAAAGACCCAGCCGAAGCACTGCTGCGGCTGAGGCCATACAACCCAGTAACCTCTGAAATGTTTTGAGAGGTACGGTGCTGCCCGGCCGGAGGGACGCGGCCAGGCGTCGAATGCAGCGCGCGCGCTGTGTCGACAGGCGGGCCGTGTACTGATATACCTGACCGTCGAAGGCGAATCTCAAGAATGGCCTGTGACGGGGTATTATCTGGATCTGAAAGTACGCGTCTTTTAGATCGAGAGATATAAACCAGTCCCTCGGGCGAATTTGCGCGAGAATTTGTCTGGTTGTGAGCATTTTGAACGGTCTTCTCATAAGAACCTTGTTCAAACGTCTCAGATCCAAAATTGGTCTGAGAGCTCCGTCCTTCTTGGGAACGAGGAAATAACGGCTGTAAAAGCTCGACTTGCTCATGGAAGGGGAAACCGGTTCTAAAGCCCTTTTGCACAGAAGTGTAGCTATTTCTGCTCGAAGTAGATGTGCTACTTCCCCATTCACTCTGGTCTCGATACGCGCTTGAAAGCGCGGAGGGCGGCGAGCGAACTGCAGAGTATAGCCCTGTTTTACTGTGCTTAGCACCCGTTCTGATGCGCCTGGAATAGCTTCCCATGCTTTTGCGTGTGCAGCCAGGGGCAGAATGGCCTCCGGGCTCCGATTGCCGTGCATCGCGGGCTCGAGAGCTCGAAACGGAGGGGCGGGCGCGGTGCGCGCGCTCTTGGTGCTTAGATACGGCGGATCGCACGCAGCGATAGCTGGCCGTTTTACACACAGTGTCCCGGTGACTTAGACGGGGAACATATAGTGTGAGGCGCGACGCGCGATGGCGGCGTCGGGGGCGAAAATGTTCGTTAGTATGTGTGAGCGCTCGAGGGCGGGCACAGGACTTTCATTCAGGGGCGGGCGCGGTGCGCGCGCTCTTGGTGCTAAGATACGGCGGATCGCACGTAGCGATAGCTGGCCGTTTTACACACAGTGTCCCGGTGGCTTTGGACGGGGAACATATAGTGTGAGGCGCGACGCGCGATGGTGGCGTCGGGGCGAAAATGTTCGTTAGTATGTGTGAGCGCTCGAGGGCGGGCACAGGACTTACATTCGAAACATGACCGGTCGTGCGAGGCCGTGTGACAGAGCGGGCAGTGAGTAGGTGTGGGCACGGAGAAGTGGACACGTGACCTACTTTTAAAGCTCCAGTATGCGACTTTGGTATTTGACCACAAGAGGGCGCAGTTTCCAACAATAACAAAGGCGAAGCTTGATGACGCTATGAAGGAGGTGACGATGGGAGATGTCGTTTTTAATGCGTTTTCACCATCTAGCGATGTATCTACATGGAATTAATGAATCATGATCACGGATGAGGTAATTTATTCGTTTTTGTATTACCTGTATGTCTGATCGTATTATTTTATGTCATCATAATTAATGAACTGCAAGGAACGTGAAATGTTATGCTATATTATCCCGTTACAACATACAGCTATTTGTCAAATGATTTGTTTGGTTAATGTTGTGCAGTTTTACGTTTTTATGGTTGATGCCGTGTTGTTTAACGTGTTCAAACCAATATCTAAAAGTAAATTTGAACGAACATTTGCAAGTAATGACTAAATATATTTTTTTAACATCATATCCGATTGTATTTAATTGTACTGCCATAATCTCGGTCACCACACGTGATAAAAAGCCTTACCAAAGTACAAAGAGCAATATAACTTTGTTTATAAGTGCTATTATTGACAGTTGCATGTCTTACCTGTCTCAATACACTCTCCATCTCGAAATCGCCTGCCAATATTTATCCGGGTTTTATTCCTCCGTTTGTCACACAGTCCGCGACTCCGCGTGTATCCGAATATGGACGCTTTCGTTTTGTTGGCACTTCAATACTCGCCAAAGAGTTCGTGATCCATAACAGCTATAACCATACAGTCTATGGCTATAACGCTTTAACCACCACTTCCGCATTTGACCATGCGATATTCCGGTGTGGTGGGTCATATTTTTTATTTATTCTTTTTTTATTCTTTGTCAGACGTCTTTATTGTTTATTGTGATAAGAAAAAAAACCTCAATAAAGTTGTTGTAAAAAAAAAAAAAAAAATCCGGTGTGGTGGAATATCCTATCACATGGTCCACACCGGAAAAAAGGATAAGAGCGGACATTGCGTCACTGAGGCGCGACATTTATTTTCCGGGACGGCCAGTTATTTAAAATCGGAATTTCTCTGAAATAAAAAATCTTTGGAGACTTTTGAGATATTGTAAGTACACAACTGGAGGAAATATATCACACTGTGCAAGTTATTTTCGGAAATTTTATTACAAAATTCCTACATATTGGAGCTTTAACACTAAAGCGGCTTTTGCCTGCTTTATGAGAGTGGGCTCTGTGAGAGACACTGGATGTATAGTGCTTGTGTACAGGGGTGAGCACAGAAACGTGGGCACATTCACTGTACTAGAAACACATACGGCGTCAGCCGTACAACCAGCCATTATGCTCTTTTGAAATTTCTCTGGGTTGCCGTGAGAACGGCGGATGCGCGCAGGCGAGCGGGTAGATATACCGGCTCGTTGACTGCGAGGTAAACAGCTGCAGTAGCCGTGGCAACGGGGACTGACAGAGCGTTAAGCTTCGACGGTGGTCCAGCCGCAGCGCTGCGGACTTAACCGTCTTTTCTTCTCTCGTGTTTAGACGCTCATAAATACTCGAGCACCCTGAGTAGGTGTGGTGTGAGAGGCGGGTTAGCTTTCTGTAAGTAAGAAAGACTGGCCGCGAGCTCGGAGAAGCAAGCAGCATAAATTTTTATCTGCCCCGAGAGCTGGGATCGAACGCGGATCTCCCGCACGAAAGCGTATGATTCTGCCACTGAGCCACAGGGGAAAACACATCAGCTTTCAGTTAGCGCGAGCATATAAAAAGCGACCTCATGTGTCGCGTCGGCGTTTGTTTGCAGGCGTGCGTGTATAAAAAACAGGCTCGTTTACTGCAATAGTAATATTTCCAGTCGCCTGAACTTAAGAGGGGACTGAGAAATGTGTGAGAATTGGCGGTTGTCCAGCCGCAGCGGGACTAACACACTCTCTTCTCTTTTCGCCGGTGAGTGAGGCGCGCACGCTGAACGCTGCTCGTGACCGTCCGCTTTGTCATCCCTTGAACGGCGCAATCTGCGCGGCCCAACGAGGGAGAGAGCGGGCTTGCTTTCTGTATGTAAGAAAAACTGGCCGCGAGCTCGGAGAAGCGAACAGCATAAATTTTATCTGCCGCGAGAGCGGGAATCGAACCCGGGTCTCTAGCATGACAGTCTAGGATTCCGCCACTGAGCCACAGGGGAGAATACATTAGATCTCGGTTAGCGTCATCATGTCTTGTGACGGCGTTTGCTTGCAGGCGAGCGTGTATTTATGACAGGCTCGTATACTGCAATAGTAACAATTCCAGTCGCCTGAACTTAAGAGGGGACTGAGAAATGTGTGAGAAATGGAGGTTAAAGTCCGGCCACGGCGGGACAAGAACACTCTGTTCCCCTTTCACCGGTGAGTGACGCGCGAGGACGGAGTAGCTTTCTTGTAACGTAAAGAGAGCTCCAAGACCGTCCGCTCCTGCCATCCCTTGTGAGCGGCGCAGTTTGCGCGGCTCAAACAGAGGGAGAGGAAACTCGCTCCGAGACCGTCCGCTCCTGCCATCCCTTGTGAGCGGCGCAGTTTTGCGCGGCTCGAACAGAGGGAGAGGAAACTCGCTTTTCGAGACCGTTCGCTTCTGCCATCCCTTGTGAGCGGCGCAGTTGCACGGCTCGAACAGAGGGAGAGTACGGGTATCTATCACATTCGCCTCATCTCCTGATGCGGCGGCGGCGCGGGCGAGAGCCGGCGGTTGAGCGGCCGGGAGGGAGAGGGCGAGAGAGAGCTCGAGGGAGAGGTTCCGGCGAGCTCCTCAGTCACAACAGTCTCCGGTGGTCGCTGCGAGCGGCGCTTCTTATTGCGCGGCCCGGCAGGGACAGGCGGAGCGACAGCTTGGTCGAAAGCTTCAAGTCGAGCCCGCAGGGTCGACATTGAAAGCTCTTCGCACTCGGAGAGTGCGGTGGCGGCGTGCCCGCGGCCCAGGCGGAGAGCGCAGAGAGGTGGCGGTCTCCGTTGCTGAGCGGGGCGCGGTACGAGCCGCAGGAAAAACGAGGCGTTTTTACAAAAACGCCTCGTGCTCTTTTAGAATACACACAATAACAGTAATAATGTAAAGGATATGTCGCCGGATAGCGTAGCAGGCATGGATGGCTGAAGGCAGCGAAGACGGCCGGCTTGCTCAGGCGCTGTCCTAAGCTTGCTGGTCGCTGGTTTCAACGGCGGCGGCTCTCAAGATCCAGCGATGCGAAGAGCGTCGCTGAAGAAAAGAAAATCAGAATTTTAGCCTATGAGCGCTGAATATATACACGCTGGCCACACCCATTCTGACGGTTAGAAGGGTGTGGAGGGCGCAAAGCGCCCTCAATGGTTGCCGCGTTCAGAGCGCTCACCGATAGGCTTAAGCAGTTGCCGCCGAGCAGCCAATGAGCACGCTTTTTCAGCCTGCCTAGGTCTGTCGGCTGCTGCACTGCGTTGACAATGAATACAAAATTAAGGATAATTTTTTGGCTTCAGATCTCGAAGAAAGAAGACTTTCCCGATGCGTAAGCTAACCTTACGCAATACGAGAGACCTCTCGTAAGAGAACCAATCACTGTGCAGAACGCGGAACGTACATGTCACCCCAGCAACAAGCCATACAACAAACTCATGTTTACTGCGTGCTACCGTTCTCTTAATACATCATGGGTGCTACTAACGTTACCCTTCACATCGCATGTTTCGGCGATGTGACTATTGCTCATGCGCACATCGCGATGTCGATGTTAAAACAATATCATTCAGCCCTAATATAAGGTATAAAGAAGATTTTTTGTTTACATTTTATTTTTTTTGCTTTTGACTGCTAAAACGAATATAATTAGTTGTTTGCTTTAATAATGTGGATAAATAAAAAAATAGTGGTTTAAATCCAAACTTTTCTACATGTCTTTAAAAAAACAAAGTTAATAATTTTCAATACCGAATGATATGAAACATATCGTGATATTTTTTTTTTTGCTATATCGCACAGCCCTAATTACAATGTTATGATGTTATGACCTCAATAAGTTGGCCGAGTGAATCTCTGAGCTAGTGTGAGTGAGTGGAGATGGGGCTCATTTGCATATTCATAGAACCGCGTATACTAAATGAAGCAAGGTTGTAGAGGTGCATTCACGTTTCTTTAAGGCATGAAAAGTTTGTTTTTTTTTCACATAAAAAAACTTTAAATATGTCATTATGTCATTTTGGTGATCAAAGATGAGTTTTAAGGGATAAAATTATTGACTACAGGGGGACTTTAAATCTCACTTAACTAACTGACCAATGTATTTGCATTTTATTTTGCAATTGCACTTTTTGGGCCCTATCCTGCACCCAGCGCAATTGACTTTGTAAAGCGACACATGTATCATTCCTATTTCTCACCCGCGCACAGCGGACTTTTCCCTCCACAGACGCACGTCGGTAAATTAGGGAATGAACTTGCGCTCCCGGGGCCGGTTCAGCGAAAAGAGGAGGCGTGTTCCGGCACAAACGTTTCCGTGGTGCTATTTTGCAGTTCCAGAAAACAATTCCACCACAGACCATGAGAAACCTTGTCTAAAGTCAGTGCCGTGTTTTCAGTGGCACGTTCAGATGCTATTTTAAGGGGGCATGCTTGGCCATAATGTAGCGTGTGCACAACACTCATACACTTTGCTTCTCTCATCTACACAGAAGCAGCAGTTGATATTATTATTAATATATCTGATTATTAATATTGTAATACAGTACTTTCCCCAACAGTGGATATGAAAACAATTACCACCAGATCACCAGCTGATTAGAGTAGCTTTATTTGTAAAGAATGAATCATTCTTGGATGATTGGGTTGTTTTTTTTGAGGAGTGAATCTGCATAAGAATTAATTAATTAATTAATTAAAGCATAGATAAATTCGATAAGCAGTGCTTTATGTTGTTTTAGGTGAAACTATTCAGGTATATATATATAATATAACACTGCATAGACTTCACTGTATAAATTTAATATTATTAATTCAATTTATGTTGATTAAAGCTACAAACTTTATTTTCTCTCTTGTTGTTTGATATTAGGCTGTTAATTTAAGACGGATTAGCGGATCCAATATAATGATACTGTGATACGGTTCAGTTCATTAATAGTAAGGAAGGAAGAAGACAGGGGTCGGCTGGAGCTGGGACACACGTTTTATTTACTCTTTTCGTATTAACAGAAATATGCGCACAGAGCGCGTTCACCATGCACATGCACAGCAATACAAACAATAACTCAGAATTCTCTTTCAGACGTCTCTTGCAGGATCAGCGTCGCACGAGGTCCCAGCTCGTCTCTCTCTCTCTCTCTCTGTCACTCTCCGGCTTATATCCGGTCTCTCCACGCCAATTACTGGAATCAGACACAGGTGTTCATCATCTGCACTTGACCTACTTACGCTCCGCTCTGCTCCGTCCTCTCTCTCCCGCTACAGACTCAGCAAAACCACGCCCCCCTCGCCACAGATACACATTCGTTTTCTTTCACAATTGTTTACAACACATAACCGGCTGTGTTTACAAGGAGACTTGCCGCAACAGGCATTTAGACTTAATTTTGTGTGCACATTCAATCTCAAAATGAAGAGAAAGAGAACGTACTCAGTTACTATCGTAACCTCGGTTCCCTGAGAGTTAGGGAACGAGTATTGCGTAGCTATACGCAGTGGGGAAACTCCTTTTCCTCAAAATTCTGAAGCCTAAAATGTAAAACGCATTTTGCAGCTGCATAGCTAGCACAGTGAGTGTCTGGCTCACTCATTGGCTGTGCTGCGGCAACTGCACATCCAATGGCGCGGGCGCCCTTGGCGGGCTCTGACGTGTAATGGCGTAATGCTAGCTCATTGGCGCACACGTCAGAGCCCGCCAAGTGGGCGTGACCGAGTCTATATTAGCCCCTGAAACAGCCATTATAGCATGTTACATCGACTGAAGCGACATACTGCCATGTTACTGGTGCGGCCGGCTACGCAATACTCGTTCCCTAACTCTCAGGGAACCGAGGTTACGATAGTAACCGAGTACGTTCCCTTTCGAGAAGCTATATTGCGTAGCTATACGCAGTGGGGACGCCATGTAAAATGTCACACCAAGTAACTGGTTGCATCTGCAGCTTGAGAGCTCTGAGCCCACAGAAACAAGCAGAAACAGAAATTAATATCATTAATTCGTCTTTGTCTCTAGGATACATACCAAAAAACTTTAAGCTGGCTATGATTAAACCGCTTGTTAAAAAACCGCAACTTGATCCTTCAGAATTAGTCAATTACAGGCCGATCTCGAATCTACCTTTTCTGTCAAAGATACTAGAAAAAGCAGTATCTTCACAACTGTGTTCCTTTCTAGAAAGAAATGATATCTGCGAGGATTTTCAGTCCGGATTTAGACCATACCATAGTACTGAGACTGCACTCGTTAGAGTCACAAATGATTTGCTCTTATCATCCGATCGTGGTTGTATCTCGCTATTGGTGTTACTCGATCTTAGTGCTGCGTTTGACACCATCGACCACAAAATTATTTTAAATAGACTAGAAAACTATGTTGGCATTAGTGGAATTGCACTAGCATGGTTTAAATCATACTTATCTGACCGTTATCAGTTTGTAGCAGTAAATGAAGAGATGTCTCATCGATCACAAGTTCAGTATGGCGTACCACAAGGCTCAGTACTAGGACCGCTGCTGTTCACTCTGTACATGCTACCATTAGGAGATATCATTAGGAAACATGGAATTAGCTTCCACTGTTATGCCGACGATACTCAGCTCTATATTTCTTCAAAACCTAACGAAACTTACCAATTCACTAAATTAACAGAATGCATAGCTGATATAAAAAATTGGATGACTCGTAATTTCCTACTTTTAAATTCTGAAAAAACAGAGATTCTAATTATTGGACAAAAAACGTCCTCACGTAATAACCTAGAATACTGTCTAACACTTGATGGCTGCTCTGTTAAGTCTTCGTCGTCAGTTAGGAACCTGGGTGTGCTCTTTGATACCAATCTTTCATTTGAAAGTCACGTGTCTAGTATCTGTAAAACCGCATTTTTCCATCTTAAAAATATATCTAAATTACGTCATATGCTCTCATTGACAAATGCGGAACAATTAGTTCATGCTTTCATGACATCAAGGCTAGATTATTGTAATGCTCTACTGGGTGGTTGCCCTGCACGCTTAATAAACAAACTACAGCTAGTTCAAAACGCAGCAGCTCGAGTTCTTACTAGAACCAGGAAGTATGACCATATTAGCCCAGTTCTGTCAAAACTGCACTGGCTCCCTATTAAACATCGCATCAATTTTAAAATATTGCTGATTACTTACAAAGCACTAAATGGTTTAGCTCCGCAGTACTTGAGCGAGCTCTTAACGCATTATAGTCCTTCACGTCTATTGCGATCTCAAAATTTCGGCCAGTTGATAATACCTAGAATATCAAAATCGACTGCTGGCGGTAGATCCTTCTCCTATTTAGCACCAAAACTTTGGAACAGTCTTCCTAACATTGTCCGGGAAGCAGACACACTCTGTCAGTTCAAAGCTAGATTAAAAACACATCTCTTTGACCTAGCATTCACATAATACATTATAGACTTCTATAATTCAATATTAGGCTGCATAGATTAGGTCAGCTGGAACCGGGAACACTTCCCATAAATCCTGATGTACTTGTTACATCATGAGAAGAATGGCATCTACGCTAATTTTAGTGTCTGTGTTTATCCCGAGGTTTTCCTGCAGCCTGCCGGATCCAGGCCGTTTCCAGATCTGACGAAGGCCCTTCGCCTGGACCCGATGACAACGCAGTGCTGAAGTGCCAACTAGTCTCTCCCTATGGAGGATCCCTTTCCCACTCTACAGATAAAGCGTCATCGGGAAAACTCAATTTGCGTATCTACCCCGAATTGATAAAATAAAATAAAATTCTGAATTAAAACTATAAGGAAACACCAGTAATTTGTTTAGGCTTGGTTTGTAGGGAATTCCAAACCTGCACACATATATTCAAACGCACATAACTGTTGAACCCGTTCTTAATGCGCATCTGAACGCCATCAGCGTTTCTCACAGGATCGCGTTTAAAGTTTGTGTAGAGAGAATGGTGTCGTCTTGGCGGCCCCTAATTTAATAACAAATGATCGTTGCGACGGAAGCGAATCAATCAAAACCAACTTTAGCTGGAAAATAACTTTATTAAAGAACCGCTATAAAGCCAAAACAATCTTACGTTAAATTATACATTTATCTCTGTAAAGCTGCTTTGAGACAATCTACATTGTTAAAAGCGCTATATAAATGAAGATGACAAGCCAGAACCCAATATATATTAAAAAAGACCGGACACTGTCGGGCCCGATAATATATGTAATGCTTATACACCCATATTCAACCGGTATACTAATAAGACCAGACCCCGTCGGATCTTATGTATAAGAGAGGCGAGAGGCGGGTTTTATTAATGAAATGTATGTGTGCTTATGACATTGACATAATATGTAGAAAAGACCGGACACCTGTCGGGTCTAAATCATACAGAGAGGACCTTTGCCTGCAGGGAAGGTATCTCCATGTTATAGAATTTCACAAACGTAGAAGGCGAGGACCAGCCGGCTGCCGCACAAATATCTTGAAGGGGAAACCTAGAAGACCAAGACCAAGACGAGGCCATGCCTCTAGTGAATGAGCTACCTCTCGAATGAGCTCTAGTCCCAATAGGGAAAACCTGACCCACTGAGGTATATGCCAGAGAAATGGCATCTACTATCCATCTGGATAATCTTTGCTTTGTGACTGGAGAACCCTTAGACCGGCCACCAAAGCAGACAAAGAGCTGTTCTGATTGTCTTAAAGACGCAGAACGCTCCAGATATATTCTCAGTGCTATGACAGGACAGAGTAGATTAGCTTCCCCATCCTCTGTGGAAGAGGGAAGAGCTAATAAAGTGATAACCTGTGCTCTAAATGGCGTTGAAAGCACTTTAGGCACATAACCATGTCTGGTTTTGAGGATGACCTTCGAGTCGCCGACACCAATTTCCAAACAAGAGGGGCTCACCGAGAGCGCCTCCAAATCTACCACTCGCTTGATAGATGCCAATGCCAGCAGGAGAGCAGTCTTCAGCAAGAGTAGTTTGAGATCAACCGACTGGAGCGGTTCAAATGGTAGGGCCCGAAGGACCGTGGAGAGGTCCCATGACGGCACCGACGGAGGTCTGGAGGGATTCATTCTCCTAGCTCCTTTCAGAAAACGTACCACCAAGTCATTTCTCCCTAACGATTGGCCAGCCACCGGAGCATTAGGGCTGCAACTAACGATTATTTTGATAATCGATTAATCGGTCGATTATTTTTACGATTAATCGATTAATCGGTTTATGTACTTATATTTTAGTTTTGCCCATTTTTTCCCCAAGTAAATTATTAACAAAGGGTCTTTATCATTCAACAGACTTTTTAGAGATTTTAACCATTTTGCAATGTCATATCCTCATCAAAAACATACCTGGAGTTGTGTTTTATTATGTGTAAGTAATCCTTTGTCGAACTCTTCTCCAAAACACTGACCCATACGTACTCTAGCAAATTTCACAAGGAGATTTCAAATAATGTTTTCACCATGACAGTCCTTAGGGCTCCTAAAGTAGTTTAACAACCCGAACAAAGCTTATTAAGGAATCTTTCAGAACATATTTTCACAAAGAATAGTAATAAAACAGAATAAAATTGCAATAAATTGCATTTTATTTATTTTTTTCCTGTAAACACAGTTAATACACAGCTTATACCTGGGAAACAGCTTTATAGCTTATGCTGTGAAATTGTAAACAATCTTTCGAATAAAGTGCCAATGCACACTGGGATTTAAATATGTAGGGGTCCTTATAACAGTGCAAAATTCAAAAATGTAACTGATAAAATGTTAAACATAACAGCTTATGTCTGAATTGACAGGAATTCGACTACCTGTGAGAAATGAGGCAGAACACTATTCACTCATTTGAGAAAAAACTTTGCATTGCAGTGCAAAAAGGTCAACATGTCCAAATGTTCAGGGCTTAGGCTTGCTCTCTTTTTAGAGGCTATATTTCCTGCCGCAGAAAACAGCCGCTCTGCAGGTGTGGAAGTGCTTGGTATACAGAGGTAGGACTTTGCTAATCTTGACAAAAAGGGATATTTCACCTCATTCAACTTCCACCACTCTAATGGATTTTCCCCCTTGGGAATAGGCTTCTCACCAAAGTAGGTGAGGACCTCCTGTCTGACATTCCTACTGAGCTCCTCAGCTTCTCCTTCCTTGGCTTCTTCCTCACTGCTGGTGTCGGAATCCAGAAGAGAATCAATTAAGGAGACAGGAACCTTTTCAGGAGCAGGTGGTGTACTGTCAGGTGCTGTGTGCTGCTGGACACAGGGGGACGGCAGCTGCTCCATTTCAACTGCCTTCATTTGGACTTTGACTTGAACTTTGAAGCTGTCCTCAGAAGAAAGAAACTTTAGTTTGCGAAACCTTGGATCCAGGGAAGAACTAAGGATTACAGTGTTATGTGATGTGTCACAGAAAGTAGTTTCACTCTTCCATCGTTGTTCAAGCTGTTCTACAGCTGTGTGAAGGAACGCTTGTGCACCTGGTGTTTCAAAATCCATACCTTGCATTGACTTGACCAATCCTTTTACCAGTGGTGGCACAGAGGAAATTGTACTGTATTTTTCACCACTCATGTACTCTGTGGCACAGTCAAAAGGCTTCAGAGCTGTGGAAAGCTCTTCAATTAGGCTCCATTGGTCTGGTTTTAAGTCTAAATATTGCTTGCCTGTTTTTGTCACAGTTAGGTCCGACAGCGTTGCAGTAACAGGCCACCGTTGCTCGAGCAAGCGACTGATCATGTGATAGGTACTATTCCATCTAGTACTAACATCTTGGATAAGTTTGTGTTCAGTTGTGCCCATTTGTTGTTGTTTTTGCTTCAGTTTGGTGGATGCAAGTTCACTTCTTTTAAAATGCTCAACAAGGCATCGTGAAGCTCCAACCGCTTTGGCAATGATCTGGTGTTTAAGAGCAGAGGTGAGAACAAGCTGCAATGTGTGACCTGTGCATCTGAGAGAGGCCCATCCATATTTCTCCTCCAGTAGTCGAGCAGCAGCCACAATGTTGGCCCCATTGTCGTGCACAATAGCAGATATTTTATCAGGAAGAAATTCAAATTTGTCCAATATTTCTTCCAGCCACCCTGCAATATTTTGGGCAGTATGTCTCTCCTCCAACGGCATAGTAGAGAGGCAAATTGACTCCATTTGCCAGTCGATTCCAATGTAGTGGCATGTGATTCCCAAGTATGCTTCGGTGGCTACACTAGTCCAAATGTCTGCAGTCAGAGCCACTTTGCTGTCAATGGCTGAGATAGTTGATTTCACTTGATCCACTGTGGCATTGTATTTCTTGACCAACAACTTTGCAAAATGCGTTCTAGAGGGGATAGTGTAACCTGGATTGAATGACTTTAACATTTGTTGGAAGCCTGCTCCTTCCACCATCGAGAGTGGTCTCATGTCCTTCACTAGCATGTTTAAAACATTGTCTGTCAATGGTGCACATTGCTGCGGGGTGAGTATCTTCTTGTTGCACACAAAATCACTAAGATTGGTTTGTTTCTTCCTAAAACACACAAAAATGACAGAATAAGTACGATTTTAAAACCAAAACAAACAATTTCATTTGCCTGAGTGAGTGAGCAACAGTGAGTGTGTGCGAGTGAGTGAGTGAGGGACAGGATGCACGAGTGAGTGAGCGAGGGACAGTGAGTGTGTGTGTGCGAGTGAGTGAGTGAGCGAGGGACAGTTTGTGTGTGTGCGCGAGCGAGTGAGCGAGGGACAGTTTGTGTGTGCGCGAGTGAGCGAGGGACAGTTTGTGTGTGCGCGAGTGAGCGAGTGTGTGAGTGAGCGAGGGACAGTGAGTGTGTGTGTGTGTGCGAGTGAGTGAGTGAGGGACAGTGAGTGTGTGTGTGTGTGTGCAAGTGAGTGAGTGAGCGAGGGACAGTTTGTGTGTGTGCGCGAGTGAGTGAGCGAGGGACAGTTTGTGTGTGCGCGAGTGAGTGAGCGAGGGACAGTTTGTGTGTGCGCGAGTGAGCGAGTGTGTGTGCGCGCGAGTGAGCGAGGGACAGTGAGTGTGTGTGTGTGTGTGTGTGTGTGCGAGTGAGTGAGTGAGGGACAGTTTGTGTGTGCGCGAGTGAGTGAGCGAGGGACAGTGAGTGTGTGTGTGTGCGAGTGAGTGAGCGAGGGACAGTTTGTGTGTGTGCGCGAGTGAGTGTGTGTGTGTGTGTGTGTGTGTGCGAGTGAGTGAGTGAGTGAGCGAAGGACAGTTTGTGTGTGTGCGCGAGTGAGTGAGCGAGTGTGTGTGTGTGTGTGTGTGTGTGTGTGTGCGTGCGCGAGTGAATGTTTGCAAGTGAATGTGTGCGTGTGACGGCACGCGATGTCGGAAAGCAACGTGTAGTCTGACATGTTTCTTGTCCACGACACGACAAGATTTTAGGAGTCAAAATCATGTAATCTGACTCCGTGACTATCGTAACAGACACAAAAATCTTGTAATCTGAACCAGGCATTATTCAGGCTGTCTATTGCAATGTGTTCATCGCGCGAGTTCATATCGTGATGACGATGAAAATTCGCTTTATTGTTCAGCCCTTATATAACTGACAAGTATTTTTGCGTGGAGTAAACTTACCGTGCCGGTGCTTGGTCCTCCGCTTCCACACACACGTGTTTTCGTTTAAGGTGCTCGTGCAGAGACGTAGTACTCCCGTGCCAGGCCAGTTCAGTAGTGCAGAGTTTACAGGTTACTCTTCTTTTTTGAAGGCTCAAAGTAAAGTGCTCCCACACTTTGGAGGACTTCGTTCGATTAACGTTAGTTTTTTCTTCCGCTTTTTTATTTTTCGCGCTTACTCCACTGCCGCCTGCCTCCGCCATCTCGCTGAATGCTGCAGAGACGCAGTGCGGGAAGCACGTGACATAAAACAAGGCCAGCTATTGGCTATTCGCTAATTCTCCTGCTGTACTGGCTGAGTAATCCTCCGGTGGCTCATTACTGCCACCGCAGATTTAAAATATGCACGAAATGAGCCGCTAACGGCAAATAAAAGTTATTTAGCAACTAATCGATGACTAAATTAGTTGACAACTATTTTAATAATCGATTTTAATCGATTAAATCGATTAGTTGTTTCAGCTCTACGGAGCATGATAAGCCGCGATGGCTGCCACACACACTTTGTGCGTAGACGGGGTCCTACCCGCGTCTAACAACTCCTGTAGGAAGGCGAGCACCACTGGTATCTCGCATAACATAGGTTCAAAACGTTTGTCCAAGCACCAGCTGGAAAACACTGACCATTTAGAAGCATACAAGCGCCTAGTAGAAGGGGCCCTGGCCTCATTGATCGTGTTTAGGACCTTTTCAGGAAGGTCCCCGGGTACCCATTGAGGGGCCACACATGGAGAGCCCATAAATCGGGTCGTGTTCTTCGAAGCGAAGAGGTCGACTTTGGCTTCTCCAAACACTCTCCATATCAGACGCACCGTCTGAGGATTCAGGGACCACTCGCCTAGGGGAGTGTTGCCCTGTGACAGCATATCCGCACCAGTGTTCAGGATGCCAGGGATATGTGCTGCTCTCAGAGTTTTCAGATTGACTTGCGCCCAAGTAAGGAGGTCTCTCGCCTGGGTGTACAGGCTGCCCGACCTGACGCCACCCTGGCGGTTTATGTATGACACCACGGACATGTTGTCCGTCCGGACTAACACCTGGTGTCCCCTGATGTTTAGCAGAAACGCTTTGACGGCCAAACAAACTGCCTTCATTTCCAGACAGTTGATATTTAAGCTCTGCTCTGTGCTCGACCAGAGGCCAGAGACAGGCTCGCCCTCGTGCAACGCTCCCCAATCCTGGTTGGATGCATCTGTGAAAACCACTTTCCAAGTGGAAATCACCCCCAATGAAAGTACGGGGTGCTAAAGACAGGCCGAACGACAGGACTGTATACTGATAAGCCTGCCCCTCAAAGGCGAATCTCAAGAATGGCCTGTGATGAGGGGCTATCTGAATGTGAAAGTAAGCTTCTTTTCAAAAACCAATCCCCCGGGCGAACCTGCGCAATGATTTGTTTGATAGTCAACATTTTGAACGGCCGTCTCATGAGAGCTTTGTTCAAATATCTCAGATCTAATATGGGTCTGATACCGCGGTCTTTTTTCGGAACAGAACAGTGCTGTAGCGCGGGGGGGACAGGCTCTATCGCCCCTTTTGCTAACAAATTCTGTATTTCGGAACGAAGCACGTGACACACGCCGCTTCTCACCGAAGTCTCTACAACCAGCTGAAACTTTGGGGATCTGTGAGTGAATTGGGGCGAGTAGCCTCGCTTTATTGTGTTTATAACCCAACTCGACACACCGGGAATGGCTTGCCATTAATGGTGGGAGAAAAAATCGATCCATCGATGCATCGCGATTCTCTCTCCAACGATTCTTTTCAGAATCGATTCTGAGCTTAGTTTATAACCAGATGTGCGATGACGCAGAGTTTGCTTTAGAAACACCCGTCTTCTGCTTGCTAACAATTCCCCACACACGTACCTTCAGTAAAATAATATTTAATAAAGTTCGGAAAGGTTGAAACGAATTTTAAGGACATTCACAGGCTTCATTGTACAGGATGCGCTGTGAGAGACGCGCATGTTACACTTGAAGTGTGCTGTCTCGCGCGTCGATATTCTCCTTAAAAATGCTCTACGAAGTCATCGTTTATGTGGTTTGGAATGCAGTGGACTTATATATTTAAAATATGAACCTCGCTAACAGAAGGCTGCTTTCAGTTTCAAATGCTGATGCGCGCTTTGTGTTGACTGCTCGCGCATGCGGCTGTGCGACTCCGTGTAAGTGGTTTAATATACTTGTGCAAAATGAACGTAAACACGGCAAGTTATGTCTTAAGGGATTAAACGGTGAGGACAAACCACATTACTACTTGTATTTAAAAAGAGATCCGAGCGTGAATGCAGCTAAATAGATATCTAAGATATCTCAGTGTAATAAGATGTCAAAGTAAAAAACAAAAGTATGATGAAAATAAATCACTCACAGTTCTTGAATGGAAAATGTTCAGATAATCTTAAATACTGAAAGCACTCTTCTGTTTCTTTGTCATTTGTTTCTATGCTTCTCTTTATTATTTGCTATTTATATGGTTTGAAGTTATATTAGTTTAAAATTCTTAAAATAAAACTGTTTTAATGTTTTATTTATTTTATTTGTAATTATAAAAAAAAATAGACTACTTAATTACTTATGTAAACTAATGAATTAATGGGGGGGGGGGGGGGGGGGTAGATAAAGAATCGTTCTGGAATCGTTCGTGAGGTGACTGAAGATTCCCACCTCTACTTGCCATGCCAGGGCTCGTGTGGACACGGGTTTGACACATGTTTTGGGATGGGTCGCCTAACACAGGGGGACCTGATACCCTTGCATTGTGATTTGTGCACATACTGAGTGTGGGGCTGACTTTAAAGGCTTTCGCCTGGGATAAAGTCAGGAAAGCACCTGGGAGGGGGCTGCCTAATGAAGGGGGACCGTGAACCCGTGTGTTGTGTGATTCAAACATACTCTTTTTGTGCTTTATTTGGGTTGCCGTAAAAACAGTGTTTGTTTGCAAAGGCGCGCGCAGTGAAGCATAAAAGTAGTTTGCGTAGTGAAGTAGTAAAATCTCCAGCCGCCCAAACTAAACATGGAGCTGTGAGAAGTGAGAAGTGTTCTAGGCCTTTTCGAGGGTGGTCCGGCTAGAGCTAAACAAAAACAGTGTTTGTTTGCAAAGGCGCGCGCAGTGAAGCATAAAAGTAGTTTGCGTAGTGAAGTAGTAAAATCTCCAGCCGCCCAAACTAAACATGGAGCTGTGAGAAGTGTTCTAGGCCTTTTCGAGGGTGGTCCGGCTAGAGCGAGACAGGAGCCCTCCCTCCCCCCCCCCCCCGATGCTTGGAGGTAGCCGGAGGCCTGGGGTCCAACGTGCCGCTGGGACGAGGGCCCTGGCGCAGGGGCAGCGGGTAGCGTTTAGCCGGTCTTGATTGACGGCGGGCATCAGCCGCAGGGCGTGGCTGAGAGGCCTTCTTGGCTGGTTTCGTTGGCTGCGGAGAGGGCGCGGTCTTGGGCCTGCTCTAGGCCGAGCTGGAGCGCTTAGGCAGAAAGTGTTGCATAGCCTGGGACGACTTCTGTGCCTCAGTGAACCTTTCAGAAAAACCCTTCACCGCCAGGCCGAAGATGCTGGAACTGGAGACAGGGGTGTCGAGGAACACCGCTCTATCCGCGTCCTTGATCTCAGTCAAAGTTAGCCAAAGATGGTGCTCGAGCACGACGAGGTTAGCCATACTTCTCCCGATAGCCTGCACAGTAGATTTGGTAGCACGCAGAGCTAAGTCCGTGGCGCTCCATAAATCGCGGAAGGACTCGGGTTCCGGGCCAGCCTCATCCATGGATTAGAGCAGTTTGGCCTGGTAGACCTGCAACGCTGCCATAGTGTCGAAGCAGCCGAAGCAGGCGGCCGGAGGCGGCGTAGGCGCGTCCAGCGAGAGCTGACGTGTTGCGGCACGGCTTGACAGGGTGCGGCGCTCTAGTTCTCCAACTAGCAGCGGTGTTCGGGCAGAGATGAGCGGCCACAGCCTCTTCGAGGGCCGGCAAAGACTCGTAGCCCTTTTCCGCCATGCCGTCCACGGAGGAGAGCGTTGCGGAAACAGAAGATCCTGTGCGTGCAGAGTAGGGAGCGCGCCATGTTTTAGATATTTCTTGGTGTAACTCGGGGAAGAACGGTGGGGGTCTATGACAAGGGGCCTGTTGGTGCCCCGGCAGGAACCAGCCGTCCAGCTGACTCCGAGGAGGCTTCTCGGGCGAGGACCACTCAAGCCCGAGGTCCGAGACGGCCTTAGTAAGGATCCGCAGCATCGCTGCGACCGAGCCCGACCAATCTTCCTCAGAAAGCAGCAATGGCAGAGGCTGTCATTGCGGTCGTCGATAGATCCACCAAATGAGACTAGGCCCCCCACATGGGGGGTGGGGGGCGCTGGTCTCCCTCGAACAGCACCGGAGACGATGTCTGAGTAGGAGAAAGCGAAGCACGCGGGGACGTGGCCGGCGTGGGTTCGCTAATATCCATTCCATCAGGAGGGCGTTGGCTGCGGCACTTCTTTTTCCTCGGAAAGAGTAGAGCGGGAAAAGGAAGGGCGGAGAAGCGGCGTCGCCATCTTGCGAGAGAGCTAGCCGAGACCGCAGCGTCGAGACGGGCATGCCTTCACAGACTGAGCATCCCCCGGCGGAAAGTGCAGCTTGACCGAGTCTATATTAGCCCCCGAAACAGCCATTATAGCATATTTCATCTCTGCGACATTGGATGTGCAGTTGCCGCAGCACAGCCAATGAGTGAGCCAGACACTCACTGTGCTAGCTGTGCAGCTGCAAAATGCGTTTTACATTTTAGGCTTCAGAATTTTGAGGAAAAGGAGTTTCCCCACTGCGTATAGCTACGCAATACGAAGTGACCGTTCTCGAAAGGGAAATGAATTTGGTGTTCGCGTGTTGTCTCGCGCGCACAGAAAACACTGCTTGAGTTCCAGTCTTCTTGTGCTTGAAATGAGAAACTTGATGGTTGAACTTCATAGAGTGTCAATTCATCACTCTAGATTAATTGAAATGATGAAGACAGAGTGTCTTCATCATTCCCTTTAGGAAAAGTGTATTTGGTCAAACTGCTTTTTCTGTGCGAGCTGCTTCTGAGTGGAACCTTACCCCCATAACCATCAGAAATTAAACGCATATAGTACTTTTAAGATCCAGTTAAAGAAATGGCTCATTGATTATCAGAGCTGTCAACATTAACTTACTTCTAGACCTGCTCTCTCTGCCCACTGCTGGCTTCTTGCCTAGTGTGTGTGTATGTATCATGTTTTTGTCTGATGTTTGTTTGATTGTTGGTTTGCTGTGTTTCAATTATACATTTTAACATGATAGTATTTTTTACTAAATGTATTGTAATCTTCATATGTGACCCGATCTGGCGAAATGAGTCGGAAGTCGCAACGTTCCATTTTAAGATATGGGCCGATTATGTGGAAAAACAATGAAATAATAGATTTTTGAAAAAAAAATTTTTTTTGCTAAAATCCAAAGAACAGACATTCAAAAATAATCTCCTAAAGTTTCGTAGTCCAGATAATTGAGTAAAGGTATTTAAATGACTATTAAAGTTTACAAAGTTTTACTAAATTAGCTGAAAATGAATATTGCTTTTCTCAACTCCTCTCCTCACCTCTGAGCATTTCCCGGGAATCCCCTCAAACGTCTCTGCTCTCCAAATATGGTGTTTCACGTTGTATAGAACCAATCAAAGAGCTTAGAAATGTACACAAACGCTGATCATTTGTCAATGGGAAGCCCCGTTTCGACTGACCGGCACGCGATTGGTCCAGCCATCCTCCTGTCAGACTCGTAGCGCTATGTGTAAACAAGCTAGCAGATCTCCTCAGAAAGATTAAATATTATTAATTTGAGAAATGTCGCTGTCAAAAGAGAGCAAAGTCGCCAAAAAGTCGCCAAAAGTGTTGAAATCACTAGAGGCTTCTAACCTAAGCTCTGCTGCTGGTCATCAAGAGTGGCTAAGGCTAGTCAGTGATTTTTTGGGATCTGGAGACGTGTCATCCTCTGATGACAGCGACAGCAGTGACAGCCCTGTGGTATTTATTGTGTATGGATGTGAGTGAGTGCAATTATTCTGTGAGTGTATTTATCTGCAAGGAGAATCCATTACAATGTGTTTGATTTATTTTAACCCAATATTTAACTGTTGGTATCTCTGTTATGAACGTGTTAAACTATTATTGTCAACTAGCCTACACAAAGGTTCTCTGTTTCCTTGTCTCTCTGCCTCTCTCTCTCTCTCTCTCTCTCTCTCTCTCTCTCTCTCTCTCTCTCTCTCTCTCTCTCTCTCTCTCACACACACACACACACACACACCCACCCTCTCTCAAGGAAAACTGTAGCACCTCTGTTCAATCTTTCTGATTTTAGTAAATGTTTGTAAAAGTGCCTTTTAAATTATTTATTAAAATAAAAACTTTAAAATAATTTGAGCTTCAGCCTGGTTTAATAGCATATATTAATGTCTTTGGTCAAATTAAGCTGTACAATAAATAGTTTACCCCTTTAAATGCAATGGATTTTGAAAGATATCAACAAAAAACGGGCAAAAAACTTTAAAAGCGATTTTCTCAGGTTTTCAATTGTAAAAAGAGGACAGACGACCATAATTCAAATGTGTATATCTTTACAACCATTCAAGGTATGACTTTGACTTGGATATCATTTGAAAGCTTATGGTCTCCTCTTTCCATTAATACCAAAATCTCAATTTTGAAATTTGGGTCACTGTGACTCATTTTGCTGGATCAGGTCACATATTGTTATGTACATATGTCATTTTATTCTCTTTTTAGGGTGACTTTTACCATCTGTCTAGAGGCTGCAGATGAAAAATAGCCTTCTGGCTAACTCTGGCATATTGACACAAATGTTTATTAATATGCACTGTCCCTGTAAATACAATAAAATAAATAATTGCAGTCAATCCGGCGAATCACTTGTGTTCTGAACCGGGTGTGGATCACTAACAAACTACAATCCCTATACTTAATGTGGTGATGTGATCAATTACGGTAGTGATTAGGGGCGGATACGGTACGTTCAATGAGTATAAAAGATGAGATTGACATCTCACTAAGCACGTCTTTCTGGGTCCTGGGAGTGACGTCATTTCAGGCGCGCCGTGTTTGTCCAGGAGGTAAGAGCTACTAGTGGCATTCTCTTCATGAACGTTTTGTGTGTAAGGGTAATTTGAGACTCATTTGATTTAACAGTGTTTGACTGAGGAGTACGTTAGACATGTCGAACAACTATTTGTCAATGTGAGGCCATAATTGGCACGCTATCGAGTGCACTGGGCGGTGTGAGTTGCCATATGCAGGTATGTTACACTTATTTTAATGTTAGGTTCACAGGACTGTGATTTCTTAAATTGAAATGTGTATTATATTTTTACAGTGACACGGGAGGCCAGGTGTTGCAGCAGGCTTCGTGGGCGCTGTTGGGCTTTATGCGACCCATTGCCGGTCCTGTGAATTTAGGGTTGCCTGCAGCTGGTAGTCATTTTTTGAGCTGGAGTGCTTCGGAACGGAGTTGGATTCTCCTCTGCACGCTGTCTTCGACCATTCCTTTGCCTTTTACTGGAATGAGGCATTTACTGCCAATCTGTACTTTTACTCTAATTATTTGACGATCTCCTTTTAGCGAACGAGGGTCTCCTTGACGACCGGAACGACGCATCTGTTGCTTATCTGTACTTTTACTCTAATTACTTGACAATCTCATTTTAGTGATTGAGGGTCTCCTCGACGACCGGAACGACGCATCTTTTGCTTATTTGTACATTTACTCTAATTGTTTGACGATCTCATTTCCATGAACGAGGGTTTCCTTGACTACTGGAAAGATAGCGTGTTCACAGTCGCAGTGACGTATCTAAACTTAGTCTTCTCCAGAATTGACGTTGAGACTGAGTGATTTACAGTGGCGAGAAGCTACTGATTTTCTTTGTCACTACTATTGTGTTTTATTGTGTATATTGTGTCTCTTTGAATGTCAGTTGTTTGTGAATGTGCTTTTGAGTATTGTATTGTAGTGTGAGAATACATTTTTATAGGACGGCGCTGGGCTGACAGAGTTAACTAGTATCAGCCAGTGAACGATTGCATCATTTTGATAAACCGATTCTTCTGGCAGCATGTGACAAGTGTAATTGATAGACCATTACATGGAATGTGTATTTGTGTGTTTGTTTGTATCTCATTGTCTTCTCTCCCACTCAGAATTGGGGTTCCAGATTAGCCAGAGTCCTCTGTGTGTGGTGGTGGTTCGGCTATTGATCTGCAGTGTTCACAGCGGGTGAATTTGGTGTGGTGTGAGAACACAAATAGTTGCTGTGTTGATTGGATAGGCAAGACGTATATTAAGAAGATACCAGTTTGTATTCTATTGTACGAAGTATTGAATAAAATCTGTGAACCGTTTATCCATTGTTTGATATCTGACTCAGCCACTGCGAATCTGTGTGCTTTACAGTTTGTGACTGGGTCCCCGGCCCATTTCCGGGGTGGCGTAGTCGGTTTAGTGCCGTAATTGGCATTTTAGTTAAACCTTTGAAATCCAGATTGCCACATTAACATTGCACATCTCGCGATGTGACTATTGCGATATTGATGCTAAAACGATATATTGTGCATAGGGGTGTAACGATACGCGTATTCGTATCGAACCATTCGGTACGAGGCTTTCGGTTCGGTTTTCGGTACGCATTACGTACTGAACGGTTCGTTGGACCATTTTTTCTGCCGACCAAAATTTCTTTATTTCAAATGAAGGCGCGTCGCGGGTGGCAAGCGCGGCGCGACCACAACATCAACTGGCAAATGCAATGTAAGGAACGAAACTGAGCTACTCTTATTGTGTTTGTGTGGACCGTTTATCAGTTTTGACATGTGAAGCGGGACTCGCGTGCGCGAGCCTGATTAAGCAACACCACACAGCGCTAAGAGATCCAGACCAGTAAAGAAAGCATTTGAATTTCAAATGCTTTTTGAATTCGCCACTGAAGTAATAACATCGCTGCGAGATCTAGTGAGAAACATGCACATTTCTCTGTTATTAACGGATCAGACAGCGCTGACGTGGAAACCAGGAAGAAACATCGTGCCATGAATGAACTGGCCGGTGTAGATCAACAACATTCACTGTGGAATGGATTTTTTGTAGTAACACTAACTGCAAGGTATGGAAGTTTGTCAGGAATAGTGGGCTATAATGCTTTCAAGTAGGCCTAACATTACGTCGGTTTTATTTTGACATTATGAATACAATTGCTGCCCTCAAATGTTAATCTGAACTTGTTTATAACTAGCCTACTACTACAATATTACATTTCATTTTGTCCAAGGAGCTGTTTTGTTTTATATGCTCATAAGAAGAGTTAAGTATAGCTCCATTATTGCTCAGTAAAAAAATCACAAACAAAAATATCATACTTTATTAAAAAAAAATAAGAATTCAAGGAAATTTCTCTGGCATTTATTTATTTTTGCTGTATGGAAAACGTACCGAACCGATCCGTACCGAACCGTGACACAAGTGTATCGTATCGAACCGAACCGTGAATTTTGTGAACCTTTACACCCCTAATTGTGCAGCCCTTCCAGCAGGAACACTTATGACGTCTCCTGACTGCAGATGACACAATTCTCTCTGAATTTTGATGATTATTTAAAATATAACTTTTTTTACTGTCTTTCAGATCCGGTGGAGGAGAATGAGGAGAGTGTAGAGGAGAAACATCATCATGTCAAAACTGGAGCTAAAACTCGCTCACAGACTGAAAGTATTTCTTTACCGAAAAGAAGAGACAAGAAATGTTTCACTTGCTGTCAGTGTGGAAAGAGTTTCACACGCAAACAGAGTCTCAGGGTTCACATGAGGATCCACACTGGAGAGAATCCGCACGAATGTGATCAGTGTGGGAAGAGTTTCACACACAAACAGAGTCTAAAGGTTCACATGAGGATCCACACTGGAGAGAAACCGTTCACATGTGGTCAGTGTGGGAAGAGTTTTGCACATAAAGGACACCTTAAGTCTCACATAAGGATCCACACTGGAGAGAAACCGCACGAATGTGATCAGTGTGGTAAAACATTTTTGACGGCTTCAACCCTGAAGAGACACCTGACAGTTCATTCACAGGAGAAACCACATTCATGTTCTTTGTGTGGAAAGAGTTTTTCACAACTGCAGAGTTTAAAATTACATCAGAAAATACACACTGGTGTAAGAAATCATATGTGCTTTGAGTGTGGGAAGACTTTTATTAGAGCTGACGCTTTAAAACAGCACCAGAGGATCCACACTGGAGAGAAGCCTTACAAGTGTTCACACTGCGACAAGACATTCAATCGGTCAGGACATCTGAAAACACACGAGAGGATCCACTCTGGAGAGAAACCGTATCACTGCACTGCATGTGGGAAGAGCTTCACTCATTCATCTTCTCTACACTTTCACACAAAAAACAATCACAGCAAGTAGATCATCTTCAGCTCCAGCACTTTGAAGTCTGATGCCGCATCCTCACTAAACGTGACACAATAACACTGTGAAGTAATAAAATATGTTCAATATAAATACGTCCTAACCAGCAACAGCGACAGAACAAAAGAAACATCTTCTAAATGTGTCACATTGTGTAAAGTTCATCCTAAAGACCAGAAGTTTCTACTGAGATTCAGATCAACTCAACAATATCTATTAGTTTTATTCTTGCATATCATTTTGCTGCATGATATAAATTATACTATTATAATATTCAATACTATTATACTATATAAATAACAGGTTCAAACTGTTCTTGTTCAAAAAATAAATTTATATAGTAAATTTGTTCATTTTTACTTTTGCTGTTTTGTTTTTGCGTCACAAAGTAATTTATAAATATATATAAATGTATAAATGCATTATTTGTTACATATAAAATCCATGAAATATCCCTAATTTTTGGTTTTATTGATGTTTTGCACGTTTTTGATAATCTGCCTTTGATTTCGTCTCACGGCGATGACGTCATCACTAGCGCACTCTTCCTTCAGTCAGGGTGCGTCTCAATACTCAAACTGATGCTTCCTCGGTTCCTCACTCCTCCATCCTCCAGCATGTGACCTGGAAACTGATCGAATTCAGCCATTTGAAGGACATCTCAGTCCTGTAACTGCACCGCGAGGAATGAGGAGTTATGAGCGAGGATGCACTGGTGTCTCCTATGTGGAAGTCTTTCTTGGCCAGAAACCTGACGCACGTATAAATTCTCCTCCTTCACATCTGTCACAATCATTTATATTTATGCTTTACCTTTGAAGTTTAAATAAATGTTAGAATTGCCACAACAGACAGGGCAAATGGTGAACAGGGCCATCAGCTGGTCTTTACACACAATGTATTTATCCGGACCACTGTAAAACAAAAAGAGAGAATATTAGATACTTTATTAATCACAGGGGGGAATTTATGTATACAATAGCTTATACAACCACAACACACATACAAACATATCTCACACACATGAAATGTAAAAAGTAAAGAGCATGTGAAGTGATTACAAAGGCCTGGTGGGGACTGACCCTGTGATACATTGACCATGACAAGGTGCTGGATAGAGTGTGTGCAATGGTAGACAGATATCACAGTTTAGCTAGCAATCACTGGTGCTGACAGTAGAGAGACTTATCATCTCACTTTAGGTCAGGGTTACTTGGATGAGGTGGCGGCTCCTCATACGATGCCTCCTCATCTGAGGACGCGTCCTTTTCATCAGGCATCCAAGAGGTGTCACCTGTGGTGAAAGAGGCCTCTTCATCGCTGTTTTCAGGACTGGCAAGGGGTGTAGATGTTCTCATTCTTGTGGTCTGTGTCCCCACACTGACCATATTGGGCCTTACCTGCACAGCTGTGTCAGAAAAGCATAAGACAAACATAGCCACAATGACAATAATGGTACACAGTATGCTGCTATGGTTTGGTTTAAGCCAGTGATTCTCAACTGGTGGGTCGCAGACCTGTTTTGGGTGGGTCTCGGTAAGCTGGTCCAAAAAAAAAAAAATTAATGTGCGTCATGTTTGATTGGTCTTTTATTTTGAAAAAAGGTTTATTTTGACAGGCATTCGTCAGAGACATGCGGTAGTTTACTATGGTCGCCATGGTAACCATCCTGTGATTTACGTTGTTTTGACATTCAGATTCGAGATGGCGAAGCGCAAATATGACCCAGACTATTTAAAAAAATGGATTTTCGTACATTGAGGATAAAAAGGGACAGAAACCCCAGTGTGTGCTTTGTAGTGAAGTGCTTGCCAATGAGAGCATGAAACCGTCCAAACTGAAGCGCCATTTAGAAACCAAACATCCCGCATCGAAAGACAAGCCGGTGGAGTTTTTTCAAAGACGTCTCCAGGAGCTGAGGGCATCACAAAAGTGTCTGACAGCGTCTTGCTCCAAACAAGAACAAGCTCTTCGGGCATCTTACCTAGTAGCTCACCGCATTGCAAAGGCCAAGAAACCCCACACAGTAGCCGAAGAGCTCATTTTACCTGCTGCAATGGATATGGTAAAAGAGGTGCTGGATCAGTCAGCGGCGGATAAACTAAAAACCATACCACTTTCCAATGATACCATAGCTCGGCGGATTGAAGACATGTCTGGTAACATAAATCAACAGACCACAGCCCGCATCCAGGCAAGCCCTTACTACGCCTTACAGATGGACGAATCGACAGATATCGCTAACCATGCCATTTTATTGGTTTATGTGAGGCATGTGTGGGACGGTGATTTGCAAGAACAATTTCTCTGCAGCAGAGACCTCCCTACCACTACAAAAGCAGAGGACATTTTTAACACCCTGGAGTTGTATTTGAGCTCACTGGGCCTCAGTTGGGAATATTGTGTGGGAATCACCACTGATGGAGCTGCCACTATGACCGGGAAACATTCCGGTGTGGTGAAGCGAATTCTGGAGAGGGAACCTAACGCGACGTGGAAACACTGCTTTTTGCACCGAGAAGCGCTGGCGGCTAAGAATATGGTACCTTTACTTGATGAAGCTTTAACAAATGTCATCAAAGTGGTGAACCACATAAAACGTAGTGCAAAAAGTAGCCGTTGCTTTTCACATCTGTGTAAAGACCTGGGCTCTGAGCACATGCAGGTGCTGTATCACTCAGAAGTCCGCTGGCTGTCGAGGGGCAAGGTGTTGTCACGCTTTTACGAACTTAAAACAGAAATCGCCACATTCCTCTCAGAGACTAACTCCCCGTATGCAGAACTGTTTGACAACGAAATGTGGCGCACGAGTTGCATATCTTGCTGATATTTTTGAGCACCTCAACACATTAAATGTATCGATGCAAGGGAGAGGACACAATATATTTGAACAGTCAGACAAGATCTCACTGTGGCTAAATCATTTATCCAAAGACAGACTGGACATGTTTCCCAACTCTTGCCATGAAGCACAGCAGCTGGACAGTGCGGCCAAAAATAACTTGAAACAAACTTTAAGGGCGCATCTCACTAAACTTCAAGCTCGGTTTGACGACTACTTCCCAGAGAAACAAACAACCATGGACTGGATACGCGACCCCTTTCGGGATCAATGTGGAAAACATCACGTTGCCAAGCAAAGAAGAGCATCAGCTGGTGGACCTGTCATGTGACCTGACGCTGAAAAAGAGATTCGGTGAGGTAAGCCTTTCCCACTTCTGGTGCAGCGATGTGATGACTGAGTATCCATCCCTCGCCACTTTAGCAGTCAAAACGATTTTACCATTCAGCACAACCTATTTGTGTGAAAGTGGCTTCTCTACCTTGGTCCAGCTCAAGTCAAAGCAGAGAAACAGGTTGGACACTGAGCATGATCTGAGAGTAGCTCTGTCTACTGTCACCCCAGACTTTGAAACTCTTATCAAGAGTAAAGCACATCCCCAATTGTCTCATTAACTTACACAAATGACCTGGTTAGGTGAAAACTTTATTTTGAGTGATTTTGACATTGATTTTATTCACTTTTGTACATGCACTTGTCATGGTCCTCCTTAGTTTCTTATTAATTTGCTCTGAATAGAGTAAAAATATCTTGTTATGTGGCCTTATTTATTTAATTAACTTTTGTACATGCGGTTGTCAGGGTCCAGTTACTTATTAATATGCTCTGAAATGCACGTTGCACGGGATAATATATGCATGTATGTAGGGTTATGTTTTTAAAAAGATGATATATGAGTGTTTTCAACAGTTATTTTTGAAAAATAAATTTTGTTGGTTGAATTCTAAAAGAGTGGGTCGCGACTTAATGACCATGGGAAAATGTGGGTCCCAGGGTGGGACCAGTTGAGAACCCCTGGTTTAAGCAATCAAAAACAATACTGTGTGGAATTATTCACACTCACAGAAATATTTCACCCAAAATTTAAGATGTATGTAATTTTATTACATGACAAATTCCCATTTATATTTTTTTCATAATTTTAACACAAATCTACCAAATAAACTTTATAGGATTTATTTTCATTAGGATAATAAAACCTATTTATTTTAAATGCACAATCCTCATGTTTATGTAATTAGTTTATGTAAAGTGTAATTATTCTAAATTAATAATAAAAAGTTTATTTATTTAAAATACATAAAGTTTATTGTATAAATTGCATAATAATTAAGAGAACTAAATCAGGATAATTAAAAAAGTTAAATAACATTTATTTGAATCATGTTTAATGTATGCTTATATACTAAACCAAATTAAACAATGCATCACATTTATGCAATTGTTTCCCCATCTTATAAAAAAAAATAGAATTAGACCAACTTGAAAATTCCAGATTTATTTATATTTTTCTTTGATACAAAACTCTGGATTGAGCCAAGTTAACATCAGCCAACATTTAGGAAACCATCCATGAACCCACTTAAACAGCCGCACGCGAACATCACATGACTGCTTGGACACCCAAAAAAATAAATAAAAAATAAAAATAAAACTTTACAGAGATCCATTTTCAGTTGCTATTGCTAATTAACGTATCATTAAAAAACTAGGAAATAATTTTAACATATCTCTGGGTTGGAACACGATGAGAAAAAAATGGGTAGGGGCTGTATAAGTTCATTATTGCCAGCCAAATCACTGGAGCAATTTCAGTTTCAGTGTCTGTACTTTCGGGGAAAGCTTGGTTGAGTCCAGGTCCATCAGGATTTTCTGGTACACCTCAAATGTACACTTCAGGCTTTTAGGGTAGCTCAAATTGAGCGCGTAGATCAGGCCATATAACATAACAAATGCATGAGTGACACTCTGCAGGTTGTGGAGAACCTCCACACCTTCCAGCACAACACAGACATCAGTGAAGCGTCCATCACCTTGACCATGATCCTCTGATTGTACTTTGTAGATGCCCATAGTCTTTCCTGCCATTTCTTCCTCTGCCTCTCTGGATTCAATGTCCTGGAATGTATAAACACACACTTAAAATATAATATTACACACACACACACACAACTTTTCATTAAAGCACACAGCATATATGCATTCATGAGAATGGAATGGATGCAAGTTCAGGATAATGACCTTAAGACCTGATCACCCCCTAAAAGCCTGGAAAAAAGTCACAAGGCTGTGGATAATGTTAACAATACAATGCATTTTTATCTCCAGTTGTGCTATTTCCTATTAATGTAACAACAACAATATAATATCTGAAAATTATCCAAGTATTCTTGTTCTCACTTGATTATGGGTCAACCCTTCACTTAGGGTAAGGTTTTGTGCTTTAGAACGGAGGGATTTCCGGGGAGACTGCAGAGATTTTTCTTCCAATGAAGCCGTTGACCTGCCACAAAAAAATGCAGTTAAAAAAAGTAACTAAAAATGGAGACGCTTCTCATGAATGCTGTGCACCTTTCTGCCAAGGTAACAATTTATAATCTGACAATCAAGTCAGGTCTGGTGGTTAGAGTGTTGGACTTGTAAGCAGAAGGTTGTGGGTTCGAATCGCAGTGCCAGCAGACAATGACTGAAGTGTCCTTGAGCAAGACATCTTACCCCCATTTGCTCTACAGTGATAATTGGCCACTGGATAATACTTGTAAGTCGCTTTGGATAAAAGCGTCTGCCAAATGAATAAATGTAAATGTCCATCAAGCCTGAAACTTAAAGGGATAGTTCACCCAAAAATAAAATTTTTACTCACCCTCGTGTTGTTCCAAATCCATATCACCTCCGTTTATCTTAAGAACACAAATTAAGATATTTTGGATCTGATCCTCCCATAGACACCACTGAAAGTGCACATTCAAATTACACAAACCTACTAAAAACATAGTTAATGTAGTCCATGTGAAATGTGAACATGATAAAGCAACAAGAATACTTTTTTTTTTTATCAGAAAGCTCTCGGATTAAATCCAAAATATCTTAATTTGTGTTCCGAAGATGAATGGAGGGGATACGGGTTTGGAACAACACAAAGGTGAGTAATTGATGACAAACTTTTCATTTTTGGGTGAACTATCCCTTTAAGAGTTCCATCCTCTAACTCCCTGATGAAGCGGTTTGTTCCAATGAAATTACTCTAATAAGCCGCAGGTGCACCATGACGTCACCTACTGCTATAAAGCTCATATCACTACATAAAACGATAGAGCTTACTCCTCATCCATCAGCCCCAACAGTAAAAAAATTCATGCTTGTAATTGTAACTTTATTTACTTTTTGACATTCGGCTTTGGCTTCACTGACTGCCTCAGATCCTCCGCTGCCTTTTGAGAGAGAGAGAGAGAGAGAGAGAGAGAGAGAGAGAGAGAGAGGGGAAAAATTATCTCCTTGTTTTTCTGTATAGACAGCAACCATAATTATACTAAAAGGTGTGCTAATGGATGAAGACAGAAATTACAATATCTTTGTAAACTACATTGTTAAAAAGATACGAGAACCCACCAAAATCAAACTTTACATATTTTTTAAATCTATATGTGAAGTTACACCTGTAAGATAACAAGTGAATACAAGAGAAAGAAATGAGAAGGAGAGAACGACAGTACAGTGGGGGACAACAGTGAAAGAGCAGGAAGGAGAGAAACAGAGACTAAGAGGAGAGTAGGGTGGAGACTGAGGTAGGGAGAGGGCAAGTGAAATGGAAAACAGCTGATTAGTCCTTTACTAAAATGTCCACATACTTGCCATATCTTCAGAGACGACAAGAAGGCTTCCTTCTGTGCAATGTTCTCAAGGCGCTTGAGTTCGTAAGCAGACAGTCCAGAACATGCATCCTGGTGATACAAGGCATTTCTTACTAAACATTTCCAAAATCATATCAATGCAGTAAAAATCGCTGGTTCATGAGCACTAGGAAATGCCTGTGTCCTCACCTTGTTGTTTAGGCGAGGATTGTTGTTTCTGGCGGAGAAGGGGCATGTGGGTGCCAGAACCCGGACAATTTCATCTTCAGGTTCCTCTGGACCAAGCGGATTTAATTCCCTCAGAGTGACAACTCTACCACCATTTACCTTGCATGATTTTTTTATTCAAAACAACCCAATGGACTCAATGTTGAAATACTGGTGGTCAATGTGTCCTCATGTCCATTCCATTCTCATGAACACCCAATATTATCTAGATGGAAATAATTACCGGCACACTATTCCGATACATACCACATATTCTTTAACAAGTGTGTCCAGGTCTTCATTGAGGTAGATGCTCAGACAGCTCATCACACAATCTCGCCTCACATTGATATCTTCATTCTGGGGGGAAAAAACAATCTGTTAAAGCCAACAGATTCAAAGACATTTCTCTTCTTGACCACATCAATCACCTTGTTTTACACTGCAAAAACTAACAATCTTATGAAGTTTATTTGTTATTGAAACTCATTTTCAGACTCCTTAAAATAAGATGATTGTTACATCTTTCTATCAAACAAGTAAACTCCCGTTGATTTCAGTTTTAATTGTTGTTTAATTTTATTATTCTATATACAAGGCTTTAAAGTATAAAAGGCTAAAAACAAGTTTCAATAACACTGATATTGTTTTATATAATTTTTTATGGAAGAGTAATAAGATATTTTATACTACTAATTAGGTAAAAAATCTTGGTAAAATTAAGTTTTTGCTAGGTACCTCAGTAAAGCTCACAAACGTCAGAGGTCTGAGAAAAAAACTGACATATGAGCTTCCCAAGCTTCACAGATGACACAAACCATATAGTTATCAGATTAGACAAACACGTACATTATTCATCTGGCCCATTATGGCGCTGATCTTTCTTCCTGCAGCACCACCTTTGGCATTAAAAATCTCTATCAGTCTGCCAGAGTGACGGTCCAGTTCTCCAAGGAATTTGGAGGTCAGAGGTACAGTTGTCAGTCGTATAAATTCAAAGTTGATCTGTAAAAGACAACACATAGGATACTGATTTTAAATGTTTGTAAACATTGATAGAACAAATTACTACACTTCACACTTACCTCACAGACGTCAAAGAGTGCCGGCCATCTGTCTAGAAACTCTGCAATTGCTGGCTCCTGAAGAACCTCTTGCCTCCTTATTGAAAAAGTATGCTGCATCATTTTCTTTATCTCAGCCTCATCTTTTTTCTTCTTTTTTACTTCTGTCAGTAGAGCCACTCTTTTTGCCTCCATACTCTCTCTTGTTTCACCGCTGGGCATGCTTGGACAGAAATTAACTTCTGCCTTCCTGGGCTTTTTCACGTTAGCAGCAGGCTTCTCCTGGCCTATTTGTTTATTCTTCAAAGAGTTGACTGTAACCTCAGGATGTCCAGCTCGGCTGAGAAGAAAAACATTTTAATAAATAGACTTCTATGACTCTGTTGAATTGTAATTTAATTTCTTTCACCACCTTGCGCCAGCATAAATTGGTTAATGCAGAAGAAAGGGTGCTTCGGATGGGATCAAAGCTGATTAAAACATACCTGAGTTTTGATCTTAAGTTCATCATCTTTATCTTTAAGTAGTGCCTCCAACCGCAGTAGCCACCGCGAGTTCCTTTTTCCAGAAGACATGGGTGAGACTGTACCAAAGCCTTGACGACCTCCTCCAACTGCTCATCTTTTGGATACACTGTGTATTTTATGATTTCTTCAGCTAAGCCCTCAAGTATATCTGATCGGACTTTTCGAGTAGGAGATAGCGAAGTTCCACGTGCATTGAACTCATTTTTTCCAGTCTGGAGCATCATCTCAGCGCAGTATGAGAAGCGAGGTATAACAAAGAGATCGGGCCAAGAAGAACACCGGGTCTCAGGTGATGACACGATGATGGTATCACTGCAGCTGTAGGAATCTGAATCATTTGCATCATGTGAAGCGGACCTTACACTGGAAGGAGTACCTGGGACTGTGGGCCTGGCATCTCTTGTGAGTGGATTAGAGCTAGTTGTCTCAGAAGGCATGTATACAACTTTTACAGTGGCTTTATCTTCAAGTTCTGAAGTTGACATAAGGTTCATGAACTGATCGTTCATTTCTCTGTCTTGGAACTGAAGCTTGAATGGCTCAGTCACTTGAAAGAAATTCTTAATTTGAAGACCAAATTCATCCAAGGTGTTTGGTATTCCTGATTCAATGATGAGTTTTCTTGCATCGCCTTCACCTCCGAAAAGGACTCTGAAAGTCACGCGTCCTGGCATTCTGATTTGCTAATCTAAGGAGAAAGAGTGGACAGGTAATAGTTTGGTTATTTAAACACTTATACACCAAAGTAGAAGGCACAGACAGTCTAGAACTGATAAGTTAAAATGCTTAAAATGAGCCAAATGTCAGGATTTAATTTTCTTGTTTTAAACAAAGATAATCTGCCAAGGAGAGAGTAACATTGATTTGCTTTAATAGAATAAATATAAAGAAATAAGGGATTCTTTTTGTTAAATTCGGCAAGGTTATTTTACTTTCTTATAATTGGTTCTTTGGTGTCCATTCTTTCTCTTTTTGTTAAATTTAATTTTGAAGTTTTTTTTTTTTTTTTTTTTTTTTTTACTTTAGGGAAAAAAAATGTGGTTTCATGTAAAAATGGCATAAGATTTTCTAAAGTTTGTGAAGCTGCATCACATTTGCGGCTCTAAACGGGTTTAATTTAGCGTGGCCGAAGGGTAAAGTGGCTCGTTAGATCATAAAGGTTGCAGTCTCCTAGTATAGAGGATGCTAGGACAGCTAAAATTTTCACAGCAGTGAAGCATATGAGAATCATACCTTTGATGACTATATGTCTTTTCAGTGTCACCATGCGTCTAGATCCGACTGTGTAGGCCACAAGTGGGTAGCAATCTCTTAGCTCCTCAAACTGAACAAGGGCAACCTTTCTATCTGGTGACAAAGTCAATTGAAAGGCCCTAAAATGATCCTGATACCAAGCAAAATACAAACGAACTATGAAGCTCAACTCATCTCCTACTATACACATGTTTAGAATTTCTGCAAATTCAGGCATTCCAGCAGTTGAATCACATACAACCAGCATTCCATTTCTGTAGTTGATACCCTTAGTCTTGACATTCTTAGCAAGATTAACTTGACTAATGTCTGGATATTTCTGTCTTAGAGCCACTACGATCTCCTCATTCAGAACATCAATAGGGATTGTGGAGATATTTGTCACTTCCAGATTTGAAGTACTGAGACTAGATGAATGCAAATGATAACTGATTAATTGCTGGTGTTTGGTTGCCAGAGTAAAAGCAATATTCCTGAAATTATTTGTGTGCCGGGCAACTTGTTTAAAAAAACTATGTTTAGCCTCAAATCTTATTGTCCATAAACCCACAAGAGGGCCAAAGCATGTGATCAAGTGCGAGTAGTGCTCAAGATAGTGGTGTTTAGGTTTCAGTGTTTCACCAGGGATTAGCTCAAGTAGTCACTCCCTGTGCTCCGACACTTTGACATCAAGGTAGGCGAGTGTCTCTCTGGTGTGAACAGGTGCCACAACTAACTCTACAATTTCCTTCAGGTCTAGTATAACTTGCCAGGCAAGCTCTTCTTCTGGTACGAGGTCTCCTATCAGAAATGGAAGGAAACGTATAAGGCACCAATTCTCATGAGCGTTGCCACCTACTGTCTTCCTTCTGAAATAGGTGTGTGGTATAGGATGAGGCCGATTCTTTTTGTCGCTCCACTTGAAAGGAAACTTGAGGATACGTGTGTTAAGAGACTCAAGACTGAAATACTTTTTAGAAATCAGAATGTTCAAACACAGTGCTAGCTCAAATGGGACTATCCCTTCAAACAAATCATGCACTAAGTCTGGGGGATAGCCTGTGCTGACATGAAAATGTTTGAGATGCTCAGTTAAAGGGCAAGCTCGCTTCACTCCAAAGCAACTTGTTTCAGTGTCCTGTGCAGTCTTCAGATGTGTGCCATGTATTTATTTGGCTCTCAGAGAAAATGCACCACAATAAACATCAGTTGTCTGGATCTCTTCTTTTTGAGCAGTACAAAAGCGACAAATGTAATGCCCCGAGAAGCTTTCTAGAAAACCAGCCAAAGAATGGGCACCCAAATTGTCAGCAACTACACAGTACACTGTGCCCTTGACAAAAATTCCTAACTGTGAAACATAAACACCGTGCTCTTCTAATGTGACAAGATCATGTAATAGTGGCTCTAATATTTTTTTATATCCATATGTCTTTACATAATTACTCTTGCACAAAACTGCTAAATAAATAGAGGTGAGTGCTGAGTGGGAACCGGGTTCCAAGTTATTGAGAATCCAATATATGCTGCACAACTTGTGTTTCTTCCTTGAAGTGCCCAAAGGATTACACAATTCAAAGTCATCAATGTATAAAGTTAAACAAAACCTTAACTCGTCACTTGACAGGAAAGGGTTTTCTTTGAAGTAGGTACCATCTCTTATGGAACGATACTCCTGGTTTTCAAGCTGATTCGTGTTACTACCCTGTGTTCTGCAGCTATCAATAACACTATTCAACACTTGAGGAGAATTGAGTATCTGCTGCAAAGACCGCAGTAATGGGATATATTGAAAAGACGCGTTTTTTTTATTATCAAGAACAAACTCCACTGGCTCAACTACCTTAAACACTTCTTTGTAGTACTCTTTCCTCTTATAAGCTGTTGCAAGGGGGCCACCTTTTCCCAGTGTATTTGCCAAAGGGCTGGATTTACACAGTAAATCTGCTAATTCCTTAATAATCAAACTATCAACCTCAATATTTTTACTTCTGAAAAAATTTGAAATACAGCTAAAAGTTATAGGCACAGACACAGTACTCAGCAAGTAGTGTAACTCATCAAGAAACTCGTCTATCGCAGTGGATGGAACATGAAAAATGTTTTCCAACTTCAATAGAATGGAGCCAAGTTTTTTTTCCTACAACTTTAGGGAGGTCTTCTGAAATATCAATATCACTATCTGCATCCGCGCCTGAAAAATCAACATCTGTGTCTGCAGTACATATGGGCCCCTCATCTGCTGGACTAGACTGTGCACTGACTTTAACTACACCTGCTTTGAAATCCTTTAGACTGTGAGGATTATGCTTACGGTTTTTATGCGAGTTAAAAGTGCCATATATGTTTGACTGATATGTACATCCCTCAAACATACAAGTTACATTTTCATATTGCCTAAGATGCTGATTAATATGGCTGAAGTATTCCCTCTCTGTTGCAAGTTGTTCACAACCACACGTATGACATGAAAACGTAGTGGACTGTGCACCAGCTTTGTCTAACTTGCTATGTGTTCGATATGTGTGACTTAAAAGTTTCTTCCAGGTGGTGTCAAACATTCAATTATGTAATCTAACTAGCCGTAAAACAGCAAACATTAGCTTACATATTACAGTGACAATTCTTGACTTCGAATTCGATTCTCTTTATTTTCACAAACATAAAACCGACAGCAATGGGTTAATTTGATGCATTTTAAAGTTGTTTGACCAAGCTAGCTAAAGTTACGATGCTAACGCGGGCTTCTGTATTCTCCGGTAAAACGACGTAAAACCGTTTAAAAAATCACAAACTACATAAAACTTATCATAAATGGATTAATATTTTATACACTCGATGCAAAATAAAATGCATAATTAGAACAGGAGCAATACAACAAAGGATGTTTCGGATTACTTACCAACATGTGAGTGACGGATTCCCACAATATCCCGAGGGCTTGTGTCCAGCGAAAGTGACGTCTTTTCCTGTTTCCCAAATGGATTTTTTTCATAACTTTGATGAAAACCAATCACATAAACTTCAAATAACAGAATCTTGTTTGTTTTATAACTCTTATTATTCAAACAATGTTAGTATTTATTAACTAATTGCATTAAATAAATTGTATAATTGATTAAATCTTTTAGAGTTTATTTACTTTTAATGTATAGATTTTAAAAATATGAGTTTTTAAATAAAATCAAATAGATGTAAATGCATAAAAACTAACTCTGCCATGAATAATTTCTGTGAATGCACACACGGCAGATGTTATTGTCAAACATTTATAACAATACCAGGGGTACTAAGTGGTTCTTAGCTTGTTGATCAGTGTACATATCAGTGAATGTGGATAATGTGTGTGTGATTTTGGAATATGTTTTCTGGCGTTTAGCCTCCACTACAGCCCTGAACCCCAGACTAAAATCTATCCCTAGACCTACCAAAGGATTTTCCATTGGGTTTCAAAAAACACACTGTGAGCACTTTAAGACTTATTTTAAATTTAACTCACAGGTTCATTCTTATTCAACTCGTCAATCCTTAGATCTTCATCTTCCAAAGTTTCTTACGTGCAGAGGTCAATTTACTATCAGATTTAGGGGTACCAAATTATGGAACAGTTTTTCCCACTTAGCAATAAACTCCTCCTCATTAAAATGTTATAAAAGATATTTAAAAGCCCATTTAACTGCTGTTCTACATTTTTAATATAGAAATTATTTTATTTTTATGTTATGATCATATTTTTGTTTATTATTTTCATTACTGTAATCGTCATCAAAATTTGTTGATGTTATGTGTATGTATATATGTATGTGCATGTGTGTTTTGTGTGTGTGTTATGGTCATATATATCATATATATGTCATATATATGTATTTCACTAGTTTGTTGTTACTTTTATGTAGTAAAATGTTTTTGTTTTTTATGTTTTTTGTTTTGATTTTATTGTAATTATGTCTATAGGTGGAGGCGTTAAATAAGCCCAGTTGGGGTTTTTTGCCTCTTCCTGCACATCATTAAATTGATAATATTTGTCTTAGTTCTGTTCATATATTTTATGTTTTGTTATTATTTTTGTCATTTTGTATTTTAAGGTGCAAATATAAATAAACAAACAATAAACAAACTGTGACCCAGTGTGGCATAGGCCAGATTCAGGTGGGAGGGTTTCGGGATCGGGATTGTCAGGATTTTCAGTAACGCTTTAGATTACAGCCCGGAAAGTACTGCGTACTTAAAATGAAAGTACAGTGTAACTTTCGGTAATTACAGTGTACCTATAAAGTACTTACGTGTAAGTATAGGGGAACAATACGTAAAGTCTTGGGAATAAAGGTGTAACAACCAGGAAAATACTGCGTAATTAAAACGAAATTACAGTGTAACTTTCGGTAATTACAGTGTACCTATAAAGTACGTACGTGTAAGTATAGGGGAATAATATGTAAAGTTTTGGGAATAAAGGGGTAACAACCAGGAAAATAACAAATTATTTAGGCTAATTATTTAGACTGTACGTATTCCATGTAGTTACAGGGTAAGTATGACATTGCGGGCTGTAAATTAAAGTGGTGCTTCTTACCCTCTTGTTTCATATAGTTACTGGGTAAGTACAATAAAAACACATGTACACACACAATCTGACATCACTTGGAAAACCTTTATTTGAAAAACAACTTATTTCAAAACAGATTTACAACATATTACACTTCTTATTGTTTATTATTTTTTTAAAATCAACTTTTCATTTCAAATACTAAAGTCCTGACAGAAAGTAGGATGTTTTGTCCTTTTTTGTTTCTCTTGCATGGCTTCCTCCTCCTCTTGGTCCTCCTCTTCTTTTTCTATCGTTCCACTGATTAGCCTAATCTTAAGAAGGAGTTTTTTTTTTCTATTCTGTATTATGTATTAAAAGAAAATACAGTACACCCAGAAATGTTCTCATAATTTACTCATCTTTTCGCTACCAACCAACTATCACCAGTGAGTGCATCAGAGTCGGCTTCATAGGGCCGGCTTGAATGGCTTCACGTTTGGTGAAGCTTTAAGCGTTCATTGTATTCTCGCGGGAGTTTGATGTGAAACTCGCGTGAGAAGTGGTGTCTGTTCTTCTGCATGGTTTGTTTTCCATTATTATTATCTGTTATTGTTTGTATTTTGTTGTGAGCAATAATAAAAACATAAAAAAAAATATAATAATAATAATTCGGCATTCGGTTTTTCGGTGCGCTTACGTCAAGCTTTAAATTTTCAAGCGTTACTCAACCCTCTCATGAACGCGCAGGTGACAGTTGGTCGGAAGCGATAGTCTACAGATACATTTTTTTAAATATTTGGTATTTTTCTTACAAATGCTTATCGTTTCACTTCAGAAGACATTGATTCATCCTAGGGGGTCGTATGGATTACTGTAGTTATTGTTGTATGTGCTGTTGTCAACTTTTAGGAACACATGAGCTTGCATTATATGTATTCACAGAGATTATTTATTTTTCTAAAAACTTTTGTTTGTGTTAATCTGAAGAAGGAAATTCATATACATCTCGGATGACATGAGGATAAAAGATGAGTAAATGGTGAGGACATTTCTGTACTGTATTTTCTTTTAACACATAATACAGAATAGCAAGAGACATGTCATGGGATTCCTTCTTAAGATTCATCAGTGGAAAGAAAGAAAAAGAAGAAGAGGAACAAAAGGAGGAGGAAACCAAGCAAGAGAAACAAAGTGCTGTAAATCCGTTTTGAAATAAGTTGTTTTTCAAATAAAGTTTTCTGAGTGATATCAGATTGTGTGTGTACATGTGTTTTTATTGTACTTACCCTGTAACTACATGGAACAAGAGGGTAAGAAGCACCACTTTAATTTACAGCCCGCAATGTCATACTTACCCTGTAACTAGAACAAGAGTATATTTTCCCAGCATTTCAAAAAAAAGTTGCAATAGTTTTACTTGCCTTGAAACTTAATCAGTGCACCTTTGCAATAATAACAAATTAGCCTACTTTATAAATGCAGTGATATGTACCCCGTAATTTTTTAAAAAGCCTTTATGTATTTTTATACACTATTATTACAAAAAGGTGCAGTGTATGTACTCGCTAAATTGCTCCCAAAAGTAAGATTCTAAAATACTTAGTCTAAATAATTTGCCTAAATAATTTGTTTTATTTCCTGGTTGTTACCCCTTTATTCCCTAAACTTTACATATTATTCCTCTATACTTACACGTACGTACTTTATAGGTACACTGTAATTACCGAAAGTTACACTGTAATTTCGTTTTAATTATGCAGTATTTTCCTGGTTGTTACACCTTTATTCCCAAGACTTTACATATTGTTCCCCTATACTTACACGTAAGTACTTTATAGGTACACTGTAATTACCGAAAGTTATACTGTACTTTCATTTTAATTACACAGTACTTTCCGGGTTGTAATCTAAAGCGTTACCGGATTTTCTTCTTGGGGTGTTGCATTTTCCAAAATCTTATATGAAAACCAGTGAAAACAGGGCAGAATCATAAGCATAGTGAGTAATTTATATAGCACATTGTCTAACACAGTGGCCACTAAAAGAGCCTCATGTAGACAGACAAAAAAATAAATAAATAACAGCCTTATCACTACTCCTAACTTTCAGCACCAGTGATGGCTAGCTAACTGACCGTAGCCAGCTCAGCCAGCTCTCGCTTTCGGCGAGCACCCCCAAACTTAATTGGCTTCTTCGTCCAGACAGGACAGGCAGAGGAGCAGGAATGGGAATGACGTGAAGGAATTGCATCGGAAATAAGTCCAACCTGCCGTTTAAAACCCATTCTGAACCGACGCATGTCTCCAGGGTCATAGTCTAAAGCAGTGAAGTGTTCGCCGCATATGACGGCTGACTTTGTCAGAGGCAGCAGTCAAATCTGCCCGCTTCGTAGCCACAAACCAGCCCAGGCACGAATCAGCCATTTTTTCTTGGGGAACTTGTGGAGCCTCTGCCCTGTTTTTGATCCCGCACAAACACAATAGTAGACTAACGGTAACTCTAGGCTTGGAGTCCCTCTTATGACGTCACGCCCAGCCTAGTGGAAGGGAGGGGGAGTGCTTAAAACCACTGTAAAAAGTACCAACTTTTCATATTATATTCAACATTGTTGCATCAAAGAACAGAACACACAAAATTAGTAAAATGGCAGCTTTTCCTTTAAAGAACTCCAGGCCTGAAGAGGGCAAATAATCCAAACACACGAGTGGAACTAACAATTGAGCCAGCATTTCTGGAGGGACTGCTTTTACCTGGGCACCTGGCAGATAAGCATGGGTATAAAATGTTTGGGGTTAGCTTTTGCTTGAGTCCTCAATCTACAAACAAGAAAAAAAAAACAGCTCATTGTTCAACCCTAGAGACGCAACTGGTATGCAATGTTTGGAATAATTTATTATATTGCATTCAGGGCTTAGCACAAATTCCATGTTTAATTCTAGTAGGAGTGGTGACTCCTTTTATTGTGAATATTTCCTGACTGCAGATAATGTGGCAGTTGAAGTAATTGCTTGAAGTGCTAGATTAAGTTAAGATGTTTGAACGTTTACTTTATTCAAAGCCATACTTTGTTGCTGTGTCATGCATTGTTTATTGTGTAAAGTAATGCATGTTTATTTTCTGTTTTAAGGTTATCAACCTATTCCCCATTCATTAGTCCCTAATTCTATGTCATTCAATTCATTTCAACTACATTAAAGGGGGGGTACAATGGTGTTTCATGTATTCAGAGTTGTTAACAGTGTTAAAGAGATAGATTCTCATGCTAAACATGGGCAAAGTTTTAAAAAAATATTTTGGACGAATAACGGAGAATTTCTATGCTGAAAATCTTACTTCCGGGTTGGTACAAGTTTCGGCTGGTTTTTTTTAGATCATGGATCTAATGACGTACATCAGAGTGCAACTCCTTATATGAGCATTTCTCTCGGAAAAGCTCGCCCGCGAGCACGTCGACTAGAGGAGAGCGAGACCGCGCACATCAACGCGCTTCAACAGGAAATCATCGGCAGCGCTGCATTGGATTTGTTCAAGAATGTCTCCAAAAAAGTGTGTTTTTGGATGTGAGGGAAAGCTTACCGTGTTCAGTTTTCCAAAGAACCCAGTGTTACAGGAACAGTGGATGCAGTTTGTTTTTCCGGGGCAGCAACGGAGTGTAGGAAGTGCGGTTGTGTGTTCTGGTCGTTTCAGGTCGACGCTGGATTTGCAAATCGTTTGCTATTAAAACGTGGAGCGGTCCCAGTGATAAAAAACCCCATTCATGTAAGTACAACTGGATCAGATTTCTGTCTTTTGCTGGAAATCAAGCACTACCGCTTGACTCTATAGCTCCGCCTCCAGGACCTCGGCTTTTTCCGGAGAGAATCGGAAAGCTGTATTTTTCTATTCTAAATATAATAAAACTAAACACTTTTTTGAGATATTAAGGATGCACTACTACTCTATAGGTACTCAAGATTAACATGAGATTAGGTGAAACTGTGCATGTTATGTACCCTTTAAACAATTCAACCGTTTCAACATATTCAACCAATGGCATCAAAACCATCTGGAAGAAAAATAAAGCATTAAAAAGGAATTGAGTTGTCCCTTTGCATCCTTCATGTGTTGAGCAAGACGTCTTCAAGTTTGGGCAGAGCTGAACTTATTATAACACCAGACAACTTGACAAGCATTTTGGTATAAAAAATATACAAAACAATGGTGGGCGGTTCTGTTTATGTTAAATAAGCACATTGCATTATCTTCGTGAAAAATGTAACCTGCAATTTACTCTTTAATAAACTTTTCTTTTGTAATCTTCATTTTAAAGGCCCTATGGTTCAATCCCATAGATATAATGTGGCTCCATGTTCAAACTGTTGAATTTGACCCATTTTCAATATATAGCTACACCAACGGATATTACTGCATCATCAACCTCTATCCAAATGATAAACAAAAGTATTTTGTTTTGTTTTTTTGTCAGGAAGATACATAGATGGCATAAAATTTAAAAGCACATAACTGAACGTCTTTGAAATTACAGCCAAAAAAAAAAAAAAAAAAAAAACCATTTAAACAATGGCACTTAAAATTTTGACCTAGGCCTAAATGTTTTTGAATAGTTGAATATTTAGTTCTCAAAGTTTCCGGCACATCTCCAATGCTTTTGATTCTCCTGTATCGTTCACCTAAATCTATGTCAAACTTTTTCAGTGAACTATATGAACTGTTAACCCTTTCATCTGTCTTATCTCAATGTGTTATATTACTTGGTGACTTCAATATACACGTTGATACCGATTGTGCTGAATCACGCAAACTCTTGTCAGTATTTGAATGTTTCAATCTTGTACAACATGTCAATTCTGCTACACACTCAAAAGGTCACACACTTGATCTCGTCTGCACTACTGGTTTACATAATGTTTCCGTGCTTGGTTCTCAGATTGGACTGTCTGATCACCACCTCGTTGAACTAAAATGTGAAATGCCTCTTCCCCGCCTCAGGGTGAAATCCACTATAACATACCGTAACCAAAATTCTGTTGATCCTATACTGTTTTCTGAATCTGTACAAACTCATCTCTCTGACATCACTGAACACACAAGCTCACTTGATATCCTTACCAAATATAATGCCTGTATTTCCACTGCCCTCAATATCCACGCCCCTCTTAAAAGTAGATTTGTGCCTTCTACGCACACGTCTCCCTGGTTTACCCTTGCACTTCGCAATCTAAAAACAGCTGGTCGTCGTCTTGAACGCCTGTACAGGAAAACTGGTTTAACTGTTCACCTTACTGCTTACAATGACCATATTCAGTTCTACAAATCTGCTATAAATACTGCACGCTCTAGTTACTACTCTACCATCATTAACAATGCATCCTCTCGACCAAAAACACTGTTTTCTATAGTCAACAAACTCACCAACCCTCCTGCACCCGCTATGAGTAACTCCGCAGACCTCTGTGAGTCATTTCTGCACTTCTTTCAAAGTAAGACTGATAGAATTTATACTCTCTTCCCATCCACTACCTCTACTGTTCTTACACATCTTCCCCACCTCTTCTACATTTGATACTCTCACTGCTTTTGCCCCTCCAACCCCTGCTTATATCTCTGAGCTAATTAACAAAGCAAACTCATCTTCCTGTCATCTTGATCCTGCTCCTACTACTCTACTCAAAAAATGTGCACCCGTTATTTCACCATCGATTTCACTTCTCATCACTCAACTTCTAAGCACTGGTGTTGTTCCTCTGGAACTTAAAACTGCTGCCGTCACTCCTGTCCTAAAGAAACCTGGCCTCGACCCCTCTGACATGGCCAACTACCGACCTATTTCTAATTTACCATTTCTTTCAAAACTGCTTGAGAAAGTGGTTGCTGCTCAACTTCAAACTCACTTGTCATCCAACAACCTTTATGAATGTTTTCAATCTGGTTTTCGCACCCTTCACAGCACTGAGACTGCACTTCTTAGGGTTGTTAATGATCTCCTTGTGGCCACTGACTCCGGCTCCACCAGTATTCTAATTCTCCTAGACATTTCCTCTGCATTTGATACAATCTCTCATAGTATTCTCATTTCACGACTCTCTGCTCTTGGTATTTCTGGAACTGCCCTATCCTGGTTCACCTCCTACCTGTCTGATCGCCAGCATTACATCTCCATCCGCCAGTCAAAGTCCACTTCTGCCTCTGTCCCGCACGGTGTTCCTCAGGGTTCTGTTCTTGGGCCTCTTCTCTTCATTATCTACATGCTTCCACTAGGTGATATCATCCGTCAACATGGCTTCAAATTCCACTGTTATGCAGACGATACCCAACTATACATCCATTCCCAACGCAATGCTCCTTTCCCAACGCTTTCCATATCAGCTTGTATTGATGAAATAAATGCTTGGATGACCAGTAATTTTCTCAAACTCAACACAGACAAAACAGATTTACTTCTTATTGGTTCACCTCAAACTACATCCCGGGTCTGTGTTGACAATCTCAAAATTGCTGGAGTTCCGGTTCAACCTTCCACCACTGTCAAAAACCTGGGTATAATCTTTGATTCCTCTCTTTCCTTTCTTCCCCACATCTCCTCTCTCACTAAATCTGCCTTCTTCCACCTTCGCAATATTGCACGCTTACGTCCATTTCTTACCATCAGTAATGCTGAGACCCTAGTTCATGCTTTCATCAGTTCACGGCTTGACTACTGCAATTCTCTTTTCTATGGCCTACCAAATTCATCATTAAATAAAATTCAATATATCCAGAACTCTGCCGCCAGAGTCCTCACTTACACTAAGAAATCTTCCCACATTACTCCCATCTTACGCAGTCTACGTTGGTTACCCATCCGCTATCGCATTCAGTACAAGATACTCCTTATTACATTCAAAGCACTCCATGGTCTTGCCCCAAACTATATCTCTGACCTCATCCATACATACACACCTGTCCGCACACTTAGATCATCCGATACCGGTCTGTTGACAATCCCACGGCACAAACTATCATCATTTGGTGGAAGGGCTTTTTGCACCGCTGCGCCAACTCTTTGGAATTCAATTCCACAACAAATCCGCAATCTCTCATCACTACAAGACTTCAAAACCCACATTAAAACACATATTTTTGTCACTTGTTTCCCTGACCCCTGAATGTTCTGATTCTATATGTACTATACCTCTACTATGTTATCCTTCACAGTTTATATGTATCGTCTCTATGTCATGTTTCTATGTTATGTGTATTTGTAATTATTGTAAAGCGACCTTGAGTCCTCAGAAAGGCGCTATATAAAATAAACTTATTATTATTATTATTATTATTATTATGTTTTTGCAACCATGTCTGAATAAATTAAAAGTGCATACTTCCCAAATAAAGAGAACTTGGATGATTAGTATGGGCTGCTTTTGTTTTTTTCAATAACAAGGTCCAACCAAGTAGCCTACGGTAAAAGTTACTTTAATGTAAAATGTGTTTCTCTATTTAACATTAACTTACAATAGTGAAAGATTTTTGATAACGTCTTCCCTCAGGTAGATTGCATGTTTTCTTGCATTGCTGAATGTTGGACTCATGAACAATAATCAGGTTGTTTGCAGTCGCCCAAATTGATGATTAGCAAAACGCGACAGTGAAAGAATGGATTTGCCGTTAGCGCGAGTCCCGATGGCTGTGAAGCGGGAGCGACAGCCGGGAGAGGATTCTGCTGGGTCTCGCCTAAAAATATGGGACAAACTGCGTTCCGTATGGCTTTCATACGGGACGCTTCATTAATGCCTTAAATATGGGACGATTCTGTATTATATGGAACTGTTGGCAACCCTACCCACACCTGACTTTGTTTGCATTTTCTTGCCACTTACTATCAATATTTTCGAATTTGGGCATTTGCATATAGTCAGCGACCTATGTTTCCGCTTATCCTACGGTGGTTTCGTCTCCATCGGAGCAAGCGGTTCTATGGGCTGCCATAGACTTCCAGAGTGGAAGAAGAAGAAGGAATAATAATAATAGGAACGTCAATGATTTTAATAGGTGCCTCCGCACCTTCAGTGCTTGGCCCCTAATAATAAGAACGGCAACGGATACAATAGGTGCCTATTAATAAATATAGCTGCAAGCAGCAATTATTGGGGCCAAGTGCAAAGACGACAAGACATGCCAACATGGCTGGGAGTGTCAGACCAACTGCAGCAAGGAGCAATTAAAGACATTTAAAGAGGAATTTAGGCAAAATGGCTGAAAAATCATATACAGGAATTAAAAATACGATTTAATGAATTATCACTTTTGACCAATAGGTGGTGCAGTTACAAAATTGATGTGATGTGGTCAGAGTGAAATGACAATGACGCATACAAAATTTGGTGTCAATATGTCAAGGCATTGCAGAGATAAAGCCTGAATAGTCATTTTGGCGTCAAACATTAAATTTGTATACGAAAACGGTTTTATCAACACAAAATCTACATCTTTTACTCGGCATGGTCTGGAGATGATCAGTTCGATTTTTGACTGTCAAAATGCCGGTGGACACAGCTACAGTGAGTTGTTCAAAATCTTTCTTTTTAGTAAACTCTGTGTACACAAGCAATGTCCTCAATGCTGGAGTTCATGTGTAGAGCCCGTGGTGAGACTTCCAGCACAGTTTCATGTTGTGTCGAGCCTTCTTAGTGTTTTAAAAAATAGCGATTTCTGATGCTATCATAAAAGTGCCACAAGCACTCACATTCACAAGGCAATTTGACCGAAAACGAAAATACGGTCAAACTTAAAAGTGGCGTTTCCATTCTAATTATGCTTTTAAACGAAAGTTTGCCTCGGGTAGATTAACAAAAAGACCCTAGGTTGCATTTTGGCGAGAGTTACCCTTTAAATTAGTCACATTGTGATTGGTGGTGGACATGTTTTTCAGTATTAACAACTGACAGCATAGATAGTGAGAGACTGGGCAATGAAGTAGTACCATGTTTATTTAAATAAACCAAGAGCACAATTGTTATGGTCAATTTGTTCAAAGAAACTGTTACACATCAAAATAATTAAGCCTGTATAGTCTACTCTAAAGGAACAGTTTTTGCATCTTCAGTTTGCATCAAAGGCTTAGTTTGCTCTGTGAGGGATATATCTGCAATCAGATGTTAGGACATGCATTTCCATCAGCACTCACAGAAATAGCTTGTTTAAATTATCAATTATGTAAACTTTTGAATGGGGTCATTTTTATAAATTAAACTTGAGTGGTTTACATGTGGTCCACCAGACAAATTATGTAAATTATGTAGTATTAAATGACATGCATTTTGGATGGTCACTTTTGTTAAAATAAAATAGTACATACTGTACCTGGAATGTTTGCAGGCAGGATTTCCTTTGGTACTGGTACTGGGAATTTGTGGAGACATTTGTTGTGTAGATCCCATTGCTTGCCTAATTTCCACAGCAACACAATTACATGTGTGTGTGACTTTAAATGGGACACCTTGTAGGAAGTGGTCTTCCAAAAGATCAGCGTCTAGGCTGAGATGATTAAGATAGGTCGAGATTACGGCATTTGACACTGACACCTTTGTGTCAGAATCCAAACACATCGTGGCTCTTGATATTGATGTGTAGCAGCTTATTGTTTCAATCTGCAGTCGCCTCAACGATGAGTCGGAGCCTTGCTGATGAAGTCTACTTGGGCTTGCGACACACGGGGCATTTCCCATGTTTGAGAGACTTTAACTGCGCTGACTCCGGAGTGTGTGGACTGATATTTCTCATCTTCATCTGATATTTCTGCTTTGTAGTGTCAGTGTCTTCCATATCTGCAGTTTTTGTCATCACAGTGTTCTTTGTGGTATTCAGAGAGAGTTTCCCCTCAGATGTTCTGGTTGTCATATGTGTAAGTGTGTAGGTGGAACTGACAGTGACTGCAGGGATTGTGTCGTTCCACAAATGTATTTTTACGGCTCCAGTCTGATCAGTGTTATATGCTTCGCTCTGGTCCATCTCTGTGCCTCTGACATCAATGCTCTCTGCTGCAGTCTTAGACACACTTTTGATCTTCAGGTATTTCACCTAAAGGAAATTAAAATATTGAAACTTACAGTGAATAAAGTACATTATATGATGATTCTTGATGTCTGTGCAAGTCTAAACAATTTTTTTTTTAATCACATAATGTTAAAAATCAAACCTCAGATTGTCTGATCTGTGGCATGAAATTACTGCTGGTGAATATAATCTATTAATAACAATGACTTTCGATCAAGGATAAGATTAGTGATTTCTTCTATTTTATGATGCTAAAAAAACGAATACCTGATCATCCTTGTTTCTGGCTTTCTTTGCAACAAATAATCTGTTTTGGTAAACACTTTTACAAAGACCAAAAACTCACATAAAAGTCAAACTGCCTAACTCAAGGAATCACTGCTCACCATAATGACACTTTCAATAAATCGTCCACATCTAAACCTCTGGTCATTTGCAGAACTTCTGCTGACATGGAGAGATTTATTGTCTTTTATGTGCAGTTGATTTCAGGCTGTGTGGCTTTAAGTCAGTTGTAGTTGCGTTTCATTTTCTGAGAGCGCAAGCATTCTGAGAGCGGACCAACACCACATTGTAACATTGATTCAATACCATTACCATTGATTTTTGGATGAACTTTCAGCATGTTTTGATGTTGATTCAGTGCAGTTAACACTGAAACATTAACACTGGTTTAACCGTTGTTTCGATGGGGGCTTGCTGTTGGCGATGTTTTCTAAGGTCAATGTTTGCCAGCTCTTAGATGTTAAAAATCTGGCAATTGAAGACTGAAACTGTGGATCTGTGGAAGTAATGTATAATAAGTTCATAAATATTGATGTAATGAAAATGATTGTGGTCTTATTTTATTAGATACTGGTAAGATTAAATATTAAGTCATGTTTCTTAATGGGAATCAGGTTTTATTAAACTCATATATTTTTGTTTGTTCAAAATATAATTTCTATTAACTTGTATTTGAATTTTACAACTATTAAACAATTGTTTCTCGTTTTTTAAAAATAATTTTTTTATTAGATTTTTTTAAAATTAAATCTATATCTTTGTTTAGATCAAAAATATAATTTAAATGGACTTTCTTTAACAAAGAAAAATATACTTTGTGCCAGGGCTCTGAACTGGTTCAAGGAACGAAAAGAACAAAATTTTAACAGGAACAAAAACGATAACAAAATCAATTTTAATCGTTCTGAACAGAAACGTTTATTTAAAATGACTATTAACCGGTTAATAACGTTATTTTATCGTTCTCTTTAATATTTTAATTTGCCATTGACCAATCATGAATGAGACAATCTCTTTGGCACGATAAGATTTGTCTTAAATAACCCACAGTAGGCTACCCATCCAATGTTCAGAGGTATGTTAAAGTTAAAACATGCTTAGAAATGTGAAGATAGCTATACGAAGTTATGCTAACTATTTTTTGTTTTGTTTCTCTTCTGTAATTAATGTGAGTGAGCTATTTCTCAGAACGTAAAAAAGTCCTATAGGCCCATATAATAGCTTATACCACTGTCAATTACTTTTTTAGATGGGTCGCCACCAAGAAAATCCTTTTCGTCATTTTTTCTCCTATGACAAGTCGTCTAACAAGTCTGTCTGCAATATTGAAGGATGCGGGGCAGAAGTAACCGGGAATCACGGAGGTAACTTGCGGAGGCACATTCAACGTAAACACCCAGCAGAGTATGCTGATTCAACCAGCAATAAAAGACCAGCATCTACAGCAGATGGACAAACAACTCTGGATTCGGTCATAGTTAAAAAGCCAAAGACAACAGGCCTACATGTTCAACTGAATCCTGATGTTCTAAAAGAACTGTCAACGGGAGACCATTTACATTGATGGAAGTTAATTATCGACCCATTACAACAGGCTATAGGAAATGATTTCACTATCAACTCCTCAGATATCCGTGATATGGTGTCAAGTGTTGCTCAGGTGAGAAAGGGAAAAGCTCAAGAATGAGTTAAAGGGAAGGCTACTAATGCTTAAAATAGATTCAGCCACATGCAGAGACCGATCTGTTCTTGGCGTAAATGTACAGTACAAGTCAAGTCAAGTCATCTTCATTTATATTGCGCTTTTAACAATGTAGATTGTTTCAAAGCAGCTTTACAGAGATAAGCGTATAAGTAAGGGATAATGTATAGAGAGGCGGTCGTTATAGCGAATAACAACCCCGACAGGCGAAGCGGAGGGGTCTTGAATCAGCCTGAAGGGGTTGTTATTCGCTATAACGACCGCCTCTCTATACATTATCCCGCTTATTACATGGCTACCTACAAAATAAATAAATAATTTGCCACGAATTATTGATTTAAAAAGGAGTTTATTGATTTAAAAACGATTGTATTGCTTCTGCCAAAGAAAATAGTCCGTTCCGCGTCCATAGCAACGCGCTGTTTTTCATGGCAACGGTCTGTTATACTTCGCAGCGGTCTGTTATCAAGAAATAACAGACCGCATTCTACATTGGAATTCAGCCAAGCCATGTAATAATTTAAGGTAACAGAGATTGTTTTGGCTTTATAGCGGTTCTTTAATAAAGTTATTTTCCAGCTAAAGTTAGTTTTGATTGATTCGCTTCCGTCGCAACGATCATTTGTTATTAAATTAGGGGCCTCTAAGACGACACTATTCTCTCTACACAGACTTTAAACACGAACCTGTGAGAAACACTGATGACGGTCACATGCGCATTTAGAATGAGTTCTATAGTTATGTGCGTTTGAATATATGTGCACAGGTTTGGAATTCCCTACAAACCAAGCCTAAATAAAGTACTGGTGTTTCCTTATAAATTTTGATACAGAATTTTATTTTATTTTGTCACTTCGGGGTAGATACGCGAAACGAATTTTCCCGACAACGCTTTATCTGTAGAGTGGGAAAGGGATCCTCCATAGGGAGAGACTAGTTGGCACTAGTACACTGACGGAGAAAAAATTGTGTTGCGCACTTTGGCCGTAAGGGAGTTAACTGAACGACACACAGCCGCATACATTTCATCCGATGTGGAGGATGTTTTGCACGAATATAATGTTGAAATACGGCAAGTTTTCTCTGTAACGTCAGATAACGGCGCTAACATGTTAAAGGCAGTGTCTTTACTATCCGATATGCAAGAGGGCATCCCATCTAATGAAGTGAATGAAACTGATCCCATGGAATTTTTGCGAGGACATGTCACCAAATATTAAAGAACTACATTTAGGTGAGAATGAATGGGAGACCATATCCAACTTGGTGAGTGCACTGAAACCAGTCGGACCAGCTCACAGCAGGGGACTTCTATGGTGTTTGGCTTCAGTGTGTACTGTGCACAGACAGAATTGACAATCCCTTTGCAAAACGCCTAGTTCAGTGTCTCAAATCACGACAAACAGCTCTGTTTGACAATGACGCCTTTGTGGCTGCTTTATTTCTCGATCCTAGATACAGACTTTTTCTCAGCGAACTTCAATCCGAAAGCGTAAAAATTCACTTATGTTGTGCCTGGGAAGCCATTCAGACTTTATCCGGCAGCAAAGCAACTACACAGCAGCACACTCCATCCCAGTCATCCGACGATGACGACGAGATAGAACAGCTGTTGATGGCAAAAGAAAAAGAAAGCACAACAGTAAAAAAACACTCGTGTTTCCATCTCATCTGTTTAGGATATATATTCAAGAGAAGCACGCCTTAAGAGGAGTGAGTGTATTTTTAAGTACTGGGCAAGTGTTGCTCCCACTAGCCCAGATTTGAACAAACTTGCTATGAATGTAATTGTACTACCGGTAACGCAAGTCAGCGTAGTAGAGCGCACATTTTCATGTACATTCATATATTTTCATATATTCTTTATAGACTTTTAATGCTTTGTATTAAAAATAGTAGAAAATTTGTTGTAGTTTTACAATGTTATAGCATTAAATGATCGTGCTTTATTAGCAGACTGAAATATGTGGTGCAAGGATGTGTTGCGCAGTGTTTGCTTTGAAATTAGCAGTTGACGGTGCATTAAAAGAGCAATGATTGTACAGATTATATCATTTTTATTCATGTAAAACAATTCATGTTGCAAAAAAATATATATGTACAAATAATTGTATCACTCTTCTGAAAAGAATTAGGCATAAGACTGCCAATTTCGATTGTCTAACGGTCCAGTAAAACAGGTCAATATTTTTCCAGCTGTTTATGCTTTGTAATTAATACAGGTATTTCTGTTGTGGTTTTAACAATGTTATGAAATAAATGTTCAAGTTTAATTATCATGTGTTATCTTATTTTTGAGTGAAAACTTCCACTTCAGTAGCACTTTCACCAAACTTTAGTCTTAATGTATATTCTTAAGGTTTTTACTATGGGTTTTGTTCATGTACAATTTGCCCGATTTTATTAAATATTGTGTTCCAAAAAAATAAAATAAAAAAATAAATAAATATAAATAAATATATACATATATATATATATATATATATATATATATATATATATATATATATATATATATATATATATATAGGGCAGATGTAATATGCTTCTCCCAGCCCTAGGGGGAGCTGTGTTCCATGAGTGTTTCACTGTGTGAGTGAGCCCTTCTTCACATGGGTGGTGCTGTTGTTTAATTCAGTTCTATTTCCTTGTGGAAAGGTAAAAAGGGTTATCACTTTTATCTGATTAATATATATAATTTCTTTAATTATTTTGTCCATCCATGCTACTTGAAGAAATATATTGATGTTAAAGATGTTTAGTAACATATATGTGCAGTTATTTTGTATTTTGTTTTGTATTTCTGATATTATTTAATGTGTTGTAAATTCCATGTGGTGGGATATATTTTTCTGTATATTGTATTGTGTTTAACGTTTATCTGAGTATTTTGGAGTTTTGTTCTTTGTATCTGGGATGCATCTGACATTTAACTTTAATTGCTTTAATAACTTTAATTTTATTTTTCCAGTGTTCGAGAACCCCCATGATTTGAGGTTAATATAACTGCAGCCAAAACTATATTATTTCGTTTTATAATTTTGTATGCATTGTTATTTTGATATTGGTAACTAACAGTTCTCTTTCCTTGTGGAAAGATGTTGCTGTGTGCTGCATAGTGGCCAATGTAGATAAAAGAGCCCAATAAAACAAAAGCTAATTCACTGCTGTGACAACCACAATCTTGGTGTCCTCCTCATTCATCTATCACAGACACAACGCAGAGACATTTGGGGAGCACACAGACGAAGAGGGTTATATATATATATATATATATATACGTATATGAAGAATAATACATGGATATCTTTCTGGATTGTGCCCTTTCATGTCAGAAGAAAGCTCAGGAAACATTTTAGGCATGAGTAGTGTAGGGCCAAAATGAAATGAGTTCAGACATTCCCTTGAGACCTGAAAGCCCCTCATGTTTTGGAAACAATCCTCTTACCTCTAAGGGACCTCTTTCATGACGTAATCAGCTATTTTCCTGATGTGCTGCCTCTTTTAGACTTGTTTTACCGACAAATTTTACTGCACTCTTGTAACTGGCGCTGTGGCTTAGCTGGTCAAAGTGCCTGTCTCGTAAACAGGAGATCCTGGGTTCAAATCCCAGCAGTGCCTATGCCACAGGATGTGGACACCGCTCACTTCAACGTTTTACATATGTAAAAATTTGCATGCTGAACAGTGTGTAGCTGCACAAAAATAAGTGGAAATCTAAGAAGTGATGTGCATGCAATAGCGTCTTAAAGCTAGGCTTTTTGTGGCTCTGTGGCGCAATGGATAGCGCATTGGACTTCTAGGTTGTGAATGGAGGTATTCAAAGGTTGTGGGTTCGAGTCCCACCAGAGTCGTGAATGTCCTCTTTTAGACTTTGTCCTCTTTTAGACTTTGTATACAAAATCAGCGAACCAGGGACAGAACCTGGCGCTGTGGCTTAGTTGGTCAAAGCGCCTGTCTAGTAAACAGGAGATCCTGGGTTCGAATCCCAGCAGTGCCTAATCTGTGTCTTCTAGGAGTAGTCATTCAAACTTTTCAGGTGTAAAAGTCTCAGCAGGAAAGACAATCTGGACTTCTCGGTTTGCAAATGAAGGCTTTAAAAAGGTTGTTGGTTTTTGGGTCCCACCAGAGTCACAAATGGTATCCCTTTGCATAGACGTCTTTGCCAGACTGACATTTGCTTAAACTTTTCCAACTTTTTCAGAAGCCAACGCAGCACTTGTTTCTTGTTTTCCTTAGAGGGGAACACCCAAGTCAGATCATTGAGTACGTTACTAATCAGTCAATTATTTGATTCACCTGTTTTAAATGAGAGGGACAGTTAAAAAACTATGCTGTGCAGATGCGCTTCAAGAACGCTTTGCAAGCCTGAGGCTCGCACGCTCGCAAGCACGCTTAGGCTCGAAATCTGCTAATGATAAAGTCAAGCCTATGGATATTTGTAGAAACAAAGTCAAAGTGTGGCCAGTGTGCATATAAGCAAGGGCTCGTAGGCTGAATATCTGATTTTCTTGTCTTCAGCGATGCTCTTCGCATCGCTGGATCTTGAGAGCCGCCGCCGTTGAAACCAGCGACCAGCAAGCTTAGGACAGCGCCTGAAGAAGCCGGCCGCCTTCGCCGCCTTCAGCCATCCGTGCCTGCTACGCTATCCGGCGACATATCCTTTTATTACTGCTGTGTGTGTTCGCTCTGCGACACACACTTTCTCTCACTGTTCTAAAAGAGCACGAGGCGTTTTTGTCAAAATGCCTCGTTTTTCCTGCGGCTCGTGCCACGCCCCGCTCAGCAACGGAGACCGCCACCTCTTCTGCGCTCTCTGCCTGGGCTGCGGGCACGCCGCCACCGCACTCTCTACGGGCGGCTGCCCCGAGTGCGAAGAACTTTCAATGTCGACCCTGCGGGCTCGACTTGAAGTTTTGACCAAGCTGTCGCTCCGCCTGTCCCTGCTGGGCCGCGCAAGAAGAAGCGCCGTTCGCAAGAGACCACCGGAGACTGATGTGACCTCTCCCTCGAGCTTCTCTCTCGCCCTCTCCGCCCCCCCTCCCGGCCGCTCAACCGCCGGCTCTCGCCCGTGCCGCCGGCTCTCGCCCGTGCCGCCGCCGCGTCAGGGGATGAGGCGAATGAGATAGACACCCTCCCTCTGCTACTGAGCCGCTCACAAGGGATGGCAGAAGTGGACGGTCTCGGAGCGAGCTTCCTCTCCCTCTGTTCGAGCCGCGCAAACTGCGCCGCTCACAAGGGATGGCAGGAGCGGACGGTCTTGAAGCTCTCTTTACGTTACAAGAAAGCTACTCCGTCCTCGCGCGTCACTCACCGGCGAAAGGAGAACAGAGTGTTTTCTGGTCTAAAATCTGATGTAGTAGCTAACTGTCGATCGTGCCATGTTTGTCAGTTAGCCGGGAAGCCAAATAAAACCTTACCTCCTGCTCCTCTACATCCGATCCCAGTAATAGGCGAACCATTAATAGTTTAGCATCCAAATAAATCGCGAATATGGAATATGGCGAATTTATTCGAATTAGAGAGTTACGTGAGCCCAACGCCGCTTACTTTCACTTTCGCTTTAAATTATTTCATTTTGGCTTGTTTATAGATATTTTTTTCATTCTTGTTCTGTTCTGAATATCATTAAATTTAAAGGATTTGTTGTGGAATATTTTTGGTGTATTTTTTAAGCATACAGAAAACGATAGTAGGCTATTAATTGGTTAAAATTCTTACAATGGTTAATGGTTAACCGGTTAATTAGCATCCCTGTAGCTTTAGCTAGATCAAAAGAGTGCAGAATCAACTTTGCGTTGCGATTGCGTCACGGATAAGCCACTGCACGTGCATCAAAAGCGGTTGTTAAGAAAAGTGCTGAGCTGAATTTTTGTGCCAGCTGTGCACAATAGAGCACTTTTAAATGAGAATAAAGTCTAATGCGCCTTTAGCCCCATTGTATTCTGTATGCTTGGCTTAAGAATAGGCCTATATATGCCTATGGGTTGCGTCAATTTAAAAAAAAAAAAGGGTCGCTCTTGAAAAAGTTAGAAAACCACTGCACTAGAGTACCATAGCGCCTCTGGTGGTGTGTAGTAGTAGTACACTCAGTACGAAAGAACATGGCAACAGGTCTGAGCCTGTAACAAGACAAAGAAGTGGATGACGTCACTACAGGCGCTCTTTTATACTCAGGTGCACCTGTAGTGATCTGGTTCAATCTGTTTCAAAATCAACGACTAAATTCATGCTAGTCAGGATTTAAGTCCACATAAGCATATACAACTCACAGATAGTCACATATTGTGCAGATACTTTCAGTATGAAACAGTTAACATTCGTGTTATATTAGAGGTGGTTTGTGGCATCATTCATAATGAATTAATGCTGATGGGAAATGAGGAAATGTGCAATCATACTGAGTCTCTTACTAACAAGCTTTTGAAAATTGAGGAAAAAAATCACTCACATCCACTCAATAGGGAAGTGTTTTCTAATGGAAGAAACCAAATCAATTATGATATTCAGAAGAAGTGCTTCAAGTTAAATCCTTCATGACTGACACTTTAAAGAATGCATGAAAACTGTATTGTTTATTATCTTCTAAATCCTCATATGTGAAATATATGCATCACATCACTTTTGTGTTCACTATCAACATGTGGATGAAAGTGTTCATTACTGTCATTATTTACCATTAAGCTAAGATGCTGTTTGATTGTTCCTCAAGTGTACCGTACTGTGGAAAAGTCTAATGTTCACAATACTTGAACATGAATTAGCTTTTCACCAATATTACAGGTGCCACAGAATGGAAAACTGTATTTGCCTTGGCATAGTTGAATAATAAGAGTTCTGGACATGGACCTGACATACTGTGAGCCTCAAACTCCATTGTTTCCTCCTTCATACTGTATGTAAATCTATGTAAGAGATTTCGTAGATCATTAATATTTACGCCCCCAATATTGTCATATATTATGTTAGTTTGCTCTGCCAGTTTTTCTAACCTGGGACAATATCAAGCAGGTTTCGCTCAGCGTTTGATACTGAAGAAGGGGGCAGTTGTCGGGTAGTATTATAATGTGGCCTATCTTCATCAACAACACCTTTAACAACACTATCACCTTTAACACAGCTGTAACGATGTACGCAGGGAAGCTGAAGCCAGAAGACTCTTTCTCACAAAACACTAATAAGTTTAATTATATTTCAACAGTCAGACAGACACATCTAAACATAACAGAGACTGGACCAAGAGTGAAGGCAAGGGTGAGGCTTAAATCACACACTGAAACGAGCTCCTAAAATGACACACAGCTGAAACCATAACTAATAATGACGTTACCATGGAAACTGAACATTGAACACAGAGGAAGTGCATGCAGGTGAGGGCCAGAGAGGATGATGGGAAATGTAGTGACCGTGACAACAACATAATGTAACATGTGGAACGCACATTTTGTAATGATTTGTAAATCTTTAACAGAAATGCCCATTTCTCATGTGGATACAGTTAATATGCTTTACATTTATCACTACATCAAGTGTCCATAATCAGACACAGATTAGTGGAGCATTATTAAAGCGTAGTGCAGAATCAAACTAACTCAACGTTTACTGACAGATTGATGTGGAGATTCACACACATCAGTGTCTTTTTTATTTATTTATTTTATTATTATTGTATTTTGTTTAATGTGTTCATATTTTGTGTGCTGCAGGGTTTCTGTGTCTGGAATGAAACTGCAAATAAAGTGATTTTGTTTCCGGTAGTAAAAGTTGTTATAATATTTTGTATTTTTGCCATATTTTGTTTTTTATTTTGCTCTTACTGCATAATCATAATTTGATCAACTTACAGTATGACAAAATCTTAGTATTATATCACTGTATTTCTGGCTGTTCACATTCTGTTGTCTTTCTTTAATGGTTTTATATTGTGGAGTTTGGCTGATTGCTGATGCGGTTGCATGTGCATTAAATGTAAATGATGTTTAATGCATCTTTGTTTGGTGTTTCTGGAGTTAATTCAGGCTATAAAAGAACGTGAGCAGCTCATAAACACCATCATCTCCTGATGAGCAGCGTCTTCAGTCTTCAGTCAGATTCCCGGTAAGATCATGTTATTGTGCCGTTGTGTTTCAGCCTTTATTCAAACGTTAGCACATGTTGTTCAGCTTGTTGACTCTCTAGTGTGCTTGATTATGTGTAGAAGAAATTAAAGAAATGAAGATGGAATTGTTTAAAGCAGGTTTGGAAGTTTTCTTTAAGGTCCTGTAGGAACCAGTTTCCATTTCAGGTTCTTGATATTCATTTGATGATGATGATGTGATCAGCTCATAAACTTCATCATCTGTTTCCCAGGTGAAAAGGAAATGTATTTAAATTGTGCTTTTTTTGTGCATACTCAATCTATTTAAATTATACTGTACTAAGTGCGTATTAAATGTATTATTTTGAAACAACATTATATTAAATGTATTTCAAGATATGCTTAAGATCAATTTTAAGTTTTTGCAATATATTTTAATATATTAAATTGTGCTAAAATGGAACCACTTCAAGAACATTTCCAGCCCGTTCTCATCCCTAGGCGTCATATACTGACGCTTTTGACATCTCGTCTACATCCAACGCACATGGCACCCTTTATCGTCAATATGAGACGCAGATAGAAGGCGCCTCCTAGTGGTCTAACCCTAACCCTACCCCAGACCTAAACCTACCCTTAACCGAACAAAGCTATCTGCGTCTCATATTGACGCTAAAGGGTGCCATGTGCGTTGGATGTAGACGAAATGTCAAAAGCGTCAGTATATGACGCCCTAGGATGAGAATGCGTTGACATTTCAATAGCATTTCAGCTCATTAGAAATATATTAGCATTACACTAATAGTTTATTATAAAGCTGTTTTAATCAGTATTCAAAATGATATATTAAAAGTGCAAAAGTAATTCAATATAAATTTGAAGACATACACTTTGAAATCAAGAAAACTTTAATATAGTATCTTGTTGTGTACATTGCATTGCATTGTTGAGTACATTAAAAGTACAGCAGCAGATATAATCTCTTGAACAAAATACATTATAATAATAAAGATCAGTGAAATGCTATGGCAGAGTTATATTATACACTTTTGTAGAACATTTCTGTTATACCTGTATTACTGAAGAGTACACTATGAATATTACATCACTCAATAAATAATCCATCTGAGTTTGATCATCATTCTGAATATGATCTGGATGAAGTCTGACATAAACATGATTTTCTCAGCTTTTTGCTCAAAACGTTTTTATTTTTATTTTATTAAACTTTCCCACTTTCAAGTGTTGTATGCATGTTTTCTTTTTTTAAAGCAGAGTGTCGATTCTTTCTTTTGATATATTACATGTTCGGATATTCATACAACAAAATATTCTGTGGCCGTGAAGCTTTAGTGAAAATGAGCAAAGACACTTGTGGGGAAAGAGTTATAAACGCTGAGTGAACTTTAAAAATGAAAGCATCAGATATAAAACGTTTTCAGATTACTTCAGTCGTCATAGTTGAGCCGAACCATTTGTGAAAGTTAGACTGGTTTTTCACTCAAACCACCATTGTTAGTTAATTGTGTGTTTAAGGTAATTCCAGTTGCACACGTTGGATCAAATAGTTTGTCTGTAATCTCAGGCATTTCCTACATTAGATCCACAAGCTTTAAGATGTGTGTTTTACAGTGTGTGCAGTGAATGAAGAGCTCTTTAAACACGGCAGTGGAAACTTGTGAAACATCTGTCAGTCTGTGTGTTGCTCCACAAACTTCTGCTTTGACCTGCAGACGAAACACACAATCCTGTCAGTAACGTAAGTTCTTCAAGATTTATTCCTAGTTTAATACACCATTGTACACTTGCAGCTGTGCTGGACTGAATATTCAGAACAACAGCATTCTTGCTTCTGTGATACTGTTCAAATGGAGGATTTCCAAACTTTAATCTTAGCTTTCTAACATTACACACATCTCCTCTAAAGAACATGTAAAGCAAACTGAGGAAACTTTATTTCAACAATCACACAGAAAACAAGTTCTGTCATATATTTTCCCTAATGTTTTTAATAAAGTAGTAAATAGTAAATGAATGCATGTTTTTTAAACTAATGACTGGTTTGTTATTTAGTGTTGCCTGTCAAGATTTCATGAAACAATGGCAGAACAAAACGGCAGCAGCAACAGATCAAGTGAAGATTATTATATCAACAGATCAAGTGAAGATTATTATATCAACGGATCAAGTGGAGTAAATTATTATATCAACGCCAGCAGCAACAGATCAAGTGAAGATTTTTATGGTGATGAATGGAGCCGTCAGATGAGTGAATTTCTCAGTAAACTTGCGTTTGCAGACTCATTAATTTTCAGGATCATTTCAACCATTGAGATTGTAATCATGATCTTAACTCTGTTTGCGTTGTGTGTTCTTATCAAATCTCATCGCTCCACTCCAGTGTTTGTTATTCATTTGATTCTTTCAGATCTCATTCAGATCATTTGTAGATTAACATACACAATCATAAGTTCATTCACATGGTCATTGGATGTGTATTGATATTATAATGCATATTGGTATATTTTGATTGTGGGTGTGTATTTTATGGCATGTGTTGCTTTTGAACGATATCTTCTGGTTTCTCATCCTATCTGGTACAGATCTCATCATTCACTAAAAGTCTGCTGTGTCGTTTCTGTGATCATCTGGTTTGTTCCTCTGATCTTTGCAAACTTTAACCACTATCAGCTGTTTAGCTTTCTGTCTCGATCGATCGGCTGTTTAATCCCCTACCCGATAATCATTCTGTGTTTTGTTGGCACTTGTCGCGGTCTTTCACGCGCAATATCACTTACTTCTCTAAAGCGCAAGAAAATTTTGGGCAGTTTGTTCCTGGTGCTTCTGACTTACACTTTTCTCATTCTCCCAAACATAATCCTAACTTTTATATATACATTTAGTTACGACGGTACACAGCTAGTGTTTAACACATATTTACTGCTTTATATAATTGAGTATTCTGAATATCTCCTGTTTCTGAACCCACTGGCTGACTGTGTATTGTACATGTTCTTGAGGCCTGATGTTGGAGGGTTAATGAAGTCTGTTCACTGCTGTTGTAGAACTGATGTTGGAGGGTTAATGAAGTCTGTTCGCTGCTGTTGTAGAACTGATGTTGGAGGGTTAATGAAGTCTGTTCGCTGCTGCTGTAGAACTGACACACATCAGAGTTCGACACACAGCCGGGACGAACACTCTCGAGACAGTAGTGCAGCGTTTGCCTGCTGTGTTTCAATGCAAAAGCCTGCGTCTCATTCACAGACCGCCTGCAGTTCAGTTTAAACATCTGCACTCAATAAATGAAGTCAATGTCATTCTTTTCACTCACACACCCTTCCTTTCTGTGACATTTAGGTTTATTAGAGAGAACTCTTGATTCATAAAACTCAAAACTCAATTGCTCTGTTTGCGCTCCATTAAACACATACGGTAAACAGAGTTTTATTAAAGATGTATTGATGTGCCGTTGATGCTTCTGCTGACGTTCTGTATCAGCAGGACTTTATCATACGATGGAGAGGAGGGTTGTATAAAGCACGGTTTATTCTCATTAATTCCCCCGATAGACTGACAGATCAACAACATCAAGTAGTTTAATGTCATAGTCTTGCTTGTGTTCCTAATGCATGTACATTACACTCTTTTATCAAATAACTACTATTCACGCTATTATTCACAGCACTTGAATACTGTTAGTTTAACTTCTATTGTTCTCCTCATTTGTAAATCGCTTTGGATTAAAGCGTCTGCTAAATGATTCAATGTAAATGTATTAAAAAGATGATTCACTCAAAAATGATAATTGACATAATGTACATATGCCCTCATGTCGACCAAAAGCTGGATAACTTTCTTTCTTCTGTGGAACATAAAAGACAATATTTAGAGATTTCTTTGTCCATACATTAGAAGTCAGTGGACAGTTTCGGGTGAACTATCCCTAAAAAGACTTGATTTAAAGTGCACAGAATATATTAGAAGAGTACTAAGTTTATATACAAATATTAACCAGAGCTTGCATGGAAATCAGAAGAGAGTTATTTGTAATATTGTTGTGTCTTTATAGAAGTGTTTCATATCGAGTCAGAGACTGTCCTGTATTCTCTCTCTTCTATCATTAATATAATTAAAGAGCTCTCAGTTCTCCTGTATGTGTTTCTGTCTGTGATTATTTGACAAATAACAGCTGAGTTGAACTGTAAGTGGAGAAGGTCAAAGCCAGAAACCAGAAACCAACTACACAACTAATGGTCTTTTGCACCAAGAGGAATTCCCACCTTAGAGGAGAGAGAGAGAGAGAGACAGATGTGTGTGTGTGTGTGTGTGCGCAGGCCAGACTCCTGAAAGCAGCAGCTCATCTGTTGATGCCTCGCCAAGACCTCCCATAACCTTTGAGTCTCTTTCATCCAGAAGTTCACAATCAAACTCTTCCGACCACTCCCAAAGCCCTAATCCAGACTGGGTGGACACCTTTCTGAGACCATGGGATAAGTTACCAGAGGAACTGATGCAGTTATTGGAGAGAGGAAAACGTCCACGGATGAGAAGAGAGATGGTCAGGATTGTGGTTTGTGAGATGATGCTAAAAAATCCTTGCCCAAGTAAAAAGAGTCCTACCGAAGTTGCTAAAATGATGGTGGCGGATTATCCTAAATCTCTGCAAGACGTAATCGAGGGAGATGTGATTGGGCCAGGGTACCACTCTTTGGTTAAGCAACTGTAATATAGGATTGATAATGTGAAGCGCACTACGACCCCAAAAATAAGAAACGAAAGCATCGCACTGATGAGTCTGACTCAGACAAAGTCCCTCCAGAACAGAGAGCAACCATGCAGGACACTTATGGATACATTACCTGGGATTTAAAAATCCTGCCCACTGGAGAGACCCCAGAGAGCCAGAGAGAAAAGAAAGAAAAACTGAAGCTGAAGTCCCAGCAAACTGAAACAAATCTAGAGGAGGTCAAACGTCTAATGAAATTGACTTTTAACACACAGCGTAAACAAGTGAACCAGGGCGGAGATATATAATGCCTCCTGGAAGAGTGGCCGTTGGTTCAACGAACTTGGCATGGCAGTCCACTTCAAGGAACTAGCCGGAATTGGGCTTTCACAAGGAATGTGGATCTGAAGGGGAAACGACTCTTGAACTACTTAAATACTGTTGGTGTGGAACAAAATGTTCCTACAGGCTGTGAGAAACTTGAAAGTGATCAGGGAGAGCTGAGTGGTTGCTCTGAAGACGTCAGAGAGATTGTTGCTGCTTTTGCTGTCCTACTTTAACGAGAAGGAAGACGCAATGCTCTGTTCTGTGGAGGACACCTGCCTGGCAGAGGGAGTACAGATGGGCCAAGCTCATTTGACTCCCACCCTTGTTGTGTGTAAGTTCCCTGTCCTTTCAAAATCGTTTTTATTTTTGTTACTGTAATGTTTTTTAAATATAGTAGTTATTTTGTTTGAATATTTTTTTCTTTCTTTTTAGGTCGATCCTGTTTTTCAGCTAAACGGTTCATGCTGTGTGTGGATCAAAACATTATACTTGACAACATCCCCTCCTTCATTTCCGCCCTGTGCATGATGTTTGGGAGCTATTATTGCTTCAACATCCATTACCCATCAGAGCTGGCATCAAACCTGGAGTCTCTGCAGAGGTATGTCTTCTTGGATAGGCTTTATGCAACAATTTCACTTTATTGAACTTAAAAAAATTAAGGTAGCTGATGAATTGACTTGGGGGTTAGGGAAGCTGTCATTTTACCTTTTTACAGTTATTAAGTGGTTAATAGCCAATAATATTAACTTTTTATTTATTTAAAGGGGTCATGAGCTGTATTTTTTTATTTTTTCATAATGTTTCCTGAGGCGCACTTAGTGTTAGTATGATTTGTATTTTGTACATCAAAAATAGTCATAATTTACAAATAAAAGGACATTTTCTACCCAGATTTTAGCCTCTGAAGGGGCGTGTCTGCTATGAGACTGTAAATGGCCACTGCTGTGATTGACCAACATCTTTGTATATGAAATAAGTATTACATGTGGAACTCTCAATCGGTAACACTTTATAATAACTGCATGCTATTAATCATTAGTTAAGCATTACTAAACAGTTAATTCATCATTTATAAAGCATTAATAGACATTAATAAGCAGTTTATATATCCCTTGTGTTATATTGCGGGTCAATTTGACCCGTTTAGATTTTCTAGTTGTTGGAAATACTGGTTAACCTATGTTTTTTTTCTTGATATTTTGTGACTTTTTCTCATTTATCATCATGAACATGCATGCAAAGTTTCAACATGCTGGTGTTTTTTGACATATACAAACAAAATTACTGTTCCTTTCGTGATGTTCGCGGGTCAATTTGACCCGCATATTTTAACGCTCTAAGGCAACTGTACAGACCCAAAATAATAACATTTCTTGGATATATTTTGTTATTTTATTTTTTTACTACCTTATGAAGCTAAAAAAAATTAGTTTTACACACTTATTTCAATACAGAGAAATATTTTGTCAGCCACAGATGGTAAAAATTACCTATCATTTATTTTTTCAAGCTACCTGAAATAACATTAAACCTTTTTTTTTTTTTCTTGATTTTTTGTGACTTTTTCTCATTTATCATCATGAACATGCATGCAAAGTTTTAACATGCTGGTGTTTTTTGACATATACAAACAAAATTACTGTTCCTTTTGTGATGTTCGCGGGTCAATTTGACCCGCATATTTTAACGCTCTAAGGCAACTGTACGGAACCAAAATAATAACATTTCTTGGTTATATTTTATTATTTTATTTTTGATCATGAACATGCATGCAAAGTTTCAACATACTGGTGTTTTTTTTTTTTTTTTGACAAATACAAACAAAATTACTATTACGTTTGTGATGTCCATCATAGGCAGCTATTCAAAAGCAACTGTACAGACACAAAATAAAAACATTTATTTTATGTATGTCAGGGCATCAACTCCAGTTCTAAAGTGTAAGTGTATCTAAAAGTGCTCTAACCCAAACCATACACACTTGAAAAAGCTAAATCATGGTGTTCAGAATTAATTGCAAATTACAAATGAACATCTTTGACAGACACATATAGTAAAATAAGCTCTCATTATATATTCAAGATATCTGAAATATCTTGAGACTTCGACATAGACAGCAGGAAAAATGAGCTCAGATTAACTGATTAATTGTTCAGTTATGATGTTCTAAGCAAAAAAAAAAAAAAAAAAAAGTAAAAAAAAAATGTATATGCAAATATATATAAATATAACGTATATTCAAATTTTAAATAGTTTTAAAAAATGGTTAAAAAACATTTTCATTAAATCATATCTTCAGATATATATTTTTTGGAATATTTGACAAATGCTGATATTAAATGTTTACAGTTTGAACCTGAATCTTTGTTGTTTTTCATAGTGTGATTTTTGAGGAATTGTATTGAATCCAATGCGGGTCAATTTGACCCGGACCATAAGAGGAGTGCACAGAATTCCAACATAACACGAGGGATATACAGCTATAAATGCTGTATTCTTGATTCATAAGCATATCTATAATGTGTTTAATAATTGTATTTTCATTCTTTATTAATAATCAATTTATCATTTCTAAATGAAGTATGTCATTATTTACAAACAGTGTTGTCACTGATTAATAAGATCACTTAGAAAGTGTAAGTAAATGTAACAAATGCAGGTAGTTATAAAGCATTTAGTAGTGGTCAGTTCACTATTGTAGTGAGCTCATCTAAAGTGAGGACTATTCACACCTTGTAAAGCGTTTATAAAGGAGATTTAAAGGCTCACTGATCTTCTAAACAGAAAAAGGAAACAAACACACACACAGTGATACAGAACATAAAATATTTAACAGCCTTTAAATCTCCTTTGTAAATGCTTTACAAGGCATAACTAGTCCTCACTTAAGATGAGCTCACAAAAATAGTTAACTGACCACTACTAAACTACCTGAATTAATCATGAATTACAGTAGAAATACATGTTAATAAAGCATTTATTAACACACTAAGTAACTATTACTATATGTCTGAATAATAATATGTATTTAAACAGTTTATTAATCATTTACTTAAACTTTCTAAGTTATCTTATGAACCAATGACAACTCCTAAATAACTGCTTTGTAAATAATGCAATACTTCGTTTAGAAATGATAAATTGATCATTAATAAAGTAGGAAAATACAATTATTAAACACATTATAGATATGCTTATAAATCAAGAACAAAGCATTTATAGCTGTATTTATAAACTGCTTATTAATGTCTATTAATGCTTTATAAATGATGAATTAACTGTTTATTAATAGCGTGCAGTTATTATAAAGTGTTACCCTCTCAATCTTTTACCACATTTTTACTGTCGAGATTAAAGTTTAAAGGGTTAGTTCACCAAAAAAATGAATATTCTGTCAGTAATTACTCACCCTCATGTCGTTCCAAACCTGTAAGACCTTCCTTAATTTTCTGAACACAAATTAAAGGGGGGGGTGAAATGCTATTTCATGCATACTGAGTTTTTTACACTGTTAAAGAGTTGGATTCCCATGCTAAACATGGACAAAGTTTCAAAAACTAAGTTGTACGTTTGAAGGAGTATTTTTGTTCCAAAAATACTCCTTCCGGTTTGTCACAAGTTTCGGAAAGTTTTTTTCGAGTATGGCTCTGTCTTACGTAAGATAGGGCGGAATTTCCTTATATGGGTCCTAAGGGCACTTCTCCGGTAAGATCGCGGCCGCGCGCGCACTCGTAGACTAGAGCAAGAGAGTGAAAGCAGTTCACCATCAAAGCGCCCTGCCCGGCTTTTGGGAAGTCAATGTCACCAAAGAAGTGTGTTTTTGGTTGCCAGGGCAAGACAACCCTGCACAGATTCCCAAAGAACCCAGCGTTAAGGAACCCGTGGATGGAGTTTGTTTTCCTGAGCATAAACGGAGTTGTGTTGTAAGACTGTTGTTCCCTGCATTTCGACGATGATTGTTTTATGAACAAAGCCCATATCGACGGATTTGCAGATCGTCTAATGCTTAAGGATCGAGCAGTCACAATGATAAAGGTTCGCGGTCGTGCGTTGGAACCGGACGGTGAGTAAAACTGTTTGTTGAACAAATGTCTCTGTGTGTTGTCACTAGCTTGGCGCGTTAGCACAGCTAAGCTTCGCCCACAGGGCCCGCCCCCAGCCGCTCGGTTTTTTCCGGAAAGACTCGGTACAGCCTATCTTTCTGTTAAAAATTTAATATAACAAAAGACTTTTTGGAGATATGAAGGATGCAATATTACTCTATAGGTACTCAAGATTAACAGGAGATTGAGTGAAAATGAGCATTTCACCCCCCCTTTAAGATATTTTTGATGAAATCTGAGAGCTCTCTGACCCCTCCATAGACAGCAATTTAATTAACGCTTTCAAGGACCAGAAAGGTAGTAAAAACATCGGTAAAATGCAGTGGTTCAACCTTAATTTTATGAATCGAAAAAAAATTTAAAAAAATAACGACTTTACGTCGTATTTTGATGTAACGTAAACAGTGCAGCACAAAGTTGACTTAAATTGTACAGGATTTTTTTTTTTTTTTTTTTACAAAATTCTTCTGCCAACCACAGCTGCCAAATTTGTTTTGTAATCCCTGTAAATTTTACAGGATTTTTTTTTTTTTTTTACGGTGACTAATTTTTACAAAATTATTCTGGCAACCCAGCTGCCAAATTTGTTTTGTAATCCCTGTAAATTTTACAGGATTTTTTTAATTTTTTTACAGTGACTGTAATTTATACAAAATTATTCTGGCAACCCAGCTGCCAAATTTGTTTTGTAATCCCTGTAAATTTTACAGGATCTTTTTTTTTTTTTTACAGTGACTGTAATTTTTACAAAATTATTCTGGCAACCCAGCTGCCAAATTTGTTTTGTAATCCCTGTAAATTTTACAGGATTTTTTTTTATTTTTTTTTTACAGTGACTGTAATTTTTACAAAATTATTCTGGCAACCCAGCTGCCAAATTTGTTTTGTAATCCCTGTAAATTTTACAGGATTTTTTTTTTTTTTTTTTTTTTTTTTTACAGTGACTACTTTTTACAAAATTATTCTGGCAACCCAGCTGCCAAATTTGTTTTGTAATCCCTGTAAATTTTACAGGATTTTTTTTTTTTTTTTTTTACAGTGACTGTAATTTTTACAAAATTATTCTGGCAACCCAGCTGCCAAATTTGTTTTGTAATCCCTGTAAATTTTACAGGATTTTTTTTTTTTTTTTTTTACAGTGACTGTAATTTTTACAAAATTATTCTGGCAACCCAGCTGCCAAATTTGTTTTGTAATCCCTGTAAATTTTACAGGATTTTTTTTTTTTTTTTTTTTACAGTGACTAATTTTTACAAAATTATTCTGGCAACCCAGCTGCCAAATTTGTTTTGTAATCCCTGTAAATTTTACAGGATTTTTATTTATTTTTTTACAGCGACTGTAATTTTTACAAAATTATTCTGGCAACCCAGCTGCCAAATTTGTTTTGTAATCCCTGTAAATTTTACAGGATTTTTTTTTTTTTTTTACAGTGACTGTAATTTTTACAAAATTATTCTGGCAACCCAGCTGCCAAATTTGTTTTGTAAAAATGACATTTTTTTTTTTTTTTTTTTTTTACAGTATATGCAATCTAAAAGTGTAAACATTGCTGAATACAATTTTTCCAGTGCCAACACTGGATTACAGGAGTGCCAAAATGCAACAAATATATATATATATATATATATATATATATATATATATTATATATATATATATATATATATATATTATATATATATATATATATATATTTTTTTTTTTTTTTTTATATATAAAACAATAATAATATAATAAAATATTTCACAGTGTCAGAACTACCTCAGTACTAACTTTAAAACATTAGAGAACAGCAGTGCAAAAGATAAATCTCCTTTGTAAAAGCTTTAAGAGGCATAACTAGTCCTCACTTTAGATGAGCTCACAAAAATAGTGAACTGACCACTACTAAATGCTTTATAACTCCCTGAATTAACCCTGAATTACAGTATGAATACATGTTAATATAGCATTTATTAACACACTGCTAATAATTTACTTGCACTTTCTTAATGATCTTATGAACCACTGACAACCCCTAAATAACTGGTTTGTAAATAATGTAATACTTAATTTAGAAATTATAAATTGATCATTAATAATGTATGAAAATACAATTATTAAACACATTATAGACACAGCTATAAATTATTTATCCTTGATTTTATAAACTGCTTATTAATGTCTAATAATGCTTTATAAATGATAAATTAACTATTTACCAATGCTTAACTAATTATTCATAGCGTACAGTTATTATTAAGTGTTACCCAAACTTCAAATGCTCATCTCGTTCAAAAATGCTTTGAAAAAAAAAAAGTTACACTTGTACCTTAAATAAAAAGTAATTACACTCACAATAATCAAAACAAAAGTAAATAATCCACTCAATCGGAACATACAAATAGAAAATCAATTAAATAACAATTTATACACAAAAATACAAAAAAAAAAAAAAGAAACAACAAACAAAGCCACAAGGACTGAGGGGAGCAATGGCCTCAAAATGGCCAACTTACTTAAACCTAGCCTCCCAGCCGGTGTCTTCAGCGCACAACACCACAAACAATCAAAAATAACAAAACGGACTGAAGTGAGATCCAGGCAAAACTAAGTTAAAACTATAACAAAACAATAAAAACAAAACGGCAGTGCAGTCATGTCACTTGAGTTACATTTGGCTCCAGTTAAAAGTTCTGGAAACCCCTGCATGTGCAGTTAAACCGAGACAGAGATTCACCATGCTGAAATACACATGGTTACTCGCCACGCAGGATTACCTACTTGCATGCCCATGACTAAGTGCACTAAGTGCACAGCGAACAGACGGATGCTCGAACCGCCATCCCTCGTTTGCAATGCTGAACGTCAAAAAGGGGCGGTCCAAAGGATGATGCATCCCAACCAAACACTTCCCTTTTTATTCTCCCAACAAGGCTCTGATAGGTTCATGGGACTAACATAATCTGACCAATCATAATGTAATGAAAACACTGATTGGTTCACAGGCTTGGGTGACACCAGCCAATCGTACCAGGGCTATACCTGTCACGGTTCATGAATGCATTGTTTCCTGCTCGTCTCGTGTTTATGTTGTTAAGTGTGTGTGGGTGTGTGTGAGTGGGCGTGACCGATTGTTCCTGTTCGGTGTTCACTGTAGATTTCGTTCTGTGTCTGGATTTCGTCACCACCATTCACCAACGCACTCAATGCTTCACTTCATCTGTACCCTGTTGACCATCAAAGTCCCTGCGCCACCCACCTGCTGCTTCATCTGGAACCATATTTATATTATTGTCTTCAATAAAGAGTTTACTTGCATTTGCTTCCTGACGTCAGTTATGACAATACCTCACCCGGCTACATTGGCAATGACACCAGATAAGCCGTTCCAATAACAACTAGGCTAGGTTTAAGAACAAGCAGTGGTGGATAAAGTACCCGAAACTTGAGTAAAAGCATAGATATCTTACCGGAAAATTACTTTGGTAAAAGTTAAAGTTACTGTTTAGAATATTACTCGAGTAAAAGTTTTAAAGTATGTGATATTTATTGTACTTAAGTATGAAAAGTATTTTTTGATATTAAACATACTTAAAGGAACACTTCGACTTTTTGGGACTTTAGCTTATTCACCGTATCCCCCAGAGTTAGATAAGTCCATACATACCTTTTTCATCTCCGTGCGTGCTGTAAGTCTGTCTGACGCACCTAGCCTAGCTTAGCACAAAGACTGGAGGTAAATGGCTACAGCTAGCATACTAATCCCAATAAGTGACAAAATAACACCAACATTTTCCTATTTACATGTTGTGATTTGTATAGTCACAGTGTGTACAAATAACAAGGTCATATGAGACACAGCCATTTTTTAAACGTTTAAATACTGGGAACTATTTTCTCAGAAGGCGAAGCACTGCTACTTAGGCGGAGTGATTAGCGCAGCACCCGAGAAGCGCCGTGGTGAGGAGCAGAGAGTTCGCTCAGAGTTGAAGTAATAGAGTCAGCAATTACTAGATAGTAAATGCAAAGTTTACAATCATGGGTGTTCGCTGCATTGTAAAGAGCTGCGACAATAAACAGGGGAGACCAGGTAATACCACGATGTTTCACAGAATTCCAACCAAAAACGCTGACCTGATGAATCAGTGGCTACTTGCTCTGGAAATAGATCCAAACACACCTGTAGACATCATCAAGGACTATCGCGTTTGCTCAGAACATTTCACTGAAGACGACTATTTTGAAAAAATGGAATTTGCCACACGGACCATGAAACGTATGCTGAAGGATACGGCCATCCCTTCGATAGTAAAGATAGGACAGTGGATCACCTGCGGCTGCGGTAAGTGTTCCGTTATGTTTTTAGATGACTAGCCTACTGTTACAGTGCCATTAGCTAGATGTAATGTAACCTTAGTGACACTATTACATGAATAGGGTGCTCACTACTATTACAGTTGTTCCCGGGCTCCATGTATCCCCTGTAATGTATTGTGTTTTCTCAAATGCGCTCTATCGCCCCAGTAACAAATAAGCGGCGCTAAAGGTAACTTTCAGGACTGTTGCCTTCAACTTGCTAATGAATTTTAGGGGGGGATGGGCAGTTTTCATTTTTGAGAAACAGTGACCTTGTTTGTGAAATAGTAGGCTACTCCCGTTCTGATTCTCCCCTCGACCTCAGTCTGTTCGGCATCTTGTGTATCAGCTTCTAAAGTTTGTAACTCCTCGTCTGTGTATTCTGGCTCAAAACGATATGGTTCTGGATCTTGGTTTGATTCAAGTTGGGGGTGTAAAAACAAATATTGCATCACAATAAGTATAATTGTGATTGTCAAAACATTTGGTAACTAAATATAATTTTATGAACAAATTTTAGTGACAACATGTTACAATGTTTACATTGTACAATGTGGTAGGATACAATTATTATTATTGTTTGACAAAAATTTCAAGATTTCAATTCCATTCGTGTGATTTGATTCCGATTTTGATTCAATATTGACTAATTTGTATACATGTTTATTTTAAATTGTATTTAAAAAAATAATCTCACCTTATGCTGTAAACATAGAGGGCCTAATCTGCTGGTATTATTAAAGGTTAAAAATAACAAATGAAATTAAATATAATGCAGTTTTTGTTATAATAACAATTATTTAATGACATAAGTAACAATATAATAAATATGTAGTATAGTGCTCTGCAAAATCTCCTCTCTAGCTATTTTTTCTATTCAATTAACATGCTATGGTCATTAAATGGCTTTCCTGAGGTAAATGTAACGTTATGTGACATAATTGTTCTCCTGCTGTTATATTGACCTCTTTCAGTGGTTGAAAAACACTAATTGGTCGATATTATGTATACTTTCGGAAAGTTGTACTGCATCTTTAAATAAAAAAGTATCAGATGATCGGTTCATGTGCACTTGAACTGAGGCGCTCAGCGATCTGTCACGTCACATTTACAAGCGCCAAACGTATTTCGTAATAAAATTGACGGAATCTAAGAGCTGAGAATTAGTTTAATATTAAAAGTACCTCTTTGCTCCACAATTTTTCTGTGCGTGAGAAAATGGATGTGTGGCGTGAGAGCGTGTGAAAAGTGTCAATTGCGTGAGTCTCACACTCAATGCGTGAGAGTTGGCAGCCCTGGTCTCATATGACCTTGTTATTTGTACACACTGTGGCTATATGTAGCATATGTAACTTGCTGCAATTATAGATAAAATAGTAGACCAGTATCAGAAGATCTTAGTTTAGCTCAGGGAGGAAAAGGTGAAGTTCAATGATACACGGAGTCAAGGTTGCAGTGCAATTGTGAGTTGTATTACAGATAGGACAAGAAGTATATACAATATTTACACGTGCACATAAGTATTCAGTTCAAAGTTATTAATGAGCATACAACAATCTCAGAATTCTCTCAATCATAAAAAGTTGCTTGAAGCCGCAGTGATTCACAACACACAGCCCTCGAAACAGGCAGAGTCCAAGGAGTCCATGATGGAACAGTTCATAAGATCAGTACCAATGTGTGGATGTGTAAAATGTCCAAGGTGTGTGCAAATGTCTCAGAGCGTGTGTAAATGTCTCAGAGCGTGTGTAAATGTCTCAGAGCGTGTGTAAATGTCTCAGAGCGTGTGTAAATGTCTCAGAGCGTGTGTAAATGTCTCAGAGTGTGTGTAAATGTCTCAGAGTGTGTGTAAATGTCTCAGAGTGTGTGTGCGCAAGCGTCAAATTAGCAGCTGCAGTGCCTCCTACCACACCGGTAGATGCATGCACTCCGAAGCATCAGGTTTGGGCCTAGTGGCTCGCCATCAATGCACAGAACCTGGCCTGTACAAAACAGGACCAATTAATACATCACTCTGGTTCCAAGCATCACAACTATATCACCATAATCATAATATAATAAAGTCATCACATTATCATAATCAATCTCAGTTCGTTTGTTTCATCATGTACATGATTCAATATACTGCATATAGCAATATAAATAATTTAACAATCAGCAAGAGTACTCTTATAAATAGACAAATATCAATAAATAGCTTCAAAATACATTTCAGAATCAAAGAGTAGTTGACTTCATAATTCAATAACAATATTAAGATTAATTAATGTATTGCTCATTTAAATAGGCACAAAATGTATATATATAGTCAGACTCAGTATGATTAAAGTACAGCCAGCACCGGCTAACAGAACCATATACAACACACTTTTAGCACCGTATAACAAACAGTGACAAACTCACCAGTTCCTGTATCATTAAGTCACTCAACAGCAGTCATTTGAAAAGGTAGAGGCAATCTAAAAGGTTGGCATACATAATAGTTAAACCAGCAGTTTAATTAATAGAATGTTTGAACGGCTAAACGCCTACCTGCAGCAGCTCAACACACCGGCTCGCGCACACACATACCAAACAACAGCGCGCGCCCGTATTTAAAGGAAAGTGACGCAACACTCTGTCAAGTCCCGCGATGCTTCACGAAGTCTCGCGACAACGCGAACATAAGGTGGAACCGCAAATAAGGAGAATAAGGAAAAACGTCTGGGTTACATATACAAATCACAACATGTAAATAGGAAAATGTTGGCGTTATTTTGTCACTTATTGGGATTAGTATGCTAGCTGTAGCCATTTACCTCCAGTCTTTGTGCTAAGCTAGGCTAGCGGTGGGTGCGTCAAACAGACTTACAGCACGCATGGAGATGAAAAAGGTATGTATGGACTTATCTAACTCTGGGGGATACGGTGAATAAGCTAAAGTCCCAAAAAGTCGAAGTGTTCCTTTAAGTATTGAAAGTAAAATTACAAGTAAACAAAAAATACAAAAGGAGCAAATAAATTAAAATTGTTCTATACACATTTTGAGCAGCAAGATTGTGTCCAGTTTTGTTTTCTTTGAATAAAAAAATGACTAAATGTTTATTGCAAGTTAAGTAAAAGAAATAATCTAGTTTCAATTTTGATAAAAATAAAAATAAATAACTGTTTCATTTGAATGTGGAGAGACTCCAAGCAAAAATTGTTCATCTAAAGACATCTAAACACAATGACTTATTTAAATAACTTAAACAGTAAATTTGCCTTCCTAAAATCTCTGCTTAATTAGGAAAGCACACTGAAATGACGTTGAACATCTTTGACAGCTGAATCTGCACCATGAGTTTGCAGATCTGCAAGGCTGATCATTTTCTCTAACATGTCAACATGACAGAGCTTTGACTGGAATTTACAACAGCAATAAAACAAAAATATTAAATTTAGATTTAGAACTTAAAGAATTTAAAAAACAAAAAAACTATTTTTCCGTCCCTCCCATTCCTTAATTTATCTGTCTGTCCCTCCCTCCTTTCCTTACAGTAAAACCCAGTCATTACTTGAAACTGAAAAAAATGCTGTTCATCTTCAACAGAAGTTGCTTTTCAAAATTGCAAGAAATCAGTCTTGCTCTTCTTGGGCTGAAGACTAGTCCTGCAATGCTAAATAGCCTTTCACATGCTGGCAGGTAGAGGGGTGTTCGGGTTCACAGACAACTTGCACACAGCTGGGAAGGATTTCAACAAGTCCATGTGATCTGCTGAACAGGCCAGGTATCCATCCATTTGTTTGGAGCTGTCGTGAGCTTTAGATGACTGCAGGGCAGAGAAGAAGTCATCCTCGTCAGATGAACTGGACCTTGCATCAGATCGCTGCATCCATGTCAAGTCAAGTCAAGTATATTTGTATAGCGCTTTTCACAATACAGATTGTATCAAAGCAGCTTCACAGTATTAAATTAAAATAATACAACAAGGTTTGTTTCTAGTGAAATTTATTGATTGATAAAATTAAATTAAATATTCCCAAAATATCCCCAACTGAGCAAGCCAAAGGCAACAGTGGCAAGGAACCGAATGTGCTGCTTGATGTAGTCCATTCCTGAAATAGTGAGGATGAAAATATAAATTATAGGATTAATACAACTTTCTAATGTCATGACTTCAACCTAACTAGTTTGTTTTAATTTGAGGTCTAAAAGTGTTATGTATAAGTGTCTAATTGTTTTGTGATTTTGCCATAATTACAGTGTCAAAATGTACACCTATACAAAAAAATTATAATTCTCACAATGTTTATGCTGTTTTACCTATTCTGATTGTAGCATCTTAGTCCAATTTGTTTTCAATTTTGGAAGGAGAATTGCAGCTGCGATAAACTCAGGGTCTCCTAACATGTGGCCAAAGCGATTCTTTATTCGCACCAGTAAAGCATCCACCAGAGGCCTGCAGTTCTTCAATGGCAGCTTGGCTCGTTCAAGCTTGATGGTCAACAGTTGATTGTTGGAAGTATCCACCCCATCTGGGCATTTGCTTCTGCTTGCAAGATGTTGACTGGGCAACTGGTCTCATAGCAGCAGCATACTCAGTGAGGAATGCGAGTTCAGCTGGATTAAACCTGTAAAACAACACTGTTTTATAACACTATATAAACCATTTATCTACCGAACAAAAATTAAAATGGATCAATAATTATATATAAAATAAAAGTTTATGTCCAAGAAAGGGCTGGGAAACACATGGACAGTGTAAAATACACTAGACATTTAGTTAAATTATGATCACATAAAACATACACAATTCTAACTTGCATTGGAACCTTTAAGTCTGTGCAGATGACTCTGATGGCCCCCTCACCCCCGTCTTTCATGATCCTCAGCAGTCTTTGATGATCTTCGGCAGTCTTTCCACAGCCATGAACAAGAAGTTCCCCCGGTTGCATTCGGGCGCAACAGCTGGAGGGAGCAAACATTTTCAACAGTTTCAGCTGCAAGTGTGGAGCTTTCACATTTGTTCCAAAGTGCATTACATTTTCCAAATGTTGAGTGGTTTACTTTCTTGTATGCCTTATTGGATGTTGCTTTCATGGCATCAACAGTATCTATTAGGTTAAGCAGGTGACAAGCACAGCTATGGTGCTTTGGGAGCTGGAACTCACAGCCATTATCTTCATTCAGTAGTGATGACACATCAACAAACTCCACTTCTTCACCTGCCTCTTCATCCTCTTCTGGTTGAGATGCATCCCCATCACTTTTGACTACATTGTTGTTCTCATCTTCACCAAAAACCTGGAAAGCTTTTATAAAGGTTTTCCCCAAATTTCAAACTCGGAATGGATATCATTCAGGGCACTTGCCAACACATTGAATGTGTGTGAACCTCTCAACCGTTTACAGGCTAGGGCTGCTGAGGATCTGGTGAGACTGTCAGGGTCGATCCAGTGTGCAGTAACGCCTATAAAGCTCTGTCTTCTGACAGACCAGCAGTCAGTGGTGGTGGCGATGTGATCAACTGCCCTCATGACCTCAGTCACTGCCTTTGTCATTTCTTTGGAGGCATTATCGATCATAGTGCGCAGGGTCAGCCATGACATTATTTTCGCATTTGGTTGGTTCCTTCACAAAATTTCTGAAAGGTTCTTGTTCAACCACACAGAAAGGCTGGATCCCTTGGACCACATACTTTACAACTGCTGTTTATGATGTTTGTGACACAGTCCAGTTGCTCACTAATGTGGTCTGTTTGCTGGTGGATGGAGTCTCAGAAGTTCTTTTCCTTTTTGTTGATGTGAGCTCTCCATATTTTTTGAAGTAGTGTACATGCTTTCTCTGAAACTGTGAGAGTCGATCATTTTATAAGTCAAGTCAAGTCAAGTCAAGTATATTTGTATAGCGCTTTTCACAATACCAGATTGTATCAAAGCAGCTTCACAGTATTAAATTAAAATAATACAACAAGGTTTGTTTCTAGTGGAATTTATTGATTGATAAAATTTAAATTAAATATCCCCAAAATATCCCCAACTGAGCAAGCCAAAGGCAACCGTGGCAAGGAACCGAAAAACTCCATCAAGTGACCTAATGGTGTCCTAAAACTCCATCAGGTGACCTAATGGAGAAAAAAAAAACCTTGGGAGAACCCAGGCTCAGTCGGGGGCCAGTTCTCCTCTGGCGTTTTGAACTAGAGACCGGATTTAACTGTAAGATTAAAAATATTATATGAATGCCTGGCTGAAGAGATGCGTCTTTAATCTAGTTTTAAACTGGGAGAGCGAGTCTGAGCAACGAACAGTATCAGGAAGACTATTCCAGAGTTTTGGAGCTAAATGTGAAAATGCTCTCCCTCCTTTGGTGGATCTGGATATCCTAGGTATGACCAAAAGCCTCGAATTTATTGATCTTAAAGAGCGCGATGGATTATAGGGCGATAGAAGATCCGTTAAATAGACTGGAGCTAAGCCGTTTAGGGCTTTATAAGTCAGTAGCAATACCTTGTAATTAATACGGGACTTTATAGGTAACCAATGTAATGATGATAAAATCGGTGTTATATGATCATATTTTCTTGATCTAGTAAGAACTCTAGCGGCTGCATTTTGGACTAACTGTAGCTTGTTTATTGAGGATGCAGGACAACCAGCTAATAAAGCATTACAGTAATCTAGTCTCGAGGTCATGAATGCATGAACTAACTTTTCTGCATCAGAAACTGATAGCATATTACGTAGCTTAGCAATGTTTCTAAGGTGGAAAAAGGCTGTTTTTGTAACATATGAAATATGATTTTCAAAAGACAGGTTGCAATCTAGTATAACACCCAGGTCTTTTACTGTAGAGGTTAAAGTAACAGGACATCCTACTATGTTAAAGTTGTATTGTGAGAGGTTTTGTGGGCTGTTTTTTGAACCGATAAGTAGTACCTCTGTCTTGTCTGGATTTAATAAAAGAAAATTACGCGTCATCCAATCTTTTATATCTTTAACACACTCTGTCAGTTTGGATAATTTAGCGTTTTCATCCGGCCGTGATGAAATATAGATTTGAGTGTCATCAGCATAACAATGGAAACTAATTCCATGTTTCCTTATACTATTTCCAAGTGGCAGCATATATATTGAGAATAATAGAGGGCCTAACACAGATCCCTGCGGCACTCCATAGTTTACTGAAGTTATGATAGATTTTTCTCCATTTAAATAGACAAAATGATAGCGGTCAGATAAGTATGATCTGAACCAGCTTAATGCTTGTCCTTGAACACCAGTATAATTTTGTAGTCGATCTAAGAGTATTGTGTGATCTATAGTATCGAACGCAGCACTAAGATCAAGTAAAACTAATATTGAGATACAGCCTTGGTCAGAAGCTAAAAGTAAATCATTTGTGATTTTAACGAGCGCAGTTTCAGTGCTATGGTGCGGCCTGAATCCAGACTGAAACTTTTCATAGATGTCATTTTCTTGCAAGAAAGAGCCCAGTTGAGCGGACACAACTTTTTCTAGTATTTTAGACATAAATGGAAGATTTGAAATGGGTCTATAATTTGCTAGATTATTATGATCTAATTGTGGTTTCTTAATGAGAGGTTTTATAACTGCCAGTTTAAATGTTCTTGGAACATGACCTAAAGATAAAGACGAGTTAATAATATTGAGGAGAGGCTCTTCCACTACAGGTAACACTTCTTTCAATAGTTTAGTTGGTATAGGATCTAATAAACATGTTGTTGTTTTAGATGAAATGACAAGTTTATTGAACTCTTTTTGTTCTATAGTTGTAAAGCACTGTAATTGTTCTTGTGGGGTGATAATTGAGGCTGAATAATAAGGCGTGATTGAAGATTGAACGTTTACAATTGTGGTTCTGATGTTTTCTATTTTCTCAGTGAAGAAGTTCATGAAATCATTACTACTAAACTGTAACGGGATATTTTGTTGGGGTGATGTCTGTTTATTTGTTAGTCTAGCCACGGTGTTAAATAAAAACCTTGGATTATTTTGGTTATTTTCTATTAGTTTGCGGAGGTGCTCAGCCCTGGCCGCTTTTAGGGCCTTTTTATAACGTGACATACTGTCTTTCCACATGATTCTAAAGACCTCTAAATTAGTTTGTTTCCATTTACGCTCTAAATTACGGGTTTCTCTCTTTAGAACACGCGTAGTATTGTTGTACCATGGTGCTTTAATTTTCTCTCTGACCTTTTTTAATCTAATGGGTGCAACAATATCCAGTGTTCCAGAGAGAATGGTGCTCATAGTGCTAGTTAGTTCTTCTAATTCATCTGTTTGTTTGGGTTCAGGCAGCAGCTGAGACAGATTAGATAAGCAATTTGAGAAATTATCTATGGTGGATGGAAGGATTGTTCTGCCTGGTCGATAACGCGGCGCCGCATGACATATTACAGCAGTACGTAATATGCAAGTTACCATATAATGGTCAGTGACATCATCACTTTGTGGAATGATATCTATATCGGTTGGATCGGTTCCATATGATATAATTAAATCGAGTGTATGATTAAGACGATGAGTTGGTCCGGTGACGTTTTGCTTGACCCCAAAGGAATTTAATAAATCTGTAAACGCAGCCCCTAACGCATCATTTGGATTATCTACGTGTATGTTAAAATCTCCAACAATTAATGCTTTATCGACATTGACCAATAGATCTGAGAGAAAATCTGCAAACTCTTTTAGGAAATCAGCGTAAGGCCCAGGCGGTCTATATACGGTAGCCAAGGCTAGAGATAATAGGGATTTTTTTCTAACATCTAAGAGCGTAACATTTAGTACAAGTACTTCAAACGAAATAAACTTATAACCCGTTTTCTGAGTAACATTGAGAATATCTCTATAGATTGTTGCAACACCGCCGCCACGACCAATCAGACGGGGCTCATGCTTATAGGAGTATCCAGATGGAGTAGACTCATTTAGACCGAAATAATCATTTGGTTTAAGCCAGGTTTCAGTAAGGCAAAGTACATCGAAGCTATTATCTGTGACCATTTCATTTACAATAACTGCCTTAGGTGTGAGTGATCTAATGTTTAGAAGACCTAGCTTTAGAAATTGTTTTTGTTTACTAATAGCAACATTTTCTGTTATAATAACAGTTAGATTTTTCCTAGATCCTGCAGTAGATTTATTATTTGATCTCACTAAACGAGGAATAGACACAGTTTCTATGCAATGTTCTACACTAGTATTTATATCAGTTAAATTGGTGCAGCAGAGACTATGATTTGGACTTTTGGTAACTAGTCATCTAACGGTATTTAACATTTTGGAGATGTTATCCGACAGAAGATCCACTCCGAATCTGTTTGGGTGTAAGCCATCGGCACGGAAAAGCCTAGGAGGCTCCCAAAACAGATTCCAATTATTTACAAAGAGCAGTTTCTGCTCATTGCACCATGACATTAACCATTCATTTAGCGCGAATAGTCTACTAAACTTTTCATGTCCTAGTCGGTACGTGGGAAGCGGTCCTGACACAATAATCGTTGTTTCGGGCGATGTGCTGCGTACCGTATCGATCAGATTCCTAAAGTCTTTCTTCAGAACCTCCGTCTGGCGAAGCCTGATGTCGTTCACTCCCGCGTGCAGGACCACAGTTCCGACGCGCTCGTCACTGTTCAGAATCTCGGGAGCGCGAGCGGCGATTTCAGAAACACGAGCACCAGGAAAGCAGTGACTGTGCACCTTACTTTTACCTAACGTAGCGTGTACGTGTCGAACGATGGAATCGCCGATGATCATAGCATCGCGTTCTGTTTCGCGAAGAGGGGAGAAGCGGTTTTGTGTGGATAACTAGAAAACCGGGAGGGTCGGAGAGGGTCTTGGTCTAGACCTGACTCGCGTCTTCCACTCCGGAACCATCCAGGCTTCGTGGTGGCGTGTTGGAGCCGGAGTGAACGAGACCATGGCTGATCGCGACCTCGGCGCTCGGGACCGATGCTGAGTAACGCACGGAGTAGATGAGGTCGGAATCAGCGGGTTAGTAACGTTAATCACTGATTTGTGTGCATCGGCGTGTGATGTTTCAAGAGCTAACCGCCGGTCTCTTAGCTCGGCTTGTCTCACTAAAAGGTCGTGGATCTGTTTCTCAACAGCTTCCAGCTCGGACTGCAATGCGTGCAGCTCAAATGTGTCCTCACCTGCACCAAAAGGTAGACTACTTACATCTGATATATTCGCTATTTTAACAGATGGACAGTAAGTTAGCAACGACGCTACCAGTGATGCTATCAATATTAATACTAATTTATGACTAAACTCTTGGATATAATCCGTCTTTTTAGTGGTACGGGTGTAGAGTAGACGCACGATAGGCGAAAAAAAAAGTTTATTTGTAAGTGAGTGTGGAGAAGACGCGTTCAGCCGTGATCCACGAACGTAACCTATAAGAGTATCCAGCGTTGGATCACTAATAGGCTTGAGACGCGTCTGCTCAACAGTCCGCGTTGTAACTATGAGGTTTGAGCAGTAGTGCTTCTCAGTGAGGAAAAGTGGAAAATGTTCGTTTTAAGTGAGTTTAAAGAGAAAATCAAGAATTATAAATCAAATCGATAGAGCTCCAAAGACAACAACGTGTTCAGACGTTATATGTTATACTTTCAAATACATATATTTATATAGCAAAATATCAAGTGATTTTTTTGGAAGCCAGGTAAAAATATTTACTCAATTCATTCACAATATTAAACACAATATGTTTCTTTGTCTCCACTCAGTTAACATCCACAATTACGAATTACATTTGGCATGTTCTCAATTCAAAACAGCAGATTTCATCAAAAGGTGGTGAGTAGTGCACGCATCCCTGGAAATCATTACATTTACATGGACACATTTTGTTTCAATCTGAATGAATTCATTCCGTTTAATGAATCCAAACATAGTGTTTACATGAATGCAAAATAAAGTGAATGGGTTGATGTGCGCGTTTATATGTCACAAGTGTCACAATCTCAGCCTGTTCCCGTCTTGTGTGAGGACTTTTGTGTTATTTCCTGTCTTGTGCCATGTTTTGTAGTTTTCCTTGTTGATTAGTCTCTCCAGGTGTGTCTTGTTAGTTCCCTTGGTTACCATCGTGTGTTCCCATGACAATCAACCACACCCCCTTGTTAGCCTGTGTATAAATTGCCCTTGTGTTTTTCTTGTGGTTTGTCAGTCGTTGTTTGCTGTACCATCCCCGTCCTGAGTTTCTTTGTTTGCCCTGGATTACCTGTGTTTATATTGTTATTACTGTAGTGCCTCTCCATTACAACAAGCTTCCAACAGAATAGATTATTTTTACGTGCCCACACTGCAGGAATATGTAGAGTTTCCCACTGTTTGTGCAAACTAACCATCCTTCTACATGGCTTTTTTTTTTATAAAGAGCCGACTTAATATGTATCTATTTCGGGTTCTAATTAGGAGACGACAAGCACATGAACCTTTGTGCTTATCAAGCAGTAAAAACACCCCTTCCCACGGCTAAAACAAGGACTGATGGGACGTTGTCCTGCTCCTCTTCACAGACGATGAGTGGAAGGAGAATTTTAGAATGACACGACAGTCATTTATGCCACTTCATTCACCAATAACAGCTCGTTCCACGCGTCATTGGCCTACGTCATTATGCCGTTTCTACATCATTGCACATTTCTAGTTTCGGTGCTCAATCTCAAATGTTTGCATGCCCTCTCGATTGGATTAGAAAAGGTTTAATCACTCCTTACAATCCGGATTCAATTTTAATCTGATTTGGCCAATTTATTCTTACTGATGTGGTTACATGGGACTTTTTTAATTCCAACTGTGCTACTAGTCCGATTACAACTTGATTATTGGAGTCCATGTAAACTTACTGTCAATCAGTGTAACGTTTTTATCATGAAACGGATGATAAATACGCATTAGGGACTTTTTAGTGACTACAATATAACTGACCATATACGTTTTTTTTATAGATTTTATTACTCAACTGACCCTATACTTCTGTATCCCGTGACGTCACAGAATACCACACTGTGGCTACAGCAGAGAGAGAGAGAGAAAGAGAGAGAGAGAGAGAGAGAGAGAGAGAGAGAGAGAGAGAGAGAGAGAGAGAGAGCGCTGTATCACGTTAGGAAAACACAATCAGTTTCACAATATGTTTGATCATTTCTTTTGCTACACACACACAGGTGAGAGTAAATACAGTACGATAAGTGGGAGTGGTGTGTGTAACTGGCAGAGCAGCAAGACTGTCAGATCATCACACACACACACACACACACACACACAATCCTCACTGCAGCTTTACCGCCGAGGTGAGTGACTTTACATTCCTCTCATCACACCTGACGTTTACTAAGGCTTTAAAATGATTGCAGTGTTTTATTTTAGCCCGCAATGATCCAGCCTTTGAAAAATAATATGAAACATTACTCTAATGGTCATAATAACAGCACTTACTGCAACTACGGAACTTACACTATTACTACAATTTGCAACAACAACTATGATATAGAGGGTTTAACTAGAGTGTGTGAAAAAGTTTGAGCATCTCATAACAGCGTAGATAAAAGAAAACATTGCGAATATTTCCCTCTCGTGCACTTTTTATCTGTTTCCATGCCTGTGCGCGTTCACATATAGGAGTTTTTGTTTTAGTACAGCAAAATAAAATAACAACTACTTGGTATGTCCTACTAACAACCAGTGCAACAAAAGGATCCAGTCAAATGAAGTTTATATGTTTCTGCTGTTGCCCGGATATGGCATTACAGTAGACACACTGCCTCGTGTTATTGTTCTCATCAAATCACGTCGTTAAGGAATGTCTGTTTTGTTTATGCTTTCTATGGAGTCTATACACTATAGATGAAACTTATTATATGTAATATGTCTATAGGGATACTGACCATAGTCCTGAAAATAGGTCTCCTAATGTGCTTCATGTGGTAACATCTAACATCTTTTATTTAAAATAGGATTGAATATGACTGAATCGATCTGAGTAACAAATTAAATTAAATAAAAAATCATGGACATTGTTTTCACTTTATACAATGCACTAGCTTTATGCAATTAATAATTGAGCATATTAGCCACATTTTAAATCCATATATATACACAACCCAGTTGTTGAATTAGTTTCCATTATATGAGCAAGAGTGTAAATGTTTTCCATGCTGTTGACATGAGTGACAAGAGAGCGAGGGAACGTGTGCCTGTGGTGTTTTGTGCCGGTGTACGGGACGTGTGCAGATTGTGCATTACTGCTACACATGCTGGAGTTTTACCTTTACTTGCCCTTGAGCTGCACATTATTAATGAGCACATTCAAACATGGTTACATTCTCACGACAGCCCAGTTTTCATTACTTGACATTTATTTAATGAGATTCAGTTGGAACGCAAGTGTGAATCATTCATGTTTATCTTGTTTCAAGTGATGAAAATGCTATCAATAGTATCAGATTACAGTCCCGAAAATAAATAATGAAATGCACGTCACCACATCCAACTGTGAGCCGCTTGAATGCCGCGGAGACACGAATTCCTGTGGTGTAATTTGATAGGCTCTTTAAAGACACACACTAGCACTCCTAACCAGCATTTTCACGCATGATTTGATCTGTTGTTGTGTGTCCATTGTGCGCCTCACCCTGTTGTCTTCCCCCTCAGCTCATAGCGAGGCTGTGTGGCCCTTCACATGGAAATGAAGAAGATGAGAGAGAATTTGGGCTGGTTGTACTACCAGTACCTGCTCATCACAGGCATCTATGTGCTGGAGCCGTGGGAACAGTCCGTCTTCAACACAGTCCTCTTTACGATGGTGGCCATGGTCATCTACACCTCCTATGTGTTTGTGCCCGTCCACGTGCATCTGGCGCTGGAGTTCTTCTCTGAGCTGGTCCGAGAACAACCGGAGAGCACAGTGGCCCTCATGAACTAAAGATGAAGGAAAGACCTTTTTATTGATCTGCGGGCCACTCTTGTTTAATTTTCTCCTCAGGAACAAACAAGCCAGATTCAGCCATGTTCAAGTCTTCCGTGTTGGATTCCTGTATGAATTCTGTATGCAAAAGTTTTGGATGGATCTCTGCGTGATTGCCAATCCTGAGGATTTGCATGATATCATCACAGACACTTTGGCCTGTTGCTACTGTGCGATTAACGTCCTCTTCATCACTGGTTGATAATAAGGAAATCATTATTTTGACTCTATATTAGGAGTCCCTGATCGGACTGAGATATGATGATTATTTGCTCCAGTGCAAATTAAAACATTTAATTATTACAACATCCCAAGAAAACATTTCTTATTGCATATTTTATATTCTGAAAGTTTTGTAATCACCTATGCAATGTGACTGGTCTAAATGAAGGTATATGCAGGGTTATTTTTAAATGCACTTGATCACAAATCAGTGGCAGCCATTTTCACACTCTTGTGTTGATCGGACGTTTGTTCTGGTGGTGGTGGGATCGTCTTCCATCGTTCCTGCAGTCTCTGCTGTGATATGCACATAAATGTCTGGAATTATTGGCATTCACACATTTATAGGCACTTGAACATTCGTTTATTAAATTCTTTTGGTTAATGGGTTACAATTTATATTAGGTGTCTTTAACTACTATGTACTGTTAGGTACAATGTGCTTATTGTGTTGATGTTGCATTGCAAAACCCTTGTGTTGCTGTTGAGGTGTGAGACGGGCACTGTAAGGTAAGGACAGGTTTGGTGGTATGGGTAGGTTTAAGGGTGGGTTTAGATGCAAGGGAAGAGCAATAAGTGCATTGTATCAAATAAATAATTTCAATTTTAGTACATAGTAGTGAAAGACACTTAATATAAAGTGGGAACGGTTAATGTTTTCAGTAACATAAGAATGTAGTCTCTCAGCTCTGATGAACACATGTTTACCATGTTTAAATTCATACCCTCAAATCTAGCACAGAAGAATCCTCTTTTGGTCACTGAAATTAATTTTTACTTAATTTGTGTCTTGTTATTTTGATACTACTACCTTTAAGTCACGTTTCTGTTTTTTTAACCGTATGTGTCAATGTCATGTCATAACATGTCTCTTGGAATAATGACACAAATAAGTGTTGAGTGACACTTTTTATATCAGAATGTATTTTTCAGAAATAAACAAATTTCACAAAATATTTGTCCCATTTCCTGTAACACTTTTAGGATGTAAAACTTCCATGGCCTCAAAGGATATTTTGAAAAAGATGTAAGCTGATTTCAACTAGGAAACGTTTTATTTTTAAAAAACGTTTTGTCAGTGACGCGCTGACTCTTACAATTATTTACACTGCAAGAAATAAGGCACATTTGTTTCCATAAAAAAATATATAAGCATCCTAAAATATATGTTTACATTATGGGCAAAATTGCATACATTTTATTTGTTTATTGTAATTAAATACAATTAAATACTAATACACTACTATTTGGCCAGTGGAAAAGATTGAGAATAACTCTTCCCTGAAATGTTATAAAATTTGTATTTATTCTAAAACAAGGCAAGAATACTGAATGACTTTTAGCAATGTAATGTGAGGGGAAAAAATCCTTATCTCATACAGAGCTCAGGCTCTGGCGTATACATGGTTTTATAAATCTGAAAACTTTTGTGCATACGCACACTTTTAGGATAAAAACTATTGAAAGTTTTATACATGAGGCCCCAGGTCTGGATGGGCTGTGAATATTTAAGTGCCTGTTCACTAACCTGTGGTGTGGGGTTGTTTGATGCGCTTTGCTCTTTTCTTCTTTTCTTTCTTCGCAGGAATGGGCTCATAGCATGTGCCCTTGGATTTGAACACCTCTACCATCATGAGCTCCTCGTTTGTTCCGTCTACCTCGTGGCCATGGGTGGACTAGTCAGCGTTTGAATGTCTTCTTTATTGTTTCATTGTTTTCGCCTGGAACCTTGAAATAAATATACATTTTTGCAACCTTATCTATTTTGTGATTGCCCTTTTTGTTGCAGTTACAAGCCGAAATGTAGCAATTTTCACCATGGTCCATTTCTGTATATAATAAAGAGTATAAACTATACAGGTGCTGGTCATATAATTAGAATATCATCAAAAAGTTGATTTATTTCAGTAATTCCATTCAAAAAGTGAAACTTGTATATTATATAGACTCATTACATGCAAAGTGAGACATTTCAAGCCTTTATTTGTTATAATTTTGATGATTATGGCTTACAGCTTGTGAAAACCACAAAATCAAAATCTCAGAAAATTAGAATATTACATGAAATCACACAGTAATTACACAGTGATACCATGGTCATTGAACCAGGTTTTGGTTCTTTTGGCAGTGTGGGCAGGTGCAAATCCTGCTGGAAAATGAAGTCAGCATCTCCATAAAGCTTGTCTGCTGAAGGAAGCATGAAGTGCTCTGGAAATGTCCTGGTAGACGGCTGTGTTGAGTGGACAGCACAGTGGACCAACACCAGCCGATGACATGGCTCCCCAAACCAACACAGACTGTGGAAACTTCACACTGGACTTCAAGCATCTTGGATTGTGTGCCTCTCCATTCTTCCTCCAGACTCTGGGACCTTGGTTTCCAAATGAGATGCAAAATTTGCTCTCATCAGAAAAGAGGACTTTGGTCCACTGTGCTTTATTAAATCCAGAGTCAACGCAGCCGTCTACCAGGACATTTCCAGAGCACTTCATGCTTCCTTCATTTTCCAGCAGGATTTGCACCTGCCCACACTGCCAAAAGAACCAAAACCTGGTTCAATGACCATGGTATCACTCAGGCCCGGAGTGGGTAATCGGGAGAATCGGGAGAAATCCCGGTGGGCCGCTTCACTTTTGGGCCGGTCGAGGAAATTTTTTTTTTTTTTTCACATTTCAATGTCACGTTAGTTAGGCTACATTACACGTTTCGCATTCTGACACCGCAGCGCGCAGCCTCTGCATGGGTTGTACCATGTGAGGGAGTTCTCCCCTCCCCTCCTATAGAGTTGGTTGGGTCCATAGCCCGTCTTTTCCAAAACGTTTTCTCAGGTCAATATTGGGCTACCGCTGCACCGCCGGCGCCTACCGATAAGCTGGGCCGGCCCTACCGTAAACGGTACGCGTCAGGGAGGATGGATGGGAGGAAGAGGCCAGGAGGTATGGAAGCTTGTTTCCGCCACAGAATAAAACATTTTAAAAGATAATTGCGACTTTTTATCTCACAATTGCGAGTTTACATATTGCAATTCTTTCTCAAAATTGCGAGATATAAAGTCAGAATTGCGTAAAATAAAGTCGCAATTGCGTGTTATAAAGTCAGAATTGCGTGAAATAAAGTCTCAATTGCGTGTTATAAAGTCAGAATTGCGACATATAAAGTCAGAATTGCCTGAAATAAAGTTGCAATTGCGTGTTATAAAGTCAGTATTGCGAGATATGGTCAGAATTGCGTGATATAAAGTCGCAATTGCTTCTTATAGTCAGAAATTGCAAGATATAAAGTCAGAACTGCATGAAATAAAGTTGCAATTGCTTCTTTTAAAGTCAGAATTGCGAGATAGTCAGAATTGTGTGATATAAAGTCACAATTGCGTGTTATAAAGTCAGAATTGCGAAATATAAAGTCAGAATTGTGTGAAACAAAGTCGCAATTGCTTCTTATAAAGTCTAAGTGAATTATTATTTAACCTTTACATTATTTGTTGAACCATTACAAACTACACAATAGTAAGAGCTGAACTGTTGCTTAATTTATCCAATTTGGAAAAAGTGCTAATTTGGAATTCCACCATGGAAAAAGTGGGCCGGTCTTGGGCCCTGAAACTCCCGGGCTGAAAAGTGGCCCCACTCCGGCCCTGGTATCACTGTGTAATTACTGTGTGATTTCATGTAATATTCAAATTTTCTGAGATTTTGATTTTGTGGTTTTCACAAGCTGTAAACCATAATCATCAAAATTATAACAAATAAAGGCTTGAGATATCTCACTTTGCATGTAATGAGTCTATATAATATAAAAGTTACACTTTTTTAACGGAATTACTGAAATAAATCAACTTTTTGATGATATTCTAATTATATGACCAGCACCTGTATATAATAGCATCTTAGTAAGATATATGTCAACATTTGAATCGCTTTAAAGATTTTTAGATATCTTTAGATATTTGAGTAAGTTGAAACCCAATACTTACATTTAAAAGTGTAATTCTGCAATTTCTCTTTACAAAAAAAAAAAAAAAAAAAAAATGGAGCATTTTTGATGGAGCCTTCAAATTGGGACATCCTTTGTTGAGCCGCGGTCAGAATAGCCCTTCAAATGCAGCCTATGAAAGATGCAGCCACTGGATTGGGATGCAGATTCAGTGTATTCAAGTCCTCAGTTTTCTCTCTTCAGTGTTCATTGTCGTTAATAGTTACTGTGTTGTATGCTTCTATGTTTTCCTTGGTGTTTATTAAAAGTTCTACTTGATCGTTCATTCTATGTTACTTGACAACGCTATGTTGTGGAACATAGAAGAATTTTGAAGAACCCTCACATAGCCACACATTCTAGCCCAAATCTGAAGATGATCATCATATCAGAGGATGACTGCCTTCTTTGATTTGAATGACCATCTCAAGCATTTCCACACTGATGAGCAGGTCTTGACCATTGAGCATTCTTAAGTATTTTAACCTTGATATCATGCATCATAATGTAAACAGGCTAGGAAAATAACCAGGGGCCTGTTCTTTGTACGTCGCTAACTCAGTTAGCTGGATTTGATTGTTGACGATTTGGCATGATCTTGGATTGTTTGGTTCTTCGAAGCTTATCCTAGACTTGCTGTCATAGCAACAGGTCGGTAAGCTTAAACCTGCTCGGGAGCAGCTTATTTCATGTAAACAGGATTAGATTGCAGCTTTATAAGCGGAGGAGATAGGCAAGTCTGTCGCAGCCATGTCTTGTCCATTTTTACGACAGCAACCTGTTGCAGAAGGTGCAAGAATAATTCACAGAGCTTTTCGAATTAATCGCGTATTGCAGGATAGACAGGATCCTTTAGCGCAGGGCGACAGTGTAATTGTTGAGAGATATCATTTTTCTCGTGAGGGTGTTATTTAGGCTACAGCATTAATTTGTTGGAACCACACATCAAGTGTTCAACACGGAGGAGTCGGGCTTTGACAACTGCACAGACTGTGTGCATTGCCCTGAGATTCTTTGCGAGTGGCACTTTCCTTTACACTATTGGAAATGCAGAGAACTTAGTGAAAAGTGCTCTCTGTCGTGCCATTCGCAAAGTTTACCTGGCACTCAAGCAGTTTTTAGGGGTTTTTGTGGTATTTCCAAGCCACTTAACCCCCTGAGGTCGGCTATCGCGCCGGCGCGATAGGCTCGTTTTTTTCCGTATGAGTGCAAAAAAATAATAAAAAAAAAATATTAATTTTTATCTTATATGCTTGTGTTATACAGCAATCGATCCTGTTTAGTGTGTATTTTTTTTGTGTATGCTCATAATAAAAACAAAGTGTTGTGCTTTTCGCCAAATAAAGAAAAATAAACATGATGCGAGTTCTGCCTACTCTCCGTCAGTGAAGTCAATTCTGAAACGCGTCCGAAAATGAACTGTAACTCAGCGAATACTCAGTCAAACAGGCATACAGTCACACAGGCATGAAGCTTGAATTCTCTTCTTTTAAATGCAGTAATTTTTATAAAAAACAAATATTCACAGTTTATATAATATGTATGTAAAGAGAGAGATGTCAGTCGTTCTCATCTCAGCTAATTAAGTTTTAATGTGACTCCGCCTACGGAGACCGCGCTATTCAAACGCAAATGTGAGGCGATCCATACAAACCTGTGAAACGCCCACATCCGCTGGATAAGGCCGGTGAAACACTGGATGCATGGCGTAAGCGTCTCAGCTGCGTGGCGTGTCCGTTTTTATTTCGGCTCCCATCCATGTTAACAGTTTAGAGTTTGCACACTGCCTGTGTGAGACGCGCGTCTCAGGCGCGGCACGAGCCGCGTGGAAAACGCGTGCATTCTAGAAATAGAACCGACGCCTATTTTTCACGCGACACGCAAGCGTCTTGGAAGCGTTTCCATGCACAATTGAATAGGAAAATCTGTTTATTTGTCATTTTGACACGAATACATATTAATAAATGTCCTTTTGATGTTTAAAAGTGTCTAGGTTTTGACATAAATGCAAATATAAATGTAATTTTACAAAATATGATCGATTTTCAAATACTGCTGTATTGAATGAACAGCTTTTAGCAAACTCTATTGCTATACTGAGATGAGGAATATATACTGTATGTGTTTTGTCAAAAATAAAGTCATCAACTAACTAATGAATCCTTTACTTTGAAATACGTATGATAAAATGTATACTTTAGTTTTGAAAGACGTTGACTAGTTTTGAATAGATTATAAAGTATGTATGTGTATGCATATATATATGTGTGTGTATATATGAAGAGTTCAGAAGCAAAAGCCTCTAAATGCCATCTGAAATTTTCTCCTAGAATGATCATTTTTATGAAGCTTGTATATTTAAGTTAGCTATAGGTGACACACCTGAATGAATGGCTCATTAAGTATGCAGGGACGTAGTCTCACCAGGTGTGAACTACTAAATATGCATGATGCTGTTAGAGTGTTTACACCCCATCCGCATATTGGCTTTCCAAACTAAAAGTGTTTCACAAAACTAAAATCAATGTATCGTTTTTTTGTGAATGATTAGGCAGGATGATTTTCATATCATTTTGAAGAAAAAACACTAGGCGATGAAATCCATTAGTCAAAAGTCTTATTGCCACATATTTAGTATGTGTTTTGTGGCCTTATTTCAGAAACTTTAATTTTTAGTTTTTTCGATAACCATGCATAAACATTATTCTCTCAAAAATGAAAACATGTACATACATGTGGCTCACATATTATGGAAGTCCTGTTTGTGCTATATAGAGTGAATTTACACCTTTGCCATTAATATGTTTATAAGCAACTGAAAAAAGCACAAATGTCAGGGCATGTCAGAACATCTCAAGGACCCCAAAAACACCCCAGACCCCAGAGGGTTAAGACCCCCATTTTTTTGCTATTGCAGGTACATTTATAATTGTTAAAGGGGGGGGTACAATGGTGTTTCATGTATTCAGAGTTGTTTACAGTGTTAAAGAGATGGATTCTCATGCTTAACATGGCCAAAGTTTTTAAAAAATATTTTGGACGAATAACGGAGAATTTCTGTGCCGAAAATCTTACTTCCGGGTTGGTACAAGTTTCGGCTGGTTTTTTTTCGACCGTGGATCTAATGACGTAGACCAGAGTGGAACTCCTTATATGAGCATTTCTCCCGGAAAAGCTCGCCCGCGCACACGTCGACCAGAGGAGAGCGAGACCGCGCACATCAACGCGCTTCAACAGGAAATCATCGGCAGTGCTGCATAGTGTCTCCAAAGTGTGTTTTTGGATGTGAGGGAAAGCTTACCATGTTCAGCTTCCCAAAGAACCCAGCATTAGGAACAGTGGATGCAGATTGTTTTTCCGGGGCAAAAACGAGTTGTGTAGACTGTTTGTTCCCTGCATTTCGACGATGAATGTTTTATAAACAAAGCCCAGATCGACGGATTCTCTCTATGGCTCTGGCTTCGCCCACACGGCCCGCCTCCAGACGCTCGGGTTTTTCCGGAAAGACTCGGTACAGCCTCTCTTTCTTTTATAAATATAATAAAACTAAAGACTTTTTGGAGATATGAAGGATGCAATACTACTCTATAGGTACTCAAGATTAACAGGAGATTGAGTGAAAATGAGCATTTCACCCCCCCTTTAATGACATGCAATCATGACCATGCCAAAAACTATGACTAACAGTATGTGTCCTTCAGGCTTCCCTAACGTGATTGGTGCCATAGACTGCACACACATCCCCATCAAGGCCCCACCAGGCCCCAATGAAGGGGATTTTCTGAACCGAAAGGGGGTTCACAGTGTAAATGTGCAGGTAAGTTACTATTACAATTTATAATATTCCAGATTAGTAATATATTACAGTACATTAAAAAAATGTGTGTGGTGTGTGACTCTATGTTCCATATCACAAATGTGGAAGCAAAATGACCAGGATCAGTGCATGACTCAAGAATTTTCAGAGAGTCACATTTATGCACATTATTTGAACGTGGTAAGGGAACATATAAATGTCAAGCTCACAGTATTACACACACTTATGCTGAGCCTAACAAAACTGCATTTTTCCATTATACAGGGGATTTTGATGGGATCCTGCTTGGAGTCAGTATACTGGTATACTTGCAGGCAGTATTTTATGAAGCCCTTCCCTGACCCAAACCCTGGACCACAAACCCGTTACAATGCAGCTCTAACCAGGACAAGGGCACGCATTGAAATGACCTTTGGGCAACTAAAGGAAAGATTTCAGTGTCTGAAAAGTCTGAGGGTTGCACCTGACCGGGCATGTGACATAATTGTTGCATGTGCCATATTGCATAACATTGCCACTATCAGAAAGGAGAGGACCCCTGTGGTGGGGGTGCAGCCTGATGATGACGACCTCCAGCCAGTGCACTTGGACCAACCTAGTGGCAGAGCTGCACGGGACAGAATTGTGGATGTGTTTTGAATGTGTAATAAAAGACAAGACAAATATGCTTAGTTCCTGGAGATTTATTTAAACAATTCTTTATAAAGAAAAGCCAGCAAGTCATCTTTTGCCTGCAATAAGAGATAGTTATGTAAAGTCAGCAATACTACTATGTGTCAAATGGTGTATTAGCACTTACTCTGAAGGTCCTTTTGAAGCAACTCTATCTCTAGTGCAATTTTTCTCTTTTTCAAGTTGTCGAGTTCAATTTCTCCTCTTAATTTGTGTTTTTTCAGGTCAAAATACTGGATTTTTTGTTGAAGATGCCGTTTATATAGGGAACGGATGTCACCCTGTGTCATTTTGTGAAAGAAAATAAAGGGTCAAAACATGACTCATGCAACAAAAGTAAAAAGTAAAAGTACAACACTGTCCACCTCTGTATCAGTTCTTTGTGCAGACTCTTCTGCAAGCCTTTCTGTAGACCTTTCTCTAGGTGTGGACTCCTGCAACTCATACTGCAGACAGAAAGAATAGGTACACAAGTATATACAAATTAGTTTAAAGTTATTTATGCACTTACAGGTTCTTCCTCCAAAGGACAGTCATCTGAGAGTGTTTCTTCACTTGTCTGTGCAATGAAAATAAATGGGTAGTACAAAGTGTTGCACTTTCTTCCCTTTATGCAAGTTAGAAAAAGTACACGACTTACTGCATATGCTTCAGCCACCACTTGCTTGGGAACAGGTAAAAGTGTTGGTGTATTATGTAAAACTGCACAAAAGAGGGGAAAAAATTGCCATTACAATTAACTACACTGTAAAAAATATAATGTGATCAATAACTCATGGCAACATATTTTATATTAACTAAAAGTTTAGAAGTTTTCACTTTCACAAACGGTTGAAATGACTGTACCAGCCATTTGGATTATAGTTCATTTAATGCAGCAACAAATAATTTTACAGTGTACTAAGAGAATTGAAAGCTCATTTAGCCTACCAGTAATGAAGGTGTTGCTGCTACTGGTCCCTGGCTTTGGGTCTGAGGAAGAGCTGCCCCCAGGGATGCCCTTTTTTTTTTAACTTTGGCCATTGTAAGAAATTGTAGTCTGCCTCGACCCAGATTCCACTCCTAAATATATTTTAGAATGAGCTCATCCGCAAAATGGCTTAATTATCATAGAGATTAAGGCAGTCAAGTTATATTGTTTCTTGACCATTTGGGTTGATCACATCCTGAGCAAATGGCAGTCAATTGTAGAATGGGACTGGGTGTGGGACACAGAGACCCTTCTCAGACAATGGGGTGTCTCAACTTCATTAACATACAGACCACAGCTGTCACAACAGGAGCAACTTCATTTACATTAAGAGTTGTAAACTGTAACAGGATAAAAGGTTTAAGATTTGGATGTTCTGGGTTCATTCTGATGCCGGTGAACCCAAAGTGCTTTGTGTACCTTGCCACTGCTATGCTGTAATAAACTTCATTTTTGAGATCTTCGACGTCCACATCATTTTTTCTTACACCATGTTTAGCATGAGAATCCATCTCTTTAACACTGTAAACAACTCTGAATACATGAAACACCATTGTACCCCCCCTTTAACAGTGGCTTTTAAAAAGAGGAAAAAAGTGGCTTTTTAAAATAAAGACAGTATAAGAATTAAAGGCTACCATTTTGTAGAATATTCTTGTACTTCACTTTTACTTGTCCCCATGTTCTAGTGGGTCCCGTGGTGGCTCTGACATAAAAGAACAAAGTAAATATGAAATTATTAAAATGCAAAAATACATACTGTAGAAAGTGATAGAAACATCTACCATGGACAGCACTTACACATTTAATTTGTCTGCTACTTTTTGCCAGCCCTCTCTCCTGGCTTTTGCAGACTTTGAGGTGTTCCCTGTCGTTTTAATTAAAGACTCAAATCCAGCATAACCTTCCATTAAAAGCTCTTGTTCTGCTTGGGAGAAAAACTGGGCACGTTCTTTGGCCATGCTGAACAGCCAATAACAGCGTTGCTGATCATTGTTTCTACTATCGATACATATCCCCTTTTAAACCAGCGCATGAATGCGCAATTATCTCAGATAACTCAATCCAACGATACTAATCATAAACAACAGGTGTGTTCGAAGAACCCAATTAGCCGGATCATGATTAGCACGATGATATCATCTTGGATGTCTCATTTGATCTCGGATGTTTTAAGCAACGTACGAAGAACAGACCCCAGGGCTTGGGGCAAAATGGCACCAAAAATAACAGAAATGCCCCTCAAATTTCAGATTAGGGGAAAAAATAACCCTGCACAATCAAACATTGTAAGTTTTAATATGCAGAGGTGCAAACGAGATTACCAATATCCAATTTAGCCCGTATACATGAATCAAAATATGCTAATAACAAATCGTCATCAATGTAAAACTATCCTATCACCCAGCTCCAAACTGCTCAATGTTTGGCGTTGAGATATTATATACATTAACAATATACATTTCTGTAAAGCTGCTTTGAAACAGTGGGTGTTGTGAAAAGTGTGCAAATAAATGTACCTGAACGTACTTGGCTCTATCAGTCAAATTCTAAACGCATTCAAACAAGACTAAAAGACTATTTTAGTGAACTGTTAGCTGAAGACTTCAGCCCGCAACACAAGACCAGCAACCAGAACATTGCATGTGTCACTTATGACTCTGACTGGATCTATCCAGTTATGCTGGCTGGCATTTTTTCAGGCAATTTATACAGTGGCTGATGAATCAGATGGAGTCCGTGGGCGCTGCCACATCTCTCAGCAGTGAAATATTAACAGCCGTTATCCGGTATTGTTACCCATGATAATAGTGTTTGTTCTGGGCTTCACATAAACTTGTTAAATGACTAACGAAATAATAAAACAGAGAATAGTCAGAATAAAATTATTTCTCACTGAAGCTGTGCTTGGACAAACAGTGCATTCAGACCGCTTTTAATGTTTAATTTTTCCATACTTTGTTATATTGTAGCCATATGCTAAAATCTACACTTTAAAACCCAAAATGACAAAAGCAAAACCAGATTTGTAATAACTGCAAATGTATTTTTTTTTTGTGCATCCCATTTCTCTGGATCATTTCTGAGACGTTTCTATCCTTTGGACTACCTGTGGCAAATTCAAGTGATTAGACCAATCTGCAGTCCCCTGGCTAGACAGAACCCTCTCCTCAGTGCATGACACACAAAAGCTTGCTAGGACTTGCACCTAAATGACTCTCAGGGCCCTATTTTAATGATCTGAAATGCAAGTATCAAGTGCGAAACGCAAGTAACTTTGTGGGCGGGTCTCGGGCGCTGTTGCTATTATACCGGCGGGATAAATGACTCTTGCGCCCGACGCAAATCTAAAATGTGTTGGTCTGAAGTCGCTTCATTACTCATAGGTGTGGTTTGGGCGTACCGTGAAATAAACCAATCAGAGCGACATCTCACATTCCCTTTAAGAGCAGGCGCGCTTGTTCCATGGCGGATTGCTATTATAACGGCGGATTTGCCAGACGCACGCCAGGAGCGGTTCACAGCCGAGGAGACCGACGTTCTCGTCAGGGCCGTAAAACACAGAGAAGTGACATTGGGGATGGAGAAACACACCCAGATTAGCTTCGGTTAAACAGGCGTATGATAATTTGGGTAAATGTGTAAGCTAGTTTTATGCCTATTTTTTCACATCTTCATGGACACCACAATGATTTCCCTCGTGTGTTAATATTTTTCCTTGTAATAATGTATGGTTTTCTAAAAATTAGAACTGATGCATCTGTGTGTAGATGAGATAAGCAAAGTGTATGAGCGTTGTGCACACGCGACATTGATTATGGCCAAGCATGCGCCCTTACAATAGCATCTGAATAACATGCGCAACGCGCCAATTGTTGGAATTGTTTTCTGAAACTGCAAAATAGCACCAGGGAACGTTTGCACCGGAACACGCCTCCTCTTTTCACTTCATTCCCTAATTTACTGACATGCGTCTGTGGAGGGAAAAGTCCGCTGTGCACGGGTGCAAAATAGGAATGAAACATGCGTCGGTGTACAAAGTCAATTGCGCTGGGTGCAAGATAGGGCCCTCAGACTGAGAGAAACAAGTTTTGCATCTCCTGCACCTTCTTTAAGCTTTAACTTTCACACTGTACAATTGGCCATCTGAGACAAATTAAGCAAATCCTAAAATATTCCGGTGACATGCCCCCACGGAAGAAATAACCCCTGAAATGATGACTTCTGGTGAATATTGTGGAAACTAATTGATACATTTAGATAAATATATTTAATACATTATAGCATATTATAATAGGCCTACAACTTATTAGGCCTATATATTTATAGAATAGCAAAGTAGGCCTAATCAATATACAAGACTGAACCACATAGATGTGAAATATAAAGGCTATCATGATCATTTTGCCAACAATGAACCATGGATTTGTTTAGTTTATAATACGTTTTATTTTTAACTTAAACAAATACAAAATATATCATTCAAAACTCACCGGCTTAGACTGCATTTGAAGAAAAATAAACACAACAGTTTTCTGTAGCCTTGTGCGAACTTATTCAATAGAATTAGACTTCTAGAATGTTCTTTCCAGTGCAAAAAATAATATTTTTAATTTAATTAGACAACATTTTAAGGAAGTGTAGTGCAAATATCTTTATATAATTATACTTCCATTATAGTTAACTTTCTTTCCAGTGCAAAACAATACATAAAAAAAACAGCTAATAAAGAACATATAAAATATTGCACTCAAATACTGCATTCAAGCAACACAACACCTGTATGTATATTTTTGTGCTCTTTTCTTTTTTGCCGGCTGCTCGGAGGTAGTCATTTTTACATTTCCCACTGTTGTCACTTGTCGTCATCGTTGCTACGATACGTGACTCACAATGACTGAAACGACCAATTAAAAGGGCATTCTCTGATGATGTTCCAAGATGTTAAAAACGCTACGCTGATCATAGACAAACAGGGGGAGAAATTAATATCTACCGCACTGTCGTTTTTTTTTTTCTTATTATAGCCTACTATGTCTTCGTTCATAGTCTGACATATATTAGAAGCTATGTGTCTGTCATGGATTTGCACTGAATTGATTCTCAAAAATATGGAACAAAGTGCGTTCCGTATCAGTTCAAAACGGAACAAGACTTTTATGTGTCAAATACGGGACGATTCCGTATTATACGGAACGGTTGGCAACCCTACTGCAGTGTGACTTCTAAGGCCGGTGACACACTGGATGCGTGGCGTGAGCGTGGCGTTTCTGTTGCGTGTCAGCTGCGTGGCGGCTGCGTCACGTTTTCCATGTCTGTGCACACCAGAAGCGTGTCTGACGCGGCGCTGCTGCTGCTAGGTGACATATTGGTGATATATTTGACACATGGGGAGAGAGTTGTGGAAGGCCTATACTTCATGTTAAACATAAATATATAGCAGCAAAGACAACGTCGGCAGTGTTGACGGCAATATAGACTATAGAATATTTCGTTCTGTATTGAGAGGTGCAGTATTTGAAAATCGAAAATATTTTTTTTAAATTTCATTTATATTTGCATTTATGTCAAACCCTAGACACTTTCAAACATCAAAATGACATTTATTAATATGTATTCGTGTCAAAATGTCATAAACATCTTTTCCTATTCAATTTTGCTTGGAAACGCTTCCAAGACGCTTGCGTGTCGCGTGAAAAATAGGCGTCGGTTCTATTTCTAGCATGCATGCGTTTTCCGCGCGGCTCGAGCCGCGCGTGTCACGCACGCAGTGTGCAAGCTCTAACCTGTTAACATGGGAGCCGAAATAAAAACGGACACGCCACGCAGCTGAGACGCTTACGCCACGCATCCAGTGTGTCACCGGCCTAAGTCGACAGTCCCTTTCCCCCTTGTCCCTTCCACCCACTCCTCTCCCAAGTTTACTACTGAACTTCATGCTTTAAAAACCACTGGACATTGTAAAAAAGATGCCGGCGTAGTCAGCCGACACCAACTGCCAACTCCAAGAAGAGGGCTTATAGGAGCCCAGGCACTGGACCATTCCCTTGAGATGCTGGTTCACATGCTGTGTCTGGCCGTTGGTCCTGATGGCAGACTAGCGGCGGCACCTACTGGCCTTTAATGATCCAGTTCAACCATACGAATAAGCAAACACATTTGTGTTTCTTCTGTTGTTGTTTTTTTTTTTTTTTATTGCTGAAGTAAAAATGTTGAATCTTTTTTCTGCCGTGTCCTATTCTTCTGCGCTCCAGAATGGCAGCACAGCTGAAAGGTTTGTTTGAGCGGCGCCCTCTACTGTACAGGAGGGAATTCACATTTCCTTCAGCCTGAGGCTTATTCATTTCACTTTTGCTCTTTTCTTTTTTGTTATTTAAAAACAAACAAGCAAGCCCAGCTCAGGTGAGAAAAAGTAACACAAAAGTAATGTAATGCATTACCTTCCATAAAATGTAACTAAGTGACGCAATTAGTTACTTTTAAGAGAGTAACACAATATTGTAACACAATACTTTTAATAGTTACTTTCTCCAACTCTGTTCATGACACTGCCTGTCTCCCTCAAATTTTCATTACAGTAATTTCCAGATGTCAAAACTGCCTTATCACTACACATTTCCAACAAACCAGAAGTCATTAATTTCCAGTGGAGAGTAGTATGTGTGCTTCAGGGAGTTACGATCATACGTGTATGCAGAACTTTCTGATCCGATCTGAAAATCGGTTGATGAAATGTTGATGACAATCTTGTAATAAAATATAATAACACTGCATTTCATTACTATTTATCATGAGAGAGTTAATCTGTTTGTCTCTCTCCAGAAACTACTGGTAGTTTATGGACATTCAGCTTAACTCTCTCTCGGGCCATGACAGAAGGGAGTACTGGCAGTTTATGCAGGCTCAGTTTCAACAAAGAACAGGCTATGCCATTTTCATCTGAACAATTATTAGCAGCTGCAGAGAACAGTTATAAACAAATATAAGCCCTACTTGGTTAAACACACCCAAACACTCATGCTGTAATATACTGTTCTTATGTTGTAAATGAAATTACAATGAGCTGAATTCAGACGTGGCCTGAACTCTGTCTATTCATCTGACCGTCTACAGGGAATAAAAACACAGCATTCCCACCCACTCTTTGTTCCTTTTTCAGTGTTGACTCAAGGCAAACCTTTGAAGGAATGTTTTTAATGAGTAAAACACTGAAGGGTATGGAGCAGACCAGAATAACAAAAAGGTGCTTTAAGGCCATCAGGAAGATTTATCTGTATATGACTGAATTTAATTTTACAATTGATTAATTAAGTTTTGAGCTCATCATTCTACTTTCATTCATACATTAATCTATGCAGATGTTAAAAAATGAAAATAAACTTAATGACTGAACATTTAGATACAAACCTTCAGACTGAAGTGGCCTGGTGAATTGGTAATAGCTATCAATTACATGTTCTAAATGTAATTAATAATGTTGTAGTAAAAGCCATTAAACAAAGCAATTCAATTGTAAAATGTAGGGAGTGAAAAATAAATATGCTAAAATGTATTTGAAATACATTTATTGTATGCTAAGTATACTACAAATACATTTACATATTCATGTACTTAATATAAATACCCTGCTCTTGTACTGTTGGCATAATCAATTAGTATACTTAAAATCTGCAAAATTGGAACAACTAATTTTGTCCTTAATGCACTTTAGTCATCTAGAAATATTGCTGAGGTCCAACTAAAGATATAATTAAGTATATTTGATTTTGCTAAAGTGGACTATTGCAAGTATACTTTAGGTACGCTTTAAAGATCTTCCATTTAAAGACTGATATTATACAGAAATAATTATATCCTTACTAATAGTGATATAAAACACTTTAGGCTTTATATTAAGAAATGTGCATTGCGCAATAAAGAGGTACTCCAAATAAAGTTTAATTATAATATTTACATCAGTAAGTCTCAAGCGATATTTCAAGAAATATGTTAATGTATTTTTAGTATACTTAGTATGAAATAAATGTATTTTAAATGCCTTATGGTTTAGGTTTTTTTCTCTAGGGGTGTTATCAGCAACAAACTAAAACATTGTTGAGTGTGTTTCCTGTACAACTCTCTGCTTAACTACTATAGTTGTTATGATTCCTGTCTTATTCTCCCCTTGTCTTGTGTGGACTTTTGTCATTTCCTGTCCTGTACCATGATTTGTAGTCCCTTGTAGTTTTTCTTGGTTATTAGGCTCCACAGGTGTTTCTGATTAGCCACACCCCCTTGTTATCTTGTTTAGCTTGTTAGTATCTGTATTTAAACCCTGTGTCTTGTTTCAGTGTTTGTGGGTTCTTGACTTTGTAATGTTGTTTGTTCTGTTCCTGAGTCCTGTTCCCTAGTCTAAGTCTGTCTAGTTTTAAGTTAATCTAATAAAGCTGTTACATGTGGATCCTGCTTCCTCCTTTGATTCAGCCTGCATTGTTACAATAGTACAATGCATCATTGAAGAAATCAACTAGCTAGTCACGACTGTTTCATGAAATTGAATTGTTGCAAATTTGTCATTCAAACACGTTGGTTAATGATGTCATGCAGGTGTTGGAGTAATATTTCCAGATTCAATCATAGGCTCGTTCTAGTACTAGATCTTATGTACTAGAGCACGTACATGCACACTCTTCAAAAACAATGCTTTACATCTCTTGACTAACTAAAAGATGGAAATTACATTTGTATATATTTTAAATGAAATATATAGATTGTGCTGAATGTCAGCTTGCTTATTTTGCACATGATAAGGATTTATTAAGTTAAGTCCACATGTCATACAAACAAGAAACTCTGCTTCCAACCACAGGTCGAGAGCTGTCGTTCCATACACACAACTTTGTGATGCCGTTTGTGAATGTTTGTTGGAACCTAAATGGTTTCTGGAAACATTGACTCGTTGAACTATCCTGATAATGACAGTACTTGCGACCATAGTTGGCTAACAATGCTTTTAGAAAACACATTTGTGGTTAATAACAATCCATATATGACATGAGAACAAGCTTCACTGCCAGCTAGTTGCATGTCAATGTTTTCAGCAAACAGACGTCACAGAAGTCACATAAAACACATCCCATTACAAAGACGTGTATCTGTTTCATGAATTACCAAAAACAAAGGTCATCGATTATTCCTATCCTGGCAATGGAAAATAACTTTCTTAAAGTACTATCAGTATTAGAGGCTCGGATTGTTTAAATGACTTTGTCTGTAAGCAGCGAACACAGAATAAAATGCAGGTGAATGTACACATAAGTTTGTTTAACATCAACAGAACACTCAATAGCTAATCTACATACGTACACATATACATTCGTACATATTTACACAAAGGAAATACAAAGTAAAAGTGGATGAATGAAACTGTAAAAGAAGCAGGGGGAAGAAGCTATGGTATTATGGAAGTAGGTTAACCCTCTGGGGTCTAAGGTGTTTATGGGGTCCTTGAGGTGTTCTGACATGCCCTGATATTTGTGCTTTTTTCAGTTGCTTATAAACATATTAATGGCAAAGGTGTAATTACACTCTATTTAGCACAAACAGGGCTACCATAATATGTGAGCAACATGTATGTACATGTTTGTATTTTTGAGAGAATAATGTTTATGCATGGTTATTGAAAAAACTAAAGTTTTTGAAATAAGGCCACAAAACACATACTAAATATGTGTCCACAAGACTTTTGACTATTTTGAAAATTATATGGAATATAAATGTTAATTTGCAGTTTAATGTGTTGCTTATACAAATACATTTTATTTCAACATATTTCAGTCGATTTTTACACATCTCAGTATAGCAATACAGTTTGCTAAAAGCGGTGTCATTCATTCATGTGTCATTCATTCACACGTCATTCATTCACACACAGAAACGCTATTCAAATTTAAACCGTCTATTTGCGAGCTGTGGTAAACAGCGCGCATCTCTGCCGTTCATTCATTCACACACAGAAACGTGATTCACTTGAGAATGAAAAAAACTTACTACAGTATTCCTCAGCTCAGCTGTATCCGTTACTCCTCGAAATACCAGCACTTCTGAGGTACATTTTCCATTATTATTATTACGATAGTGTTATTCCTCACAGCGCTGCGAGACGGTGTAAACAAGTACAATGTGTTTTCTCGAGCTGATATGGGGGCGTTCACAGTTTGCATGGATTGCATTTGTGTTTGAATGGCGCGCGCTCTCCGTGGGCGGGATCACATTAAAAATAATGAGCACGACTGACATCTCTCTCTTTTCATACAGATTACATAAACAGAGAATATTTGATTTAGCTTTGAAATAATCATTTAAAAGTACACACTTGAATGATTATAAAGATATATTGCTCATGCCTGGGTGAATAGTATTCGCTGAGTTTTGTTTAGAGACGTGCTACAAAAAAAGCCGAGACGTTCACCGAGACGGATAGGCAGCACACCCTGTTTATTTTCTTTATTTGACAAAAACACAATGGTTTTTTTTCGCTTGTAAGTGGACACATAAAACATTTAGTAGACATTTAACAGTTTATTTTTTCATATTTCTTAAGTCTGTATGACCATAAATGACGGAGTATTTTAAGTTTATTTTGCTGCTATGTGAAAAAAATCTAGCAAAACGCGCCCGCGCGTTTGCCGACCTCAGGGGGTTAAACACCTGAGCAGAACCATCAGTCTCTTAAATTACAGCACCTTGGTAACATGGGGTCAGTAAATGCCCCTATTTCACTATTTTAAAGGTTTCTATTTTTTTTTGTGGAGGCCTCATCATCAGCTAATTTCTCACAGTGTCTGAAACAGCTAGGTCAAGGATTCGGTCTCTCTAAACTCCTCCTTTCAGAGAGCCTGCTCTGTGCTTTGATTGGTCAGATGTGCTGATTGGTCAGTCTGTTGTGATTGGTCGACCCCTTACAGTGTGTTGCAAACAAAACGCTCATTAGCATATCTGAATTTCAGCTCCGGATATTCCTCAGCACTTGATACACAGTGATACAAACAATAACGATGGCTTCAGTTTGTTCGTTTCACTTAAAGTTTAATTTCGACAACTCAAGTCCTCCTACTTTGTAATTGCATGCAAAATTTATTTTCGCAACAGCGTCTTCTCGACTTGTCGACAACACAAACCAAACTCTTCCTGGCCTCAGCTAAAACCCCAGTGTTTGAGGATGGATCAAAAGAGACGTTGTTCGAGGGTAGCCATTGAAAACCTGAAAATGTATCATGCAGAGGTTAAAGAGTCTTAGGGTGTATTCACACCTGACTTGTTTGGTTCGATTGAATCAAACTCAAGTTCGTTTCTCCCTTTGGTGCGGATCTTTTGGGCAGGAGTGAATACAGCAATCGCACTTGGGTGCGGACCAAACACCCGTACCGAGACCCTCATGTTCCAGGTGTGAACATGACCCGACCCAATTGCAGAAAGCATCGCGCCTTTTTTGACTGGGTCAGATTTTTACTTTGTTATTTGGGGTGATGAAATGCCTATACATTAGGGGTTCAACGGATTGCAGTTGATCGGATCAGGATCAGGCCCCACGGTTCGACATGCATGTGATTCGCGGATTAACTGCTAAATTTATACCCTGGTAATCCAGAGTTCTTGCGAGAGCACAAGTTGAATTTACTCAGCGAGTTTACTCTGGTGTCGAATAATGATGCTCATTAAATATGCCCCCGGATCTGAGCTGCACCAATCGCATCGGGTTTTCTGATATAGGCGGGCCAGAGGCGAGCTAAAGAGGACGACAGCGTTGTGATGTCGAAGTCATTAGTAAACATTGCAAGATGGCTATGGATGGGGTTAGGGTTACCAGTTGTTTGAAACGACTTTGGCCGCTACAATGAACGAGTTAGACTTGGCTTTTTATCTAAAACAGGAACAGAAGACGCCACTCGAATTGTTCCTTTGCAAGAAAGACGTTAATCTATCTAAGAGTATAATCTACCAGTTAGCTCCGCTGGTAGCTAAGCGTATGGGGTTTATTGTTGTGATTGGTCATAGTGTTAGCCAATTGCGTGCAGTGAGATTTTCAAATGCATGCTTGGTGCCGCCCCTCGAGCTGGCCGATTTTCATTAGTCGACACCAGACCATTAATCTTTCAGATTTAGGTCTGGATTTCCAGGCTACTAAATTTAACCATCATAGAGTGAAAGTTTATAATTTGGACGTGTTTTGTCTTGACAATTTACACATTCAAACAATTTTAATCGCAGAAGAAGAGGCGAAAATCGGGTCTCGCACATCTGTGTTCTGTGTGCACAGCCACATACACCCGAAGCACGCACAGAGAGAGAGAAGCCCCTTTCACACAGAGATTCCGGAAAATACATGGATAATGTGTCCCGGGATCATTTGATTTTGTTCATTCACACTGCCAGTGATTTTCCGGAATCTGTAAGTGCGTTCACACACATCCCGTAAAAATCCCATAAAGACACGTGGTGTCAGGATGTCATTGCGATGGCACGTGTGTTAGGTCTGTCAAAATGGCTGAAAAGCTAAATTCGAATTTCTCTCTTAAATATTAGCAAAATTCAAATTACATTCGAATTCTAAAGGCAATACTTGACATTAGAGGAAAAAAGTACTGTATTGTCTCCTACGCCCACAAGAGGGTGCAAGCGAGCACAATAAACAAATATAAACCAAATCAAGCATCGTATCTTTTATTGAAATGAAATGACATTCACTTTTTAAAGTGCATTAACTTTTCAAACAATTGTTCTTAAATAAAATATAATTTTCTTAATGACAATGTGCAGGCAAGGACAATTAGGCTACAATAGTGCATAAAACTGTGTTCGAGCATCAGTAACTGAGAAAACACGCTTCAACACACAGCGTAATGAACTACATCAACACAAAATAGCAAACTGCCATTCAGAAACAATCCACTTGTACTCACTACATCTACATATTGTTCGTCAAAAACACCAGAAGCTCAACTTGGTCTGAGCAAATGCTGAGCGCTTTTTGTTGACAATGTTTCCAGCTGATGATCACACACGCTCAGCTCTGACCGGTGCCAGGTGTGCTCTCAAGTAAGTCTTTGCCAGCCGCGCAATATGTGCATACATACCACACGAGTTTTGCCACCAACCGAGAGGGGTTTCGTCAGCAGGAAGCTTTTTCCCACCATTTATCAAATAAACAATGCGGCGGCACTACTGTATAAGCTAACAGAAAAAACCCCGGGTCAGTTACGTCATCATCATGTCTCGCACACCTCTTGACAAACCACAAATTCGAATGCACAGTTTTTGCATTTGAATGTGTTTTTTTTTTTTTTATATTCGACAAAAATTCAAAATTCAAATAATTTTTTTGACAGCCCTAACGTGCGTCATCACTGTGACACAGCCCTTACGGAATTGGTCCTGGCTTTTGTTCACACATGGCGCGTTGCGGGACTGATCCCGGTGTTTCAGAGAATTCAGTTCCCGTTTCCCCTTCAGTGCGCGCGCGCAACATCAAGACGAAAGTCTTGACCTCACAATTCCGCGCACGCTTCGTTCAGCGGACATATTGTGCATTGCGGCGTTTTTACTTACTCCCCATCACAGTAATGTACATTTTACGTTGTTTGTTAGATAATTTGCAATTACATACAGGTTTTAAAGTATATAATGTATTGTTTTCAGATGTTTTATTGCTCAATCAGATGCTAATTCTAGTTCTAAGTGCTTTTTATTATTATTACTGTGTGTGTGTCTCGTTTTTGTCAGTTTTGCTGCACACATTAATAAACTATATTGTACTGCACAATAAGTACTCTGTGTTGTTATTTTCATTTACGATATTTTATGATACTCGTCTACCAGGAGGCCCAGAAAAAGTGGTCCTGTATATTACCTTTTGAGGATTTATAACACACTACAGCGATGCTGATGATGTATTTAAGTGTCATCTTTTATGTGTAAACACTGTCATCCACAGATCAGTCTCTTCCACTGAGAACACAGGGGGAACCGTTTTCTCCAGATCAACAAAGAAGTAGATTAAAGTAGATTATTTTGTTTTTTTCAGCACCCTTGGAAAACTGTGTCAGGACAAACCACAAACATGGGACAAATACCTTGATGCTGTGCTGTTTAACATCAGGTCCAAAAAACAACTGACTACACAGTATTCACCATTTTACCTGATGTTTGGAAGAGAGGCATGCTACTTCTCAGAAGTTCCTGAATCTTTTAGTGTGAGTTAATTCACTGCATCTCTATATCTTGTTTCAATCATTTTTAAATATCTACTTTTATATATAATTTCCTATTATTGTCTAGGTAACTGAAACAGTGGAAGATGTGCTCCAGGAAGAGCTAATCAAGCCCGCCATACAGATGCAGGACCAAGTGTATGAGGCAGTGAAGAAAAATATGCAAGATAAAAGCAATACAACAAGCTTCAAGAGCTGTAATTCACACCTTTGTTCTTGGGAAAGGGTGCTCAGAAGGAACATCAGAAGTCAGCAGAGGAAAGGAGGGAAGTTAGACAGAGGTTTTCTGGGGCCCTTCACGATTACTTCCTTACAAGGCAAAAGTGCAGATTTAATTAGCGATGATGGAGTGAAATTCAAGAAAATTAATCTAGATCACTTGGTCCAATTTATGGAGGAAGTAGCTCGAGTTCCTCACAGGCTTAGAAGGTTTGAGACAGTGAACCCAGTGCCTCCGGTCCTGGTCCCAGGCACACCGGTCCCTGTCTGTGATATTGAAAAAAGTAAGTTGCATCTTAAATATAGTATTTAATATAGTATCTCACGCTCCTGCATCCAGTGGTTCACAGCTGGAACTTCCAAAGGCTCACCTGACCAGGGGAACAGGGGTGGTTGGTAACTAGGGGTGCACGATATTGACAAAAAGTGATATTGCGATATCGATAATGAATATTGCGATATCGATATTAATTTCGATATTTTTAAACATATGTAAAACTACAAAAGTTATGGGAAAACACATCAAAATAGTTTAATAACAAATAAAACAAGTTTTCTTACAACATAAGGTTTATTGAGCGCATTCGAGACGGTTTTGAATCTGATCGCTGAAACCACATCAGGAGGAGATCTGGGCTGCATTCCAGACGAAACTGGACGACGTGTAAATGCATCTGTTTGTTGAAACCACATATGTAAAATGTACTTCTCCCAAAAACACTAACAAATAAACGTGTGAGAACGTGTTATAGGCTACATGTCATGTTATGGCCAGATATGACGACGCTACGTCTGCAACACGCATCACCGCATGAGCAGCTGAACATCTACCGGTCAAGCCAACGCGCAAACTATCGCAAATCAAAGTGAAAGTAAGTTGCAGACACTTTACACACAAGTATCTTCATTAAGAGTAAAGAAATTATCTTACCAGGGCTGTTGCCGTTCTCTATTATTGCGGTATTTGATTTTGACATTTTAGCTGATGAAAAATGCAGCTCATAACTGTGTTCGGTGACGTGAACTCCATTAAATCTGCATATAGCGCGGGAATTGAAGATCGGATTTATATCCGTTTTGCAAAAAACACATTTATGTGAACAGGTGTAAAAGGAATCGTTTTGATAAATTAGATAGCTATCCGATCTGTGATAACGCATGAAGTGGCCAGGTGGCCTGATGTTTATACTTGCGCGCTGGTGTGTGCGTCGAGCCGGCAAGTGTGTGTGTTGTGGGGACTGTGTGGTAGAGCGGGGAGAAGTGAAACAAAGTGTCTCCCCTGTTCTTTCTGACCACTGTTGGAAATCTGTAGCATGAAAAGTTAACCCTCTCCTTGATTTCATGTTTATGGAGAAGTAGAACCAGGAAATCAGTCGGGGGAAATGCAACGGTGCATGTCGGACGGGACGCATCATAAACAAAATATCGCATAAATATCGCGAGACTTTCGATATAATATCGAGTAAACGTGATATCGCGATAACGATATTGATTCGATATATCGTGCACCCCTATTGGTAACTGGGTATGCACTGGAACGGTGCTGCTTCACCCTGCTTCAGATGAAAGAGTTGATCATGTAATAAAGAGAGAGCGTTAGCTGGTGCATCTGGTGCTGATGGCATGGTTGAATCTGTGACAGTTATATTATATTTTTTCAGTTCTGAACCAAGGTAACTTATTGTTATTAATGTAATTTATCCCTTACATAATTTTCGCAGGCATCAATGCAATTTGGTCTGGTAAAAATGTTTGTGTCCTGATGGCCAAAATTGGGCCATACAAAATTTTTTCCATGGACATATCAATCCTTGCATCTGGCAGGGAAGTGGAGAGTGAGGTACAGTATTCAGCATTTTCAGTCTAAAGAATACTCATCATGTGCTATTGGTGTTTTAGGATTTAGATGTATTAAAAATGTAAATTATATATATAGCCTGTAATTTCAAAACATGTTAAAATTCAAGACTATGTTACCAATGTAACACCAATATGTTTGTTTCTCTGAAGGTTATTAATGCACACATTTTTATGTTGGTGAGGAAGTATAACCAGGATAACGAGGACCAGGCATACATGATAGACTCCTACGCAATGACCAAAATATGGGAAGGGTCATATCTCACCTTAAGCAGGGTAACTTTATCTAGGACTGATACTAATAAATATTTTACAAAACAATGTCCTTATCTAATTTAACAAATCTTTTCTAATGATTAATAATTTTCTTTATTGGTTCTATTCTGTATTGCTTTATTAATTTGATTTAGTAATCTGTTTTTATTATTATTGTTATTTTAGTGTGATCCACGCCAGTATAAAGTTCTTCTGGGTGTGATAAATGAGCATAATCACTGGACTATTGCTGTGAGTATCCATGAATATGTGACGTTTTGAGGTCTTTGAGTTCTGTTTTATGAATCTGTTTCTATGTTTTCAGTTTCTGTGATCCGTTTTCCCCTGTCTTTTGTGATTTTGGTTTAGTCCTGTTTTCCCCGGTCTGTTTAATTAGTTCATTTGTGTCAGCTGTGTCTTGTTTATCATCCTGTTTGCCTGTGTATATATACCCAGTGTTGGGGCTAGTTACTCAAAAAAGTAATATATTACATATTACATATTACTCTCAAAAATAGTAATGCCTTACTATACTTTATTACTCCCTGGAGAAAGTAACTAGTTATATTACTAGTTATATTACTAGTTACATTTTTTTTCTTAATTACTCTATAATTGCCTGAGATGCATCAGATGGAGGGAGAACATACAGAGGAGTGTTCTTTAGGGTCTTTATTACGCCAACAACAGACTGGCACTGTCTAGCACAAATAACTACAAACAACTGTACTTGTACTTGCCGTTGTTGACGCTTCCATTTTTCCCCATCTGTCCCAATAATATCTGTCTGCAGAGCCGCAGAGCCACAGTTTCACCCCAGCAGTTTCACCACAGCAGTTTTACCCGCGCATGCGCAGTTTCAGGTTGTAATTCAAGCCCTATAAATAGTCATTTATATGCAAAATTGTCTATAAAACACAACCGGTCTTCCGACCTTTTACTATATGCACGAGGGAGAGAGAGCAATACAGCGCTCGTGTTGTTTGAAGGCGGTGAGAGTGAACGGGCTGCGCGCGCGCGTCCGGGGCGCTACATTTTTTTTCCCAGGATGGTAGGGGAAGACTCATGAATATTCATTAGGGAAGTCATCCCTGATTGGCCTTAACTGCCGCGTGTCGACCAATCGGTGATGGTAAATGATACCTCGTGGCTCGTGCCAAACCCAGACCAATCACTGTTCCATTCACGCCCTCCTCCCCTTCCATTCTGTTCTCTGTGTTGTGTGCCTTGTGTGTGATGAAGGTGCCACTGGCAAATGTAACGCAAGTAACTAGCTCGGGAAAACTGTAATAATATTACTATTTTCAGACGAGTAATGCCTTACACTACCAGTTACTGAAAAAAGTAATATTATTACAGTAACGCGTTACTTTGTAACGCGTTACACCCGACACTGTATATACCCCAGTGTTTTACTCAGTCTTGGTCTGTCGTCGTCAGATTATGGTTGTCTTTGTATGGTTAATGTTTGATTCCTGGAGTTTTGTCTTTTGATTTTGTAATCTGAAACCATTTCAGTTCTAATAAATAAATACTTTGTTTTTGAATTACTTAAACCTCGTCTCAGCATCCTGCCTGCATCAACCCTGACAGAACGACAGACCCTAACAAAAAAGAAAATGTGCTGGGATCAACTCACAGGGGTAATTAAGGAGAGCCACGACCTGCTGGAGTATACGGTGAAGTTCAGTGATATGGCTAAAGACTGGAATGTATGTGATGAAACCATTATCACAGCATATATGATCGGTGCTGTAAGCGTCGATCCTCGTCAACTCCCCGATTTCTCGGGGCTGAGCTGGAGGGAAGCTGTTGCCATCTGCTGGCAAAGTTTTACCCCCCAGTACGCCTCACATCCAACCAACCCAACCGATTCAGTTCCAGTGCCAGTTCCAGTGCCTGAGCCGTTGGTGCCAGTTCCAAGTCTTGTTCCGAAGCCTGTTCCGAGTCCAGCACATTTTAAAAAGATCACCTGGCCCAGAGCACGAAAACTTATTTCTAATAGTGCTGATCTTGGGTCTAAAATGTTTGACCCACCTTGGGTATCCGTTCGGAGAGCACGCAAGTTTTTTCCACATACCACCAGATCTACTGATCCTCTCATCAGCCCAGCCGAACCTGAACCTGAGCCTGAGCCGGTGGCATCTGTTCCTGAGCCTGAGCCGGTGACGTCTGTTCCTGAGCCTGAGCCGGTGGCGTCTGTTCCTGAGCCTTTGGCGTCTGTTCCTGAGCCTGAGCCGGTGGCGTCTGTTCCTGAGCCTTTGGCGTCTGTTCCTGAGCCTGAGCCGGTGGCGTCTGTTCCTGAGCCTGAGCCGGTGGTGCCAGTTCCAGTGTCTGAGTCGGTGGTGCCAGTTCCTGAGCCTAAACCGGTGGCGTCTGTTCCTGAGCCGGTGGCGTCTGTTCCTGAGCCTGAGCCGGTGGCGTCTGTTCCTGAGCCTGAGCCGGTGGCGTCTGTTCCTGAGCCGGTGGTATCTGTTCCTGAATCTGAGCCAGTGATGTTTGTTCCTGAGTCTGAGCTGGTGGCGTCTGTTCCTGAGCCCGAGCCGGTGGTGTCTGTTCCTGAACCTGAACTGGTGGTGTCTGTTCCTGAATCTGAGCCGGTGATGTCTGTTCCTGAATCTGAACCAGTGATGTCTGTTCCTGAGTCTGAGCCGGTGGTGTCTGTTCCTGAGACTGAGATGGTGATGTCTGTTCCTGAGCCCGAGCCGGTGGTGTCTGTTCCTGAGCCCGAGCCGGTGGTGTCTGTTCCTGTTCCTGGGCCGGTGGTGTCTGTTCCTGAGTCTGAGCCGGTGGTGTCTGTTCCTGAGCCCGAGCCGGTGGTGTCTGTTCCTGAGTCTGAGCTGGTGGTGTCTGTTCCTGAGCCCGAGCCGGTGGTGTCTGTTCCTGAACCTGAGCTGGTGGTGTCTGTTCCAGAGCAAGAGCCAGAACCTGTCAATTTCCCCATTAAAATTTTGGGGGGGCGCATACCTGCTAGGGGAACAGCGGAGGGTTCTCTGACGTGGTTCCCAATACCACCATGGCCACCTGAAAAAATATCTCCACCATGGCCGCCTGAAGGGTCATCTCCACCATGGCCGCCTGAAGGGTCATCTCCACCATGGCCACCTGAAGGGTCATCTCCACCATGGCCACCCGAAAGGTCATCTACACCATGGCCACCTGAAGGGTCATCTCCACCATGGCCACGCCCACAGCCTGCTCCACCATGGCCACGCCCACAGCCTGCTCCACCATGGCCACGCCCACAGCCTGCTCCATCATGGCCACGTCCACAGCCTGTTCCACCCTGGTCTCCTGACCAACCTGCATCCGCCTGGACCGTCCTGGAGTCTAGGATGCCCACCCTCCCACCCCTTTGGATGTTTTATACGGCGCGAGGACGCGCCTTTGGGGAGGGGGGAGGTACTGTGACGTTTTGAGGTCTTTGAGTTCTGTTTTATGAATCTGTTTCTATGTTTTCAGTTTCTGTGATCCGTTTTCCCCTGTCTTTTGTGATTTTGGTTTAGTCCTGTTTTCCCCGGTCTGTTTAATTAGTTCATTTGTGTCAGCTGTGTCTTGTTTATCATCCTGTTTGCCTGTGTATATATACCCCAGTGTTTTACTCAGTCTTGGTCTGTCGTCGTCAGATTATGGTTGTCTTTGTATGGTTAATGTTTGATTCCTGGAATTTTGTCTTTTGATTTTGTAATCTGAAACCATTTCAGTTCTAATAAATAAATACTTTGTTTTTGAATTACTTAAACCTCGTCTCAGCATCCTGCCTGCATCAACCCTGACAGAATACACCTCAAAATTAAGTTAAATCTGATTAAACCTGTATCAAATGTACGTCTCGCAAATATGTGTAACGTTTAATGCCCAATGATGATGAAGGTAAACAAGGTACTAAACAACAAAGCAGTTTAGTCAATAAAGCAAAACAGATAATCCAACGGTAGCAAACAGAGACTACTTTGTCAATCATTTGTGAAATAAAAGCAACAGTTTTGAAAGTTATATTCAATATGTAGCAACTGATATACAGGTTGTGATTTGTTTAATTTTTAGGCCATTTATCCATCCCAAAAAATAACCCTTTTTTTTGGATCCCATGGGAGAATCATCACGCAAACTACACTGCTCAAAAAAATTAAAGGAACACTTTGAAAACACATCAGATCTCAATGGGGAAAAATATCATGCTGGATATCTATACTAATATGGACTGGGTAATGTGTTATGAACGAAAGGATGCCACATCGTTTGATGGAAATGAAAATGATCAACCTACAGAGGATTGAATTCAAAGACACCCCGGAAATCTAAGTGAAAAAATGATGCAGGAGGCTTGTCAATTTTGCTGAAATTTCATTGCAGCAACTCAAAATGGTACTCAGTAGTTTGTATGGCCCCCACGTGCTTGTATGCATGCCTGACAACGTCGGGGCATGCTCCTAATGAGACGACGGATGGTGTCCTGGGGTATTTCCTCCCAGATCTGGACCAGCGCATCACTGAGCTCATGGACAGTCTGAGGTGCAACCAGGTGATGTCAGATGGACCGAAACACAATGTCCCAGAGGTGTTCTATTGGATGTAGGTCAGGTGAGCGTGGTGGCCCTTCAATGGTATCATTCCTTCATCCTTCAGGAACTGCCTGCATGCTCTCGCCACATGAGGCCAGGCATTGTTGTGCACCAGGAGGAACCCAGGACCAACTGCACCAGCATATTGTCTGACAATGGATCCAAGGATTTCATCCCGATACCTAATGGCAGTCAGGGTGCCATTGTCTAGCCTGCAGAGGTCTGTGCGTCCCTCCATGGATATGCCTCCTCAGACCATCACTGACCCACCACCAAACCAGTCATGCTGAACGATGTTACAGGCAGCATAACATTCTCCAAGGCTTCTCCAGACCCTTTCCTGTCTGTCACGTGCTCAGGGTGAACCTGCTCTCATTTGTGAAAACCACAGGGCACCAGTGGCGGACCTGCCAATTCTGGTGTTCAATGGGAAATGCCAATCGAACTCCCTGGTGCTGGGCAGTGAGCACAGGGCCCACTAGAGGACGTCGGGCCCTCAGGCCACCCTCATGAAGTCTGTTTCTGATTGTTTGGTCAGAGACATTCACACCAGTGGCCTGCTGGAGGTCATTTTGTAGGGCTCTGGCAGTGCTCATCATGTTTCTCCTCGCACAAAGGAGCAGATACCGGTCCTGCTGATGGGTTAAGGACCTTCTACGGCCCTGTCCAGCTCTCCTAGAGTAGCTGTCTGTCTTCCTGGAATCTCCTCCATGCTCTTGAGACTGTGCTGGGAGACACAGCAAACCTTCTGGCAATGGCACGTATTGATGAGCCATCCTGAAGGAGCTGGACTGCCTGCGCAACCTCTGTAGGGTCCAGGTATCGCCTCATGCTACCAGTAGTGACACTGACCCTAGCCAAATGCAAAACTGGTGAAAAACAGTCCAAAAAGATGAGTAGGGAAAAAATGTCAGTGGCCTCCACCTGTAAAACCATTCCTGTTTTGGGGGTTGTCTCACTGTTGCCCATCTAGTGCACCTGCTGTTAATGTCATTAACACTAAAGCAGCTGAAACTGATTACCAACCCCCTCTGTTACTTAACTTACCAGATCAATATCCCAGGAGTTTAACTGACTTGATGCTATTCTCTGATTAAAAAGTGTTCCCTTTATTTTTTTTTAGCAGTGTACATAAGTGCCTGGAAACCACTAGGTAACAAATTCAAAAGAATATTTAGTATCTTTGTAACAGTACAATGGGACTGTTACGTGAATATTTATTCATTCTCTTTGTAGAGTCTTTATGAGGAGTAAAGGCTGCAAAGTGTGACAGTTCATCACCCTGTGCAACGTGACGGCACATCTTGTGGTGTTTTTGTATGTAAGGTAAGCATAAAATAGATTGTTAGATTGTAATAAGTGTGTTTAGTTGTGTTTATTTGAAATACTACTTTTTAGTTTGCAGAAAAAATCCTGACAGGCCAGCCAATTGCCTTCGCAAACACAGAAAAGGCAGTAACTGTGCTGCTGAGTCTGCGCTCATATCTCCCTATGTGTCTTCTGTCTACAGCATACCTCCTAAACTCCGACTGGTTGCTGCCAGGCCATTTTTGAGTTTCCTTCCCTAGTTCTGCGTCCGCCAAAATGGCTGGTGAATGGCAGACTGCCTTATGCTACTGAGCAATAAATCTCAGTAACCAGCTTTCGCTTTTTGGTCCTTTCTCCACATTGCGACAAAGGTGAATTGTGAGTTTTCGAAAGTGTGTATGTTGTTGAAAGTGTGTGAAGTGTGTAGCTTTTTTGTTTTTGTTTAATTAAAAACGTTTATAGTTTTACAGATTCAGTGTAGTGTTATACATCCCCTGTTATACATTCATAAAGATGACACTTACATCACCAGCATCGCTGCAGTGTGTTATAAATCCTCAAAAGATAATATACAGGGGTCATTATACATTATACATATACATTTCTGGGATATAGATGTGCAACATTTTGATGATGATGGCTGGTACCTCGATTTCAGGATGCCAAAAACAGCATTTAATAAACTTTGCAATGACCTCGCCCCTGCCATTCCCCCCCAAATAACTAAGATGAAAAATCCTGTACCCCTGGAAAAGAAAGTTGCCAACACTCTCTATAAATTGGCAAGCAATATGGAGTACCATGATGTGGCCAATTTATTTGGAGTTGGTATCAGCACAGCATGTGACATATTTTGGTAGGTGTGCAAGGCACTTTGCCAAATTAGGGAGAAGTATGTGACAAGGCCAAAAAATGAGGCAGACATGCAAGCTATCATTGGTGTCTTTGAAAGCAAGTCTGGATTCCCAATGACGGCACACACATCCCCATCATTGCACCTTCAGCATACCACAACCGTAAAGGTTGGTACAGTGTGCTGCTTCAAGGCCTTGTAGACTGCAAGTACAAGTTCCTTGACTTCGATGTTGGCTGACCGGGGAAATGCCACGATGCTTTCGTGTTTGAATGTTCTCTCCTCTTCCAAAAGCTTGAGAATGGATCACTCTTTCCGAAAATAACGAGAAATATTAACAGGGTTGATATACCTGTTTTGATTATGGCCGACTCTGCACACAGTCTAAGCAAGAATGTTATGAAGCCTTTCCCTGAAGGCAGAGCAACTGCTTCGCAGCGCAGCTTCAATGAGCTCCCGAGTCGGGCACGCATCCATGTGTGCATGCATATGTGGACGCCTTAAGGGCAGATGGCGGACTCTGATGAAAAGGAATGACTCGAGGACAAGCAACATAAAATACATGGTCACAGCATGTATTGTGCTGCACAACTTCTGTGAGAACTTCAGTCTGCAGTTCATCAACGCCCCACTACACTCAGAGAGTTGTGCAATACTTGAGCAGCCACAGGAACAGATCAATGATGATGCCATGCAAACTCAACTCCGTGAAGTCAACGAGGGAGAACACATCCGCAAGGCTTTAGAGATCTTTATTACTCAGTTGTCATAAAAACACAACAAAATGCCAAAATGAAAAAAAAAAAATTCAGGAATACCTCCTGACAACATTCACCAAAACTTCTGCTACACTTTTGCTACTGGGCAGCATTCATATTAAAAACAGAGCAGTTCTATCAAGTTCTTCCAGGAAAAGAAAAAAATAACTTACATTGTACCTTTGTTAAAATGACTTTTTTGTACAAGTTGTACTACAAATAGTAATACACAATGAAATGAGTGAACTTCTGAAGATAAAAGTTATGTTACTGGGCAGCTGTAATTACACTTCCATGTTCTTTCAGGTGAAAACTCAAACAAAGTTTGTTTTGTGCAAATACTTAATAAAGACACAGGTGTGGCACTTGGAGCAGCGGGGGCCAAATTGAACCTCAGAAGGAGCAAGATAGCTAGGGTACGGGCCATAATTGAATGGTGTGGTGGGAGGAAAGGCCGTTGGCCTAAAGCACTGAAAAAAGTGCATAATCAATTCTGTGTTCTCTCTTGCACGCCACTCCTCAGCCTCCATCCTTCTCATTTCAAAATCGATGCGACGCCTCTCAAAATCCATCTGGTTCCTCTCAGCTTCCTTCTCCCACATAGTCACCAGCTGAAGCAGCTTTTCACACAGACTTGTGTTTTCTTCCCTTTACGTTTACATCCCCCATCATGAAAAGGCAGACAGGGATTAACATTATGATTCTTTGAGAAGAGTGATTTATTAAAGGATTTTCACTTTAAAATATAGATTAAAAAATCTAATAATTGTAAATGCAGAGCTAGCATTGCTTGGTGTTGGATCTGGCCCTGGTGGTGGTTGTGGAACTCTTGCTGGAGTTGTTGTCGGACGGAGTGCTGGGCACTGTGAAGAAAATACATTTTGCAATTATTGATCTTTAAACAAGAGTAGCAGACAACTTCTACATGACAATGTCTTTTTTGTATGTCTTAACAAATAGAACCATGAGCATTAGTTTATAATTAACATATGTTATTTAATGTTATTAAATTTTATCAACAGCTAAAAAAATAAAAATAAAAATAAAAAATTTGTGACCAAAATATTTTTAAAATATATGCAAAATATATGTTGTACACAGTGAAGCTCTTGTAAACAGTGGAAATATATGTAGGTTCATCTATCATATACCAAAAAATATTTACAAATTTCAAAAGATTTCAGTATTTTAGGGGCAGGAAAATACATTTTACATCTTAGTTGCCTACATTTAGGGTAAATGCAAATGTGCTTGGAATAGCCAAGACATTAAAACTACATTAATAAAGATATACAGTATATATATATATATATATATATATATATATATATAGTATAAGTTTAGTATAAGTATTTTTTTTTGAACATTTTAAAGTATACTCTTTGCTGAATTTTATTCAAATGTGTTATATGTTCATATGTGTCAGAAAACAAAAGGTTTTTCTTCAAATGTGACCTACAAGAATGTCTTTTCGGTAACCCTTCCTTTTACAGTCCCCTAATTATTAGGTATTTACCTGGTAAATATATGGTAAGTTATAGTTGGTTATTGGTAATTACCACAGGTAACAAGTATGTAAATGCAGAGAAACTACAAACTAATTACTAAGTATTTACCTGGTAAGCATATGGTAAATTATAGTATTTTAGTGTGTAATTACTTAAGGTGATTAGTATGCAATTACAGAGAAACTACCAGGGAAAAAAACACCACTGTTAAATATCAACTCAACAAAGTACTGTGTACTTATTACCTGTTTAGGTTGGTAATAACTCAGATTTAATTGTGTACTTCCTCAGAATGTAGGCAGCCAATTTTTAGAAACACCTCCAGTATTACCCATCAATTCAAGTTAGGTTTGTAGTTATCCTAGGGTTATGTTGGTAACAGTCCATGTTTATTTATTACTATCTTGAAATTAAGACGGTAGTTTCCAATAAATTACCTTGTCTTACATAGTTGTTGTTCATTGCTACACCCATTTATAGAGGGTTTATCAAATAATTTACCTTACACTTACCTGCTAACTACCCCGCAGGAACAGTTTTCCCTAATGTCATGGCACATCTTAAATACTGGGTATGTTCTTGCAGATGTTTTTACAATTTACTCAGTAAGTGCAACTGTACTGTAAAATGAAGCCTTGTTTATTTCCATGGTATTACCGGAAATGTACCATATAACTTGATCATTCCCTTTTCCATATAGTCACAATTTTTTACCTCGTATGTCCTGCAACGTTACCAAGGAAAACATGACAATTTACTCAGTAAGTAAAGTGCAACTGTACTGTAAAAGGAAGCCTTGTTTATTTCCATTGTATTACCAGACTCTTACCACATCCTTTTGCTACTGCTTAAACATTTTTGAAATCACAAACTTTTACCATGCGTGTTCTGCAACTTAACTAAAACATTCTCAGTAAGTAAAGTGAAACTGTACTGTAAAAGGAAGCCTTTTTATTTCCATGGAATTACTGGGATCTTACCCTACAATCTAGCTACAAATAGCTACAGTTACTGTGTAAATCAACAGTATTTACTCAGTAAGTAAGATGAAAATATACTGTAAAAGTATTAAAGTATTAAGTATTAAAAGTACTATATTTTACATGGTATCACAAAGAAGTTAAATAAAGAAATATTTACAAACTTAAATCGTATTAACAACCCTTAATAGAAACAGTAGAAACTGGGTTCAGAGAAACACAGAACCCTTAACAAAGTGCAAAAGTGGACATTAACAATAAGGACAGCAGTGTGGCCTCTCACTTTCTAAATTTATATTTAATGGGGAGCAGCTCTGAATCTTCTTTCATTTTATTTATTTTTTCCCCAAGAGGTTTGTTGCCCTCTAAGAAGGCCTTGCAGGTTTTTGCATAATTTCCTACAGTATCCTCCTCCTTGAACACTGGTTTTCACCTTCTGCAGCAATCACAATTTCAGCAATGATAGCAGTCAACACGATCGTGTTCCGGTCCACGTCTAATGTTATGCAGCTGAGGCTCATGCTCCTGGTGCGTCTAAACTCTTTTAAGACAGCACGGTACCTGTGCACAACGTCCTCTGGACTCTGAACTACAAGACAGATCATAAACCACATTAAAACATTATATCATAACCACACAAAAACACAGCTTTGATTATATAAAACAGGACATTCAGGCATTAGGTGAATAACATGAAGCACTCTACTGCCATCACAACTCTTCTTCTGTAACATCAATAACGTATTCCAATAAAACACATAACTGATTCATAATTGGCCCAGACTTGAATATGGCAGCTGTATATGGAGTTGTGGATTGTGTGTTGGCAGTAACCTTAGCCTTATGCTTAGTAAAATCTTTCAACACATGAGGGCGCTACATTGAAAATAACATTCTTATATTAACAAAATGTCATATGTACATACAAATGTAATTTACAGTAGCTGTGAGCCTTCTTTTTTCAAATTATACAAGTCACCTCTTTTTCCAAATGCTGCATGGGTTTTCTTGTTCTTCTTCTGCTTTCTCTTCCTCTTCCCTCTTTCAGGAGAGGAGTCTGACTCAGAGTCAGATGTTGAAGAGTCTGAAGAATCCATAACCCTCTTTTTGTGGGACCCTTAAACAGAGTAACAACAAATTGAAAGTAATTAAGTGTTCTCAGTGTTGAAAAAAATCATCTTCTTGTAGTATATTTCTCTTATTCATTTGCATAATGTGGGGATATCAATACACGCAAAATAACAAACAACTTGAATAATTATGCATGTGGTAAAAGCTTTCTGTGTTGGTTATGGGAGGACCACAGTCTGGATACCTTTTGAAGTTGTTGAGGGTCCGGTCTTTACTGGGTTGAGAGCATTCTCCCTAAAGAAATCCCGCTCCTCTTTCAGAAGCCGGTTCTCCTCTTTCAGAAGCCGGTTTTCCTCCGGCAAAGTCTCTTAAATTTGACATGTATATTATAGATATGTATAAATTAATTCCACTCACACTTCTGTGGCACCGCAATCACTGAAGCGAATGCCCACGGAAAGACCGGAAACTGCGTCAAACCGGAAGAGTCTGACAATCGACGGTGGCTGCAGAATGAGCGCTGAAGTTATCTACTGTGAGAAGGTACGTTATATCGGGTTACACATCCTACAGTCTGTGGTTATATCCCAGGTGCTAATTTCAGACAAATAACTTATGTTTTAGCTATTTTTATTGTTTAATTTTTTTTTATCATATGATATTCAATATTTTTAAATACAGATCATGCCGAGGATGCAAGTTACCAGACGAACCAATAAGAGCAGAAACCCCCCAGATGAGCCGCTGCAGTCGGATAATGAAGGTAACGTTAACTTAAAATTACATAACGTTAGTAAAGAATTTAATGAGCCAAATCAAATGTTTAGTGTGCCACCAATCGTCATTCTTACAAGTTGTGTTTTTCACTGTACGTTTTTTACAGTTAGTGGGATTGCTCAATCACAGCTCTGCAAAAACTTGTTTATTTGCTAGCATAACGTCAAGTTAGTATCAGGCTAACGTCAGCAAAATTTGCTGAATAATCATGTACTAATGCCTGAATTATTAATTACTTTACTATGAACTAATGATGAGTTAAGACATGTACTAATGAGGAACTAACCTTAACTACGACATGAGTCATATGAATTCCTGCATGAATATACCATCTTAACTACACGTTAGTACATGCTTGTTAATTAATGCATTAATTAACATTTCGGGTTTAAACTAAATCAAACATGATAGTAGATTATTCATGTACTATTACTGTAAAGTGTTACCCATGTGGGTTGTAACAGCAGGGCCGGCCCGCGGCATAAGTTAGGCGGAATAGGCAAATGGACGATGACATCACTGTTTTATCCAGAGAGGCTATATAAGTTAACTAAATTAATAACTTTTTTACAACAAAAATAAACCATCACTGAACTTATGACACCTTCTAGATCTGCTGTACAGGAGAAGCAAACTGTGTTGCATTATTTCCTGTTTTCACTGTAGAGCTGCCTTGAAATAAAATCTGTATTGTAAAAAGCACTATAAAAAAGGGGACATGACTTGAATGCTAGATGCAATGCTCTTGCTATTTGTGTTTAGGCTGTAATGTGTGTGTGTGTATATATATATATATATATATATATATATATATATATATATATATAGGCTAAAATCATGAACACAATGATGGGGTGAAATGGGCTGTGATGCATGGGGCACCAGGTCAAATCTTGCCTAGGGCAGCAAATTGGTCAGGGCTGGCCCTGTTGAACATTACAGTTTAAAGCACAAGTTACAGGGTGCGAACCTCTAAAACCCTGCGGGGTCGCCCGCTATAGCTGCTTATATCATTAATACAAATATTAATGTTTAAACGTATGATCAATATGTCTGTATGGACATGCTACACATCCTTAGATCGGTTAGATTCTCCACAATTCAATCGTTCAGTTCATTTAATGGAAACAACGAGCCCCAAAGTCTAATTCTTATAGATTTACTGGTGTAACCTGCATGGTACAAGAGATGAAAAGGAGAAAAAAAGTGACTCCCGTTACCTTTGAGGCGCTCGTTAAGTCCGAATGTGTTTTTATAGAAATAATATTCTGTTTGAAATAAATAAACTCTTTCATAGTAGCCTATATTAGTTTTGTGCAAGAGTAATTAAAGGCTGTTCCCATATGGACGCCTGATTACTACAAAGCTCTGCGGTGGAATTGAAATAGAACAAGTTATGATGGTAACACTTTACAATAAGGTTCATTAGTTAACATTAGTTAATGTATTAACTAACAAACTAACAATGAGCAATACATTTGTTACAGTATTTATTAATCTTTGTTAATGTTAGTTAATAAAAATACAGCTGTTCATGTTAGTTCACGGGGCATTAACTAATGTTAACAAATACAACCTTTGATTGTAATAACATATTAGTAAATGTTGAAATTAATATTAACTAAGATTAATAATGAAAGTATTTTCATTTAAAATGAAAAATAAATACTTAAACATTAAATATATTTCTGTTTGCATCTATTATAGTTGTAGAGATTCAACAGAAAGCCACTGCTCCAACCATGGATAAGTTCCGGGAGGATTTTAAATTTCTGAAAGAGGAGAACCGGCTTCTGAAAGAGGAGAACCGGCTTCTGAAAGAGGAGAACCGGCTTCTGAAAGAGGAGAACCGGCTTCTGAAAGAGGAGAACAGGCTTCTGAAAGAGGAGAACCGGCTTCTGAAAGAGGAGAACAGGCTTCTGAAAGAGGAGAACCGGCTTCTGAAAGAGGAGAACCGGCTTCTGAAAGAGGAGAACCGGCTTCTGAAAGAGGAGAACAGGCTTCTGAAAGAGGATAACCGGCTTCTGAAAGAGGAGAACCGGCTTCTGAAAGAGGAGAACAGGCTTCTGAAAGAGGAGAACCGGCTTCTGAAAGAGGAGAACAGGCTTCTGAAAGAGGAGAACCGGCTTCTGAAAGAGGAGAACCGGCTTCTGAAAGAGGAGAACCGGCTTCTGAAAGAGGAGAACAGGCTTCTGAAACAGGAGAACCGGCTTCTGAAACAGGAGAACCGGCTTCTGAAAGAGGAGAACAGGCTTCTGAAAGAGGAGAACAGGCTTCTGAAACAGGAGAACCGGCTTCTGAAACAGGAGAACCGGCTTCTGAAAGAGGAGAACAGGCTTCTGAAAGAGGAGAACCGGCTTCTGAAACAGGAGAACCGGCTTCTGAAAGAGGAGAACAGGCTTCTGAAAGAGGAGAACCGGCTTCTGAAAGAGGAGAACCGGCTTCTGAAAGAGGAGAACAGGCTTCTGAAAGAGGAGAACCGGCTTCTGAAAGAGGAGAACAGGCTTCTGAAAGAGGAGAACCGGCTTCTGAAAGAGGAGAACCGGCTTCTGAAAGAGGAGAACAGGCTTCTGAAAGAGGAGAACCGGCTTCTGAAAGAGGAGAACCGGCTTCTAAAAGAGGAGAACCGGCTTCTGAAAGAGGAGAACAGGCTTCTGAAAGAGGAGAACCGGCTTCTAAAAGAGGAGAACCGGCTTCTGAAAGAGGAGAACCGGCTTCTGAAAGAGGAGAACAGGCTTCTGAAAGAGGAAAACAGGCTTCGGAAAGAGGAAAACCGGCTTCTGAAAGAGGAGCGGGATTTCCTTAGGGAGAAAGCTCTCAACCCAGTAAAGACCAGACCCTCAACAACTTCAAAAGGTATCCAGACTGTGGTCCTCCCATAACCAACACAGAAAGCTTTTACCACATGCATAATTATTCAAGTTGTTTGTTATTTTGCGTTTATTGATATCCCCACATTATGCAAATGAATAAGAGAAATATACTACAAGAAGATGATTTTTTTCAACACTGAGAACACTTAATTACTTTCAATTTGTTGTTACTCTGTTTAAGGGTCCCACAAAAAGAGGGTTATGGATTCTTCAGACTCTTCAACATCTGACTCTGAGTCAGACTCCTCTTCTGAAAGAGGGAAGAGGAAGAGAAAGCAGAAGAAGAACAAGAAAACCCATGCAGCATTTGGAAAAAGAGGTGACTTGTATAATTTGAAAAAAGAAGGCTCACAGCTACTGTAAATTACATTTTTATGTACATATGACATTTTCTAATATAAGAATGTTATTTTCAATGTAGCGCCCTCATGTGTTGAAAGATTTTACTAAGCATAAGGCTAAGGTTACTGCCAACACACAATCCACAACTCCATATACAGCTGCCATATTCAAGTCTTACATATCTATAATATACATGTCAAATTTAAGAGACTTTGCCGGATGGTTAAAACACAGACACGTTAGTACTACAGCTGCATCTAATGTTACGTCTCTTACATTTTAAATTGTCTGTATTTTTCAGAAATATGACATTGACAAGAACAGTACTTCAGAGGACAGCACAAGGGGGTAAACATTTAATAGAATGGCTCCAGAGGGAGAGGCTGTGGTCAAGAAAAAAACGATGCCCTGTGTGCAACAACAGAATGAAACTCAAAAGAACCAACACGACCAAGGATGGATATAGGTGGTAAGAACCAAGCATCACTGCCACACAAGCTACACCTGGATTAATTTGCCATTAGATTATACAGTGTCTAGATTAGGGGAGAAGTGACAGTAAGCACAACTATGGGACAGTGATACTGTATTGTAGCATCCTGAGTTAGAAAGGATGTTATGTTACATAACAAAAATAATTCACAAGTCAAACACCCAATCTGAATCAGATTTAAATATTTCACATACTGAAGAGAAAACATAAAGCCTTTAGAACATCACCTGGGAAAATCTAGCTTCTGATGATGCCTACAGGTCACAGACTCAATACCGTTACTGCATGGAACATACTTTTAGTAACATAAAATGAGGGGATCATGTACAAAAAGTGCTAATCTCATCCTGTATGGATGTAAGTACCCTAAAACTTCAAGGTCTCGGAATCCTGGGACTTCCGGGATGACGAGGAAGCGAGCAAAAGCGTAATATCTTAGCTCTCTGACGGTCTTACACTCCCTGATGGAAAAATACCTCAAAACCTTAAAATTATAGTCCAATATAGTATATCAGGGGGTAAACAAAGAAGAACAAGGGCGAATCAGCAAACAACTACTCAACCGGCAGATCTTTTATCCTCAGAAACCAACGCAGCTAACGAGCAAGCTAAAGACAACAAAAGCATGGAAGCTATTCAAGCTACCATCATTGCAGAGCTAAAAAAAGTTCAAGATGACGCTAAAAATGAGCTGATTGACAAGATTGGGGCATTAAATACTGAAGTGAGTGGTTTCCGAGAAGAAATGGGGAAACGTATGGACGACATTGCTGAAGAATTAAAAGGAGTGACTCAAAGAGTGGAGGAGACAGAGCAGAGAGTGGCCGACATTGAGGAGGTCAATGCCGATGTTTACGATGCCCTGGAACACGCTCTGTACATGCAAAAGGAGCTCCAAACACGAGTAACAGAGCTGGAAGCACGTTCACGCAGGAACAATATTCGCATACATGGTATAACCGAAGAATCCCCGCAGAGTGGTACAAACATTTCCGACAATTAATTATTCCCCAACTTAAAAATTGTTTTAACCACGTCTTAACAGGAGGAGAAATACCACCATCCTGGAAACGGGCGGTGATTTCAGTTATCCACAAACCAGGCAAAGACAAAATTGAATGTGGTTCGTATAGGCCAATATCGGTTTTAAACATTGATTACCGTATATTTGCAACAATATTAGCCAAGAGGCTTGAATCAATTGTCCCTGAACTAACAGACACAGATCAATCTGGATTTGTCCGAAACCGACAAACTCATGATAATGTAAGGCGGGCCCTCCATCTTTTTGATAAAATGAAAAATAAAGAATCAATAGCCGTTAGTCTCGATGCTGAAAAAGCATTTGATTCTGTTGGTTGGGAATATTTATACCTAGTTTTAAACAGATTTGGATTTAATAGTAATATTATTGGATGTATAAGATCTTTGTATGACTCGCCATCTGCCAGAATTACAATAAAAAGGGGACCTTTCCGACACGGTGAATTTAGAAAGAGGCTGTCGCCAGGGCTGCCCCCTTAGTGCGACGTTTTTTGCTCTCTTTATAGAACCTCTTGCTCAAGCAATCAGAGAACATAAAAACATCTCAGGTATTATCATAGGAGACTCGGAACACAAAGCATGCTTGTATGCTGATGATGTCCTCTTAACATTATCTAACCCTAAAGTGAGTTTACCCAACCTCTTGTCCTTACTTAAAGAATTTGGTACCTATTCAGGATACAAATTAAATTTGCAGAAAACTCAGATTATCTCATTTAACTATCACCCATCCATAGATATTAAAAAATTGTCAAAATTCAACTGGAAAAATAACAAAATACAATATTTAGGAATCCAAATTCCAAAAGATCTTTCTAGATTGTTTGAGGAAAATTATGCTATATTGACCTCAAATATTAAAGCTGATATACAGCGGTGGTCTCTGTTGCCAATGAATATGTATAATAGGATTGATATTATCAAAATGAATGTGTTACCAAGGATTCTCTATTTGTTCCTGGCACTGGCAATTCGGATACCCCCCAAACAATTTTATGATTGGAATAGAATGATGTCACATTTTATTTGGGCAAAACAAAAACCAAGAATAAAGTTCCAAACATTGCAGTTGCAAAAGGAGAAAGGCGGATTGGCTTTGCCATGTTTGGAAGATTACTACAAAGCAGCACAGCTGCGAGTACTGATAGGCTGGAGTGACCCAACATGCGAGGCTAAATGGAAGGAAATAGATCAGTCATATTTTGACACCCCCCTACAGTCCATGCTCGGTGATAAACCTCTTCTCAATAAACATTTAAATTCACAATTGCTACCTTCCTGGATAACAGTACCAATAGAAATTTGGTTTAAAATACTAAAAAACAGCAATACTGAGAGGAGTGCCAGATTTATAAGATGGCCAGCCTATGATTCTGAGTTTTTACCTTCAAAGACAGATTGTGGTTTTGTGCATTGGTCTCAAAAAGGCATCACGGGATATTGGGCTCTTTCAGATAAGAAGGTTCTTAAAAGTTACTCGCAACTTTCAGAGACATATAATTTACAAAAACATGATTTGTTCCGATATCTTCAGCTGAGGCACTATTATGACAAGAATATAAATTTTATGGAAGAAGAAGAAGACTGGTTAAACTTCTGTTAGAATCTTGCAAAGGTAATGCTCCTAAGAAACAAATATCAAAGGTATATACATGTTTACAAGCTACAAGAAACCTCTCAACCACATATATTAGGAAAACATGGGAAAAAGAAGCAGATATATTAATTTCTGAAGATGATTGGTTGAACATATGTAAGACTGCCATGAATACCTCATCTTCTGGTACTTGGAGGGAGTTTACATGGAAAAACATTGTACGTTTCTTCATTTCACCATATGTTAAAGGGCACCTATTATGCAAAATTCACTTTTACATGGTGTTTTAACATAAATGTGTGTTGGCAATGTGTGAGCAAAACCACCCTAGAATGATAAAAATCCACCCAGTAGTTTTTTTACTATCTCAATAAATCATAAGCACTGTCTCAGAACACCCTGTTCTAGATTTTCCTCATTGTGACGTAGAAATGAGCTAAGCCCCACCGACGTGATTTGATTGACATCTGGTTTTGGCATAGACCCCGCCCTCGGTGATCTGCATCCTCCATTGTTTTCAACAACAGCCGGTAATGTCTCCTAAGAAGTGTAGGTGTTCTGTTGTGGGATGTAAGAATGGACATAGTAGTCTTCACTGACATCAGAGCCACTGAAAACACAGCAGATGGATTTTATTTATGAAGAAAAGGCACCACTTAAACTTCCTAAATACAAGAATCATTTTCTGACTGACTGTTTAGTGAACGAGGGTCAAAGTTAATCCTCAAGTGTGGATCGTTGCCTACTGTTCGCGATCCAACGTCACCTCCAGAAGAAGTAAGTGTATTTTATGATTTTTGAGCAAATAGTCATTTCAATCGATGTCAGCCAGTTCAACAACAAATGCGTCTAAAGCTATTTATTGTCGTTGTCATAGGATGTCTCAACAAACAACGTCAGGCAGTTTTATGTCACGTAGGCATTTTTTTGCAGCATTTACAAATGTAAATAAATTAAGGTCTGCTCTATCTCCATTGACAGTATGCTATATAAACGTCTATCTCCCTCCCCTTAAGAAATAAATACATAAATCGTTTGTACTTAGCAAACGTTATCACAGTAGTGTGTGTGTGTGTGTAGTTTCAAAAAATTGCGCGAACGTTATCACAGTTCGTGTGTGTGTGTGTGTGTTGCACATCCATAATGGCAAAGGGGACGCGACTAAAACTTTGTAAGTACATAAATGTATCAAATAACCATTCCGAGACGTTTAGTCCATTTTCATTCGTGTTTATTCTGTGCCGGAGTCTCTTCATCATCTAGGTCCAGCAGGGCGGGGATATGCAGCTCATTTACATTTAAAGTGGTAGACGCCAAAACAGCTCTTTTTAAAACAGGCCCCAAAAATGACATTTTCAAATGGTTATAATAAATTAACTGTGGGGTATTTTGTGCTGAAACTTTACAAATACATTCTGGGGACACCCAAGACCAATATTACATCTTCTAAAAAGGGGCATAATAGGTGCCCTTTAAGAGTAAACAATATAAAGATCCAGACAAAGCTGTGTGTTGGAGAAACTGCGGTGACATCAAAGCAAACCATTTTCACGTTTTTTTGGAGCTGTACCAAGATTACACCCTACTGGACAATGGTGGTAAAAGAAATAAAAAGCATAACTGGACTGGACTTGCTATGCGATTTCACAATAGTCTTTTTAGGTAATCTACCTCAAGAGCGAACAAAATCAGAGAAGTATCTTCTGTCAATACTATTAGCTGGTGCAAAGAAAGCCATAACACGCAAATGGCTGAGTGAAGATGTTCCCTCCAAAACAGACTGGTTCCAGATCATCACAGACATTCACGAAATGGAAAGACTCACATTCTCAATAAGGTTGGCCTCGGACAAATGTAAACATTATTGGGAAAAATGGGACAGTTATATGAAACAGAACTCTGCCTTAAGGTATTGACAAGTATTACTCTATTTTATTATGCTGAAATATTAACTGTAATAATCTAATGATATTGTGTGTGTGCAAACTAGATGCTCTGTGTTTTTGTTTTTGTTTTGTGGTCTGCTGTTTTGTTAATTTTGTAAAATAACATTTGTGAAAAATAAAGTTTAAAAAAAAAAAAAAAGGTCACGGAATCCTTTCACACTGAAGGTGTTGTAGTACAGAACCAAAACAGCAAAAAATATCACTTCGCATAGACTTACAGTACTCACTCTAAGTGTAATGTTCAACAATGATCACCCAGTACCTTATTACAGTCTGACAAACTATGCAGTGTTGGATATTTACAGATTATGTCATATGTTACAGGAGCTGTAGAAAGGCAAACCACAGGGGTAGGGGCATCACAAGGTCCATCAGAGAGAGGGCTCAATATTCTCCAGGTCACACATTACATTAGCATCATGGATGAAGATTATGCACAGGTTGGGAGCTCTCTCTGTTTCTCTATCTCATGCTTTTTCTTTGTTTTGGTTACACTGTAACAATGTCCTGCAATATTGCCTAATATTACTGATTTATTCAATCCACATTTGCTGGTTTGTTGATAGGTAATTTAATTATTATGTTTAAACATTGTTGTATTATTACAATTAGGCTATGAGGGTATTAACTGGTAATATGTTGATAGTAGTTGTCATGTTCAGTAGTTTTTTTCTCAGTTTATCGCAGGGTTTGAGAAAGAGACAAGTGGACATGATCGAGGATGGAGTATGTGGGAGCAGCCAATCATTGACCAGGGTGACTACACTGTTAAGAGAGATCTGTGGTAAAGCAGTCAGGCGACTGGAGATTAGACGGAAAATGCGTATAGGAGGGAGGAGAGCTTTTGTTGCCATAGATGAGAGCAAATTCAGACACAAAAGAAAGGTTTTGTAAGTAAAATGGTAATGACTGTTTAAAAAAAAAAAGTACAGTGCATCTGGTAGGTGGACAACCATTAAGACATTTGACTTATTTTCAGTATGGACGTGGACGACGTGGACACACCTGGAGAAGACGCTCATGGGTCTTTGGAATGGTGGAAGTCAAGGGATGCCATAGACGTCCCATCTTAAAGCTTGTAAAATATCGTTTCAGGAAGCGACTGCTCCCGATTATCCAGATGTACATTAGACCTGGTAGTAAAGTGATAAGTGATAGCTGGAGTGCCTACAACAGGTTATCACGTCATGGTTACATTCACTATTAGGTGAATCACAGGAGACATTTTGTCCACCCTGGGAGTGGTGCTCACACGCAGCATATAGAACGGCTATGGCGAAACTATAAAGAGGACATTTACAGATACATAGGAAACCTGACAGAAAAGGCATTAAAGATGAACTTGAGGTTCATTGAGTGGAGCCACTGGCTTGGAAAGGAGCACAAGAAGGGTATTCTTGGACGCCTTTGCAAAGACATCAGAGCGTGCTACAACGTTTAAGTGATAGTGATGGGGTAAATACTGCAGATTTCCTATCGTGTGATTAATAGTTTCAGTCTATTTAAAGGGGTCATATAATGTCATTTTTGAACAAGCTAATATGATTCTTTAGGGTCTAAATTAAAAGTTTGTAATATACTTTAATTAAAAATTCTCATTAGTATTGTAAGAAAACACTCATTTTACCTGGTCAAAAACAGCTCTGTTTTCAGCACGCCGTTTGAGTGCATGTGTCTTTAAATGATAATGAGCTTTGCTCACCCCGCCCCTCTGTTCTGTGCGTACACCGTTTCTAACACAATAACACAATAACCACAACGCGTTGTTTATTATAAACATGGGATTATGAATTATATTGAGAACGTCATACATAGAAAACATGCCGTAATGTACCCTGAGTGTAAATAGCCGCATTCATCGTGAAGCGTGCAGCAAGCGATTTGCAAAGATTAATATAAAGATTAATATAAAGGTTAATAAAACGTTACACTCGTTACACTCACTCACTTCTTCTGGAGGTGCAGCAGGAACACGGATAGTTGGTACTGATCCTTTTTTCAGGAGCAGCTTCTTAGTAAAACCAGCTTTATTCTGACCCTCGTTTGTAAAGCAGTCTGGTGTGTGAAATGATTCGTGCAAACATGAAAGCATTGACGTTGTGAGGGATATTCCCTTCGAAAACAAACTCAGCCACTGTCTTCAGAGGTTCGGATTTAGGAACATCAAAATGACTGCTGTGTTCCTTATTACACCCAAGAACACCACAATTGCTTAGACGCCATTCTGCCCGTAGACAGTGCTCCAGCTATCAGCAATGAACGCGCCGATTGGCATATGATTGACAGCTCGCTCACGAGGGCGGGTCTGTGTTGAAACGGGTCTGTCAATCACCATTGTGGGAGGGGCGTCCGACCGCGTGACGTCACACGGTCGAACGGCTTGATTTAGGAGAGGGGGAAACATATAAGATGATTTAAAGCTACACTGTGTAACTTTTTTAGTTGATTCTTAGCAAAAAACACTTAGTTCTTTCAAAAATATATGTGCTCATTAATATATATTTACTTCTTTCAAGTAATAAAGTATTCTCTTAAGTTTATAATCTGCCATTGAAAGTACATACGGGTGAGGGGTTCGAATGCCGGTCGCCATGTTGCCCCTCCATCTTGAAACTACATTAGCCAAAGAGGGACATGCCTGTAAATTCAAGCTTCGCCTTTTGCGTTTTTCACTCAGTGACACCGTGACGAATGCGAGGGGGAGATTACTCGCGAGCTCGCGAGTGCCGGCAGATTTGAAAGATAGTGTGGTGTGTGTGTGTGTGTGTGTGTGCGTGCGTGCGTACTCACATTTGAAAGAGAGAATTAAAAGGTCAACGCGACAGACAAATCAGCAAGACCATAGTCAATATTGGAGTAACTTTTCCCAGATGGAAAGAGCTCATGAGGAGAAAAGATTTTAAAACGGACGCCGAGGTTGCCTGCTTTCTTCTCGACAGGTAATTCAGCCTGTTGTAATTAATTTGTGTAAATTCGAAGTTTTATAGTTACTTGTCTAACCATAGCATGGTTGTGCATAACGCCAGAACGACCTCTAGTATAACTTCATCCTCGCGTCAATGGTGAAAAAGTATTGTTTACCTTGTAACATAAATCTGTGCTGCGACGGATCACAGGTAATGAATAGTTTTAAAGGCGCAATTTTTTAAGCTATATAAAAAAAAGGACACTGTAAATTTTAGTTATTTTTAATTGCTTTTACTTTGTACACATTGTAACGTTATCCTAACCTGATTATGCTGGGATAGCCGATTCCAAGGGTGACGTTTACGTCCTGACATCTGTCCTGTAGTTTTATTCATTTTAGACGTATTGTTTATTATTGTCATGGACGAAGTGATAACTGGAAGCCATGTTAATCTTGGAATAATACGCCACTGTAGGAGTTAAAACGCCCTCGGAATTGAGAGGAACAGAAACGTCTCGGTTACGTATGGTAACCCTCGTTCCCTGAGTCCAGGGAACGGAGACGCCTCGTTGGGGGAGTTCCCCTGACGAATTGGGATCACGCTAGGGAGACCAATTGCCTTCGAGTGAATTAAAACGAGCCAATGAACATTGGCATGCAACATTTGCATTCCGCAGCCCGCCTACCAGCGCGGGTATAAAGCCCGGAAGCAAACATTGCATCATCGCTTTTCGCTGAGGAGCCGAACAGTGTCCAGCCCTCCGCGAAGGTACAGCAACATGGCGACGGGACGAGGCGTCTCCGTTCCCTGGACTCAGGGAACGAGGGTTACCATACGTAACCGAGACGTTCCCTTTCGTCAGCAGGGAACTCCGACGCCTCGTCGGGGGAGTTTCCCTGACGAATTGGGATCCCTACCAAAACGCCATGGTGCTGGCCCCTTCCAGCGCCCAGCTAAGCTACAGCCCTGCAGCAGTTTCCAGAAATTTTGCGGGAGCTAGCTAGGGAATCACACTGCTGTTCCGCAAGACCCAATCAGTGGATATTGGATAACACTGGGAAAGCGTGCCCGTCCCCAAGGAAAATAATAATGGGGGGGAACGCTGCGGAAGCTGAGGCAGCCTCACATTCAGCCAATCACACGCTCCGAAAGCACGCTTCTACCTCACATTCAGCCAATCACACGCTCCGAAAGCACGCTTCCTCCTCACATTCAGCCAATCACACGCTCCGAAAGCATGCTTCTACCTCACATTCATCCAACCACATGCTCCGAAAGCATGCTTCTACCTCACATTCAGCCAATCACACGCTCCGAAAGCACGCTTCTACCTCACATTCAGCCAATCTACCTCACATTCAGCCAATCACACGCTCCGAAAGCATGCTTCTACCTCACATTCAGCCAATCACATGCTCCGAAAGCACGCTTCTACCTCACATTCAGCCAATCACACGCTCCGAAAGCACGCTTCTACCTCACATTCAGCCAATCACACGCTCCGAAAGCACGCTTCTACCTCACATTCAGCCAATCACACGGTCCGACAGCACGCTTCTACCTCACATTCAGCCAATCTACCTCACATTCAGCCAATCACACGCTCCGAAAGCACGCTTCTACCTCACATTCAGCCAATCACACGCTCCAAAAGCATGCTTCTACCGTACATTCAGCCAATCACACGCTCCGAAAGCACGCTTCTACCTCACATTCAGCCAATCACACGCTCCAAAAGCACGCTTCTACCTCACATTCAGCCAATCACACGCTCCGAAAGCATGCTTCTACCTCACATTCAGCCAATCACACGCTCCGAAAGCATGCTTCTACCTCACATTCAGCCAATCACATGCTCCGAAAGCACGCTTCTACCTCACATTCAGCCAATCACATGCTCCGAAAGCACGCTTCTACCTCACATTCAGCCAATCACACGCTCCGAAAGCATGCTTCTACCTCACATTCAGCCAATCACACGCTCCGAAAGCACGCTTCTACCTCACATTCAGCCAATCACACGCTCCGAAAGCATGCTTCTACCTCACATTCAGCCAATCACACGCTCCGAAAGCACGCTTCTAACTCACATTCAGCCAATCACACGCTCCGAAAGCACGCTTCTACCTCACATTCAGCCAATCACACGCTCCGAAAGCATGCTTCTACCTCACATTCAGCCAATCACATGCTCCGAAAGCACGCTTCTACCTCACATTCAGCCAATCACACGCTCCGAAAGCACGCTTCTACCTCACATTCAGCCAATCACATGCTCCGAAAGCATGCTTCTACCTCACATTCAGCCAATCACACGCTCCAAAAGCACACTTCCCACACTCAGCCAATCACACGCTCCGAAAGCACGCTCAGATACCATGACGTCGCTTCCACTTTACTCGGAAGAACCAAATTGCTCAGAAAAACACAAAAATAACAATAAATAACAAAAATGGAGCGCTTTTATTATTTTCAGTGATGTGCAGCCTGTACATATCTGTTCACATCTCAAAAAATTTATTTTAGGGGGTTTCATGACCTTTAAAAAATGATAGGAAATGAATGTGTAAACTAACACACATAGATCAAGACAACATTTGTATTGTTACAATGTTGGTAATATATTTAAATGAACAATGTGTAGTGTTTCTCCATGTTACCTTTATCTTGATATGCCTATTTATTTGTCAGCAAAAGTCTGCTGGATGAAGATGAACACGTTAGTTGATCATCATAGATCTGAGTCATTTTCTCTTTCTGTCTTCAGTCTGAGATATTGCAGTATTACAGAGAAGCAGAGTCTCATCCTGACTTCAGCTCTGAAATCAAACCCGTCACACCTGAGAGAGCTGGACCTGAGCAGGAATAAACTAGGAAATACAGGAGTGAAGCACTTTTGTGCCGTACTGAAGGATTCACACTGTAAACTGGAGAGATTGAGGTCAGTCACATTCACAGACAAGAATCAAAATGCTTAAAATAAAACACTTTATACACTATCTGACAGTGAGTCTAAATTCACATTATATTTTTGCAAACATGTTCACCTTAGTATTTTGTGATCTGGTGAAATAAAGATGAAGATCTCTCTTCTTCTGTTTTATTTGCTGATGAAGATGATGTGACTTTACAGAATAAAGAGTTTTCATTTCTTCTGTGTTATCTTCTTCTCTCTCTCTCTTTGCTAATGTAGGTTAAGATACTGTGATATGACAGATGAAGGTTGTTCTGATGTGACTTCAGCTCTGAAATCAAACCCATCACACCTGAGAGAGCTGAACCTGAGCGGGAATAAACTAGGAGACTCTGGAGTGAAAAACCTCAGTGATCTACTGATGAACCCACAATTCAAGCTGGAGAAACTACAGTTAGTATCATTATACTGTACAGCAATTACAGTGTGACTGAAGTTTATTTATTTGAAGACAGCAGGGCTTATGTTTCATTGTTTATAGCAGTGCACTTTCTGGGTTTTCCCTATTGCTCACATTTTTATGTGTTTTTTATCTAGTTAGTAATTGTTTAATTTCCAGCATTTGATACAATGCACTGATTGTGTACATGCAGAAATCTGCCTTTTCAACAGAGAATAAAGAAGAGAGACATCAAATAAATAGTTAAAAATGAAAGAGAAGAAACAGTGTCTTCCAGCACACAAAACTAGTGTGACTGGGTTTCAGAACAGACTATTGGAAACTAAATGCTGCTGTAGTTCTTCAATAAGATGACCATCATAGATGTGAACTATTGTTATTTCTCTGTCTTCAGTCTGAGATATTGCAGTATTACAGAGAAGCAGAGTCTCATCCTGACTTCAGCTCTGAAATCAAACCCGTCACACCTGAGAGAGCTGAACCTGAGCGGGAATAAACTAGGAAACACAGGAGTGAAGCACTTTTGTGCCGTACTGAAGGATTCACACTGTAAACTGGAGAGATTGAGGTCAGTCACATTCACAGACAAGAATCAAAATGCTTAAAATCACTTCAACAGTTTAAACTAAAACACTTTATACACAATATCTGACAGTTAGTCTAAATTCACATTATATTTCTGCAAACATGTTCACCTTAGTATTTTGTGATCTGGTGAAATAAAGATGAAGATCTCTCTTCCTCTGTTTTATTTGCTGATGAAGATGATGTGACTTTACAGAATAAAGAGTTTTCATTTCTTCTGTGTTATCTTCTTCTCTCTCTCTCTTTGCTAATGTAGGTTAAGCTGCTGTGATATGACAGATGAAGGTTGTTCTGATGTGACTTCAGCTCTGAAATCAAACCCGTCACACCTGAGAGAGCTGGACCTGAGCGAGAATAAACTAGGAGACTCTGGAGTGAAAAACCTCAGTGATCTACTGATGAACCCACAATTCAAGCTGGAGAAACTAGAGTTAGTATCATTATACTGTACAGCAATTACAGTGTGACTGAAGTTTATTTATTTGAAGACAGCAGGGCTTATGTTTCATTGTTTATAGCAGTGCACTTTCTGGGTTTTCCCTATTGGTCACATTTTTATGTGTTTTTTATCTAGATAGTAATTGTTTAATTTCCAGCATTTGATACAATGCACTGATTGTGTACATGCAGAAATCTGCCTTTTCAACAGAGAATAAAGAAGAGAGACTCAAATAAATAGTTAAAAATGAAAGAGAAGAAACAGTGTCTTCCAGCACACAAAACTAGTGTGACTGGGTTTCAAAACAGACTATTGGAAACTAAATGCTGCTGTAGCTCTTCAATAAGATGATCATCATAGATGTGAACTATTGTTATTTCTCTGTCTTCAGTCTGTGGAATTGCAGAATTGCAGAGACACAGAGTCTCATCCTGACTTCAGCTCTGAAATCAAACCCGTCACACCTGAGAGAGCTGGACCTGAGCAGGAATACACTAGGAAACACAGGAGTGAAGCACTTATGTGCCGTACTGAAGGATTCACACTGTAAACTGGAGAGATTGAGGTCAGTCACATTCACAGACAAGAATCAAAATGCTTAAAATCACTTCAACAGTTTAAACTAAAACACTTTATACACAATATCTGACAGTGAGTCTAAATTCACATTATATTTCTGCAAACATGTTCACCTTAGTATTTTGTGATCTGGTGTAATAAAGATGAAGATCTCTCTTCCTCTGTTTTATTTGCTGATGAAGATGATGTGACTTTACAGAATAAAGAGTTTTCATTTCTTCTGTGTTATCTTCTTCTCTCTCTCTCTCTGCTAATGTAGGTTAAGCTGCTGTGATATGACAGATGAAGGTTGTTCTGATGTGACTTCAGCTCTGAAATCAAACCCATCACACCTGAGAGAGCTGGACCTGAGCGGGAATAAACTAGGAGACTCTGGAGTGAAAAACCTCAGTGATCTACTGATGAACCCACAATTCAAGCTGGAGAAACTACAGTTAGTATCATTATACTGTACAGCAATTACAGTGTGACTGAAGTTTATTTATTTGAAGACAAGCAGGGCTTATGTTTCATTGTTTATAGCAGTGCACTTTCTGGGTTTTCCCTATTGCTCACATTTTTGTGTGTTTTTTATCTAGTTAGTAATTGTTTAATTTCCAGCATTTGATACAATGCACTGATTGTGTACATGCAGAAATCTGCCTTTTCAACAGAGAATAAAGAAGAGAGACGTCAAATAAATAGTTAAAAATGAAAGAGAAGAAACAGTGTCTTCCAGCACACAGAACTAGTGTGACTGGGTTTCAGAACAGACTATTGGAAACTAAATGCTGCTGTAGCTCTTCAATAAGATGATCATCATAGATGTGAACTATTGTTATTTCTCTGTCTTCAGTCTGAGTTATTGCAGTATTACAGAGAAACAGAGTCTCATCCTGACTTCAGCTCTGAAATCAAACCCGTCACACCTGAGAGAGCTGGACCTGAGCAGGAATACACTAGGAAACACAGGAGTGAAGCACTTTTGTGCCGTACTGAAGGATTCACACTGTAAACTGGAGAGATTGAGGTCAGTCACATTCACAGACAAGAATCAAAATGCTTAAAATCACTTCAACAGTTTAAATTAAAACACTTTATACACAATATCTGACAGTGAGTCTAAATTCACATGATATTTCTGCAAACATGTTCACCTTAGTATTTTGTGATCTGGTGAAATAAAGATGAAGATCTCTCTTCCTCTGTTTTATTTGCTGATGAAGATGATGTGACTTTACAGAATAAAGAGTTTTCTTTTCTTCTGTCTTATTTTCTTCTCTCTCTCTCTCTCTCTGCTAATGTAGTTTAAGCTGCTGTGATATGACAGATGAAGGTTGTTCTGATGTGACTTCAGCTCTGAAATCAAACCCGTCACACCTGAGAGAGCTGGACCTGAGCGGGAATAAACTAGGAGACTCTGGAGTGAAAAACCTCAGTGATCTACTGATGAACCCACAATTCAAGCTGGAGAAACTACAGTTAGTATCATTATACTGTACAGCAATTACAGTGTGACTGAAGTTTATTTATTTGAAGACAGCAGGGCTTATGTTTCATTATTTATAGCAGTGCACTTTCTGGGTTTTCCCTATTGCTCACATTTTTATGTGTTTTTTTATCTAGTTAGTAATTGTTTAATTTCCAGCATTTGATACAATGCATTGATTGTGTACATGCAGAAATCTGCCTTTTCAACAGAGAATAAAGAAGAGAGACGTCAAATAAATAGTTAAAAATGAAAGAGAAGAAACAGTGTCTTCCAGCACACAGAACTAGTGTGACTGGGTTTCAGAACAGACTATTGGAAACTAAATGCTGCTGTAGCTCTTCAATAAGATGACCATCATAGATGTGAACTATTGTTATTTCTCTGTCTTCAGTCTGAGATATTGCAGTATTACAGAGAAGCAGAGTCTCATCCTGACTTCAGCTCTGAAATCAAACCCGTCACACCTGAGAGAGCTGAACCTGACCGGGAATAAACTAGGAAACACAGGAGTGAAGCACTTATGTGCCGTACTGAAGGATTCACACTGTAAACTGGAGAGATTGAGGTCAGTCACATTCACAGACAAGAATCAAAATGCTTAAAATCACTTCAACAGTTTAAACTAAAACACTTTATACTCAATATCTGACAATGAGTCTGAGTTCACATTAAATTTGTGTAAAATTCTTCACATTCATGATTTGTTTGTAAGATAATCTCTCTTCCTCTGTTTGTGTCTTTCTAGTCTACAGGACTGTGGCATTACAGATGTTTCTTCTTTAACTCAGTCTTTGACAAACTCAAAAGCACTGCAGTTTTTAAAAGAGCTTGAGCTGAGAGGCAATAATATAGGAGACTCACAGCAGCAGCTCGAGCTACGAGACTCAAACTGTGTCCTGAGGTGAGGAAACATCACTGAGATATTAAAGAGATCTTCATTTACCTCTGATATGTGAACAGACCTTTCAAACATTCATTAAAGGACATTATCATTACGCTTTATTGCAACAAAGGTTTTGTGTGAGAACAAAATGTGAAGTTATTGAAATGTTTAACACAAAGGAGGAAAGAGAAGAAAAGCTCACTGTCACAGCTTTATACATCAACACCTGCTTTATTAACTGTGTCAGTAATAGTGAATCATTTCAGTGTGAAAACAGACTTGGTCAGATTGTAGTAAACGCTGCACTCCTGCTAAAATCAGTGCAGTTCCAGCTTCAGCTCACAGCATCCAGCTCACATGAGAAATGTCTCTGTCTCTAGTGTGTTTTACTGTGACAAGCACTGTTGAACTGTTTCCAACACTCATAATAAATCAGAATATTAGAATGATTTCTGAAGGATCATGTGATAGACTGGAGTAATGATGCTGAAAATTCAGCTTTGCATCACCGAAATAAATGATAATTTAAAGTATAATAAATTGAAAACCAATTATTTTAAATTGTAATAATATATCACAATATTAAATTTTTTTCTGTATTTTTGATCAAATAAATGCAGGCTTGATGAGCAGAAGAGACTTCTTTCAAAAACATTAAAAATAGTAATGTGTCCAAACTTTTGGCCTGTACTGAAGGTCTGTGTGTATATATATGTGTATGTAAACATGTGTGTATGTATATATTTGTATTCATGTATTTCCCCAAATGATTTGTATATGCGACCAGAAGATGTTTGCTAAATAAGTTTGTGGTGTCTTGTAATCCCAAATAAAATGTAACTAACTAACAAAGCCTACCCTAATTTTATTTTAAAATGTTTTTTTTTTTTTTTTTTTTTGTAAATGAAACAGAATTTAACAAAGTAATACTATTAACCAAATTCTCAAATGTAAATAAATATTAATAATACAACCTTACAAAATTCTCAACTTTTTGTAAATGGTCCTTTTTTGATAAACGTTTTAATAACAGTTTTATAAGAAATTCCTTTAATGCCGGATCCAATCCTCCATGTAAATCAAAATGATTTTTGAACATTTACAAAATTATTCATAGATGTTATCCTGTAAATGCAGCCATTAGTAGATATATTCATACTGTTTGTGATAAATGCACTTTTTGTAACGCATCATTTGAAGATATTAAACATTTATTTTTTGTATTGCACCTTTTTCTATTTCTTTTTGGGCTGACTTTAAAATAGACATGACAAACTTTTAATTTAGAAACTCATGATATTTTTCTTTGTTTTCAAAATCCATATTTTTCTGACAAACAAAATTATATTATTATTCTTTTGGCAAAGTTTTGTATTCATAAAACAAAACTAACTCAAAAGAAACCCTCATCTATTACTTATTATTTATAATATTGATCTCACAGTATACAGGTGCTGGTCATAAAATTAGAATATCATCAAAAACTTGATTTATTTCAGTAATTCCGTTAAAAAAGTGAAACTTGTATATTATATAGACTCATTACATGCAAAGTGAGATATCTCAAGCCTTTATTTGTTATAATTTTGATGATTATGGCTTACAGCTTATGAAAACCACAAAATCAAAATCTCAGAAAATTAGAATATTACATGAAATCACACAGTAATTACACAGTGATACCATGGTCATTGAACCAGGTTTTGGTTCTTTTGGCAGTGTGGGCAGGTGCAAATCCTGCTGGAAAATGAAGGAAGCATGAAGTGCTCTAAAAATGTCCTGGGCCGGGTTTCCCGATAACGATGTATCTTAGCTCTTAAGAGCGCTTTCTACGTGCAAGATTACGAACGCTCGCAGCAATTCCACGAGCGTTTCACAAAAATGAACTTAACATGAACGCGCGAGAACGTGCTCTACGTGCTACTTAAGAGTCGCTGTCCATTCGTGAAGTTCTGAAACATAACCTTATATGGAATCGTATTCTGAACGTTTAACCTAATAATTGTCATCAGTTATAGATTAGCAATCAAGACAAGTCTATATAAAGCACCTACAGGTGGAGGCACTGACAAAATGGCTGAAAAAAAAAACGTAAAAAAAAAAAAAATTGTAATTTTTAACAGATTTAAAGGATTTGTTTGATTTATTTTTTGTTCATTCATTAAATTTTGATTAAAATTATTAAATTAAATTATTTCAATTTTTTTGTTTTGTTTTCTGACCTTTTTAATTATTTAATTTATACATTAATTTAACCAACAACAAAAAAGAGTAATAAAGTGTACAATAAAGTACAATCAAAACCTTATATTATAATCACATACATTTGAATAAAGTTAAAGGTGTAATCTGCCGGTTGTCCTGCAGGTGTCCTCATAAATCTGTCTTCTTACGATGAACTTGAGGATGTACGATTACTCCAGAGCACTCGTAGATCTACGAAGATTTTCAAGTGCTACTTAAGCTACGATGCTTTTGGGAAACAGACCGTAATATTAAGATCAGTCGTACGATCGTTTTTACGATCAACTTAGGCTTACGATGCTTTTGGGAAACGCAGCCCTGGTCGACGCCTGTGTTGACTCTGGATTTAATAAAGCACAGTGGACCAAAGTCCTCTTTTCTGATGAGAGCAAATTTTGCATCTCATTTGGAAACCAAGGTCCCAGAGTCTGGAGGAAGAATGGAGAGGCACACAATCCAAGATGCTTGAAGTCCAGTGTGAAGTTTCCACAGTCTGTGTTGGTTTGGGGAGCCATGTCATCGGCTGGTGTTGGTCCACTGTGCTGTCCACTCAACACAGCCGTCTACCAGGACATTTCCAGAGCACTTCATGCTTCCTTCAGCAGACAAGCTTTATGGAGATGCTGACTTCATTTTCCAGCAGGATTTGCACCGGCCCACACTGCCAAAATAACCAAAACCTGGTTCAGTGACCATGGGATTACTGTGTAATTACTGTGTGATTTCATGTAATATTCTAATTTTCTGAGATTTTGATTTTGTGGTTTTCACAAGCTGTAAGCCATAATCATCAAAATTATAACAAATAAAGGCTTGAGATATCTCACTTTGCATGTAATGAGTCTATATAATATACAAGTTTCACTTTTTTAACGGAATTACTGAAATAAATCAACTTTTTGATGATATTCTAATTTTATGACCAGCACCTGTACATTGAAACTCTTTCAAACACGAGATCACAAAACAGAAACACTCAACACTAAAATGGCCAGCAGAGGGAGCAGTTTTGCCACAGCAGTCACTACAGTGCAAAAGGAAATCCAGTTAAGAAAAGCTGGAGTTTAAGGGGCACATGAGCATCAATTGTCAAAGACGTTTGACATGTCAGATTTGTAATACCCATAATCCTACAGCACTTCGTATTGATAGAAAGGAAAATCAAATGAATCAAAAGTTGGCAAGTTTTAATCAAAGAATCATCACTGTCAAGTGCTTTAGTTTCCATGGACTGGCTCAAAGGACTGTGCACAGTTCCAGTGAAAGGAAAGTTACAAAAAAGGGAAATAAAACTGTACTGACTTACACATTTCTTGATCTAGGCAGCCCGGCAACATTTTGCACTGAGCAACTGATGAGAGAATTGAACGCTCCTGGAAGGAAGATAAATGTACTTTTAACGGGTCAGGAAAAAACAGTTTCTAGCTACAAAATCTCTGGACTTGAAGTAGCTGCACTGAACAGAGGAAACACAGGAACAAATACGAACAGCTGCCATGATTAAATAATACATGGTAACAAACAAGCATCAGGAAACGTGAACAAAGACAACAGGAAATAATGACAATCAAACCAAAAGTCCATGAGAATGAAAACTAAACTGACAGTTTGTGACACATTTCCTGATGTTTACAATCCCAGTCACCAAAATTAACGTTCCCAAAATGGAATACCTGTAAAAGGTGGATTAGTTTTACGATCTCTTCATGATCTTTGTGAAGCATCAAAGTGGTAGTTGTGTAGCTGTCAATGGAGGAACAGAAAGCTCTCAGATTTCATCAGAAAGATCTTTATTTGTGATTCGAAGATGAACGAAAGTCTTACAGGTTTGGAACAACATGAGGGCGAGTAGTTGATGAATTTTACATTTTTGAGTGAACTAAACCTTTTAACACCATTAGATGTAGGCATTGGGTTACTTATTGGAGTAAATGCTCAGAAAGCCTTGAATCCTTGGAGTGATTACCAGCGAGGGTGGTGGACCGAACGCTCCTTGGGTGGGGCATTACTGGTGCATTGAGTCTCAGTGTGGATGGTGATGTATGGGATGTGCCAACAGTTCAAGTCATAATACTGAATATCATTGCTAACTTGGAAGAGCTGGTAATTAGAGTGTAACCAAGACTTTGCAGAACAGCTGTATGAAGGTCAGCTTTCTATGGTTTCTGTGGTGGCCAGATGGAAATATCAATGCAGAGCTTGCAATGCTCATACACATTATCTGAGCTGTATCGTCCCCCAGCTGGGCCACATTTGCTCTTCTTAAGGGTCATGAAACCTCAAAACACACTTTTTGAGATGTGAACAGATATATACAGGCTGTACATCACTGAAAACACTCAATTAACAATGGAAATGGGTTATTTTTGCATTTTTCGGAGCAATTTCATTCTTCTGGGTTGAAAAGCAAGGTCAGGGAGTGTGAGGTAGAAGCGTGCCTTCGGAGTGTGTGATTGGCTGCAGGCACGATCCTACGTCAGCTGGCCCTCGAGCGACTCTCTGCATTTATTCATGAGAAAGAGCTCGTCCAATCCAATCACTGCGCTGGATTACTCATGAGATCATCGCATTAGAGCGGAGAATTCAAACAACATGCGGAGCATGAGAGCGGTTTCTGCGAGGAAGCGCTGCGATGAGATTAACAACACTCGCCACGGGGATTATATCGTTCATATACGGACCAGAGCGAGCGCGTTTCAAGTTTTTATGGACATATTTCATATACTCTAGTGCTCTAAACATGAACCAGCATGACACTTTAAGACAGCAGATGCTAATCAGGATTATTCAGCTGATGTTATAAGCACAATCAAGCAAAAGTTGATGACTGCTTAAAATCTGTTAGGAACCGGCAGTGTCCCTATATCGACAGCTAACAGAGTTGTGTACCAAACGGGGCTTTAACATATTTAAAAGATTTTTTTTTTCCTTGAAAAAACCTTGTCATATCTTAAAACCAGACCAGACCAGACCAGACAGACCGTTCAGACCAGTCGATCAGTCCAAATCTGATTATTTCGATTCTGAGTATATCCGATTGGAATCTGATCTAAAATTATTGAATACAACACTGTATCTGTTCATATCCGATTTGTGTCCATGCCAACCTTAGTTTTCCGGAATATCTGCATTGGTTTCCATGGCAATGACGGTGAGATGGTATTGTAACCCAGGTTACTAAAGATGTTTTTATTTTTGAAATAGAAAAGAAAGAGACTGACACTTATGTGAATGAACAGTTATTTTATTAAATATCTGTAAAGAAAAGAGAAAATAAGAATACATAAATTAGAGAAGAGTGATTTGATTTAATGAGACGATGATTGGTCCTAATAAACGAATCAGAGTTGGCCGCCTTAGTGGGTGGAGTCATCGGAGTCGAGAGATGATGCAATGATCATTTTTCCTAGAGAAGCACCGAAAGAGAAGCAGTGAGCGCGATCTGAGAAGAGAAAGAATTAGACTGAGCGAGCTAGTAGTTTGTTTAGAGAAATTTAGAGATATAGAACATAAAGATTTTGAGAAATAGAAACAGAACTTGATACTGTGATGATTGATTTTGAGTAAAAGTGAAACTAGCTTTTTGTACGTGCATTGAAGTACGGGCCTAAAGCTGAAAGAGCTGCCGCGAACTTTTTCTAATTAGAGTACTCTTGGTAAGTGAAGTTTTCGTTTTATTGTTATTACTAAGGTTCTTATGTATAAATATCCGATAAAATGTGTTCAAATGCCAGATATGTGTGTTATATTTAGCTAAGTGTATGTAAGAGTCAACCTTCTGAAAAAAAGGGAAAAATATAGAAGATTTCTTCATAAATGTGTTAAATAAGTGATATTATAAAGGGAGAAGTTATTTTTGATGATTTGTGAAATGTGAATTTATAGGTTTTGTCGAATAACTGAGTTTGAGCAAATGGATGAGTGTGACACACGTGTAGATTGAGCAGATGAGGCCTAGCGCGTCATTTGAAATCCTGTTTTTATATATAAATGAGAAGTTAATGTGTTAATATTATATGAAAAGTGAAGTTTGAAACGTTAATAGTTGAATATATTGATATTAAGTGTGGTAATATGTGTATTTTTGAGAAAAGGGCCTAATTGTACTTTTGGCCTTGTTTTTTTTTCAAGGTTGGGTTTTTCTTTTTTCTTTTTTTTTTTCATAAATAAGAGTTTATTTATTTCTGGTTTATTTTCTTTTATTGACGTGTTGAGTTTAATTTTATTGTCTTTTTGAACATTTTCTTTCGTTTTAATTGCTTGTTATTCCTTTTAAATACAACTTGCCTGTTTTTCCAACTTAAACAGTGTGTCCCTGTGCTTCTTTGCTGCTAACACAGTCTCTTGAGCGAATTCTGGTCTTCTGATCGTTGGTCCATAGATTGAAGCAGTGTCTTCTTTCACGCCCCTCTGTGTCTTTTACTGAGGAGGGTGAGGGTAACACACTTGCCACGACACGGGTTACAGTATGCAAACCACATATGAATGTAGCTTGAAACGGATTTGTAAAAAGCACATCTCATGTTTACACCAGCTAAATATGATTGCATTTCAATTGGATATGCAAAAAAATCAGATTTGGACTGACAGTGTGTACGTAGCCTTACTCTACACCCTTGCCTCATTTAGTATATGCGGTTCTATGAATATGCAAATGAGCCCCACCTCCACTCACTCACTCAGCTCAGAGATCCACTGGTTGACGATCACACGTTGATCTGATTGGTTACAAGGTAGTTTGTGACGTCAGAAACACCAGCGATTTCAAAGCGTGTTTTTGAGACTGTCTTTGGTTCACTGCAGTTTTAAGGAGGAAATACTCAGCAATGCTGTCGACTTATGAATTTACACATGGTTTGTCTTAAAGCATATTAAAAACTCCACATAGACACATAAACAACATTAAAAGCTGGATTTTCACCACAGGGGGACTTAAAGCAAATAGTTTTAAGTGGAGATTTAAATTGGAATTGGCTGCAGCCTTTATCTATTATTTCAAACATTGATCAATATATTGATCTATAAATCATTATTTCTTGATCTTATTTGTTTTCTACAAATGTACCTCATAGTCAGTAGCATCTGTTTATGCACATGATATTGGTGAGATCATTGTGCCATTGCAATAGTTAGAATTAGAAATGCTAAATGACTTTTTATTATCTCTAAGCACGACTAATTACAGGCGCATCGAGAGCTCAAATCACAAATTATTTTAGAGGTCATGAAAATGTATTCAGATTTAGCATATTAATGATGCATTCCCCTCATATATCACAACACACTGCTTTCCCCTAAAGGAAAGTACATTTAAATCCAAGTGCATGCTTTTAAAAGTAAAAAGTAGCGGTATCTGCATTATTGAACCCTGTATTTACTTGGTATCAATACCAAATTTTGCAGTATCCAGTGTACTTTCTGTTCTGTGGTGCGCAATCTCCACTATCTCTCTCTCCTATTTTATGCAGTCCTACAACAAGCTGTCGTTAATAACATTGTCACATTGTCTTCCTCTCTTCCAGAAGCCTGGTGTCTTCAAGTAAGTATTGCTTTTTTAAATTTAAAACTCGTACTGTTTTGTTTGTGTGAAAGAAGTACTTCTCAAAATCTTTGTGTGTCTCTGCCACTCTCTCCCGCTTACTCTATCTATGATAGAAATGCCAGGCCAAGGGTCAACAAGGCGAAATTGTATGGTTTGCCATACAGAAATTAATGTGGCCTGCAAAACTTGCAACACATGCAAGGAAGAACAGCCACATAAGCTGAGGCTAAAACAATTGATCAGAAGAGGGAGAGCTGGGTGCATATGCAGAAAAAACATCGGACCCAAGGCCGGACTTACCATTGGTCTTGACTGGGCTCAAGTCCATGGGCCCCGCCCATTTACGTTTGATTTTTTCAATATGTCAGTCATTTAATTTTTCATTTAAAGTTTGTTGATTGGTCTAGCACTGTTACCTGGCCCTGCCCTGCAATGAAAAATGTAATTTAATTAGCTAAATTAAATGTCAGTCATCTTGAGCTTTGCTGATTAGTTATTGGCAGTTACGTAGTGCCTCGTTTACTGCTGTTGAAGAAACCTGTCTGAATTACACAGTGATGCGGACAAACGGTATCAGAGTGGCGCACTTAAAAGAAAACTAAAGAATGAAAGACAGCAACGCAAAAAGGAAGTTCTCAGTAAAATGAAAAGGATTACTGGATTTTTTACAACCATGACACCACAGCCTGATGTGCAAGCGGAGAATCCAGAGGACAACAACCCGAACCCGCTGGAAGAAACGGTTGGAGACGATTTGAATTCACGAGCAGGGCAGCCCATCAATGAATCATCATCTCTTCAGTCAGAAACAGCGACCGAACAATGTCCAACTACAGATTATTTATCCACTGATCCTGCTCGCTGGGGTAAAATTGATGAAAGCGTGCGTGCTTATTGGGCGCGAAAAGGTCCAGATTCCGTTCAAAATAAGGATGCTAATGTCAAGGCTTCTGAACGCCAGTACAAACATCAGAAGAGACTGTTTTCTAAAACTCATTTCAAACGCAAGCATTTGAATGGTGAGTACTTGCCCAGAGAATGGTTGCTCTACTCACCATCCACCGGTTGTGTATTTTGATTTGCTTGCCGCTTTTTTGGCGAGGGTGACGGTCAATCCCTTTTTGAGTCTGGCTATAATGACTGGAAACATGCTACCAGACGCATTGCCGAGCAGGAGAATAGTGACAGTCATAGAAAGGCTATGTTTAATTACAGCAACAGAGCAGCAGCTGACGGAGTTATAGATTCTCAACTTAAAAAGCAGTTCGAGTCGCAATGCAATTATTGGAGTGAAGTTTTGCAAAGAGTGGTTGCAGTTGTAAAATTTCTGTCAGAGCGGGGATTGGCTTTCCGAGGCTCCAGTGAAATATGTGGTCGAGCTGACAATGGGAATTACATGGGAATCCTGGAACTGATCAGTGAATTCGACCCATTCTTGAAATCCCACATACAGATATATGGCAATGCTGGGGTAGGAGAACCCCCTCATATCTCTCATCAAAAACATGCAACGAATTTATTGAGCTAATGAGCAATAGAGTGCTTTCTGAAATCATTGCTGAAGTGAAAGTGACAAAGTACTTTTCCATTTGCATTGATTCAACTCCTGACATGACGCACATTGATCAGCTTACATTTATCATAAGGTATGTTTCACCCGAGGGCCTCGTAGAAGAGCGAATCTTAAAATGTCTCCCTATATCTAGCCACACAGGGAAGGCACTCTGTGATGCAGTGCTCACAGTTTTACATGAGATGGACATAGATATCAGTAACTGCCGTGGACAGTGCTATGATAATGCCGCAAACATGTCAGGAGTGTTCAACAGGCTGCAAGCTCACATCAAAGACATTAATCCACTAGTAGAGTGGGTGCCGTGCGCCACACACACGCTTAATCTGGCTGGAGTTTATAGTGTAAACTGCTGCACAGAGACCGCCGATTTCATTCAGACTTTGTTCAACTTCTGCTCGAAATCCACAGCTAGATGGAGGGTGGTAACTGCAGGTTTGCAGCCTAATGAAAACCACCGCATTGAGACACTAAAATCTCTCTCTGACACCAGGTGGGCTGCGCATGCACAGGCCACCAAGGCACTGTGCAGAAATTATGCCAATATTCAAGAGTCACTGATGAACATTGCAGAAGACAGCAAACAGAACCCGACAACACAAAATGATGCTTGGTCACTGCATAAAAAAATGAACAGGCTTGAGACTGCTTTTCTTTGCACTATGTGGAATTATGTTCTCCAACGCTTTCATGGGACAAGTGTTGCACTTCAAGCTGTGGATCTGGACCTGTGCAATGCTGTTGATTTGTTGAGGTCACTGCGGGAATATATTGTTGGTTTGAGAGATGAATTTGATGTGTTTGAAGACCAAGCAAAAGCGATGTCTCCCACCGTTCAGCAACATACAAACAAGACACACAAAGACAAAGAAAACGCAAGACTCAAGTGGGTGAGACCTGAGGTTCACTCGTCAGGAAGAGAACGGCTCTCATCTGGTGTGTTTCTAGTTGTGATGGATAGGCTGCTGGCTGAACTTGATCGCCGTTTTCAGTCCTATAATGACCTCAACAGCACTTTTGGTTTCCTCAACAACATATCTACCCTCTCTGCAGAACATCTTCATAAAAAAGCAGCAGATCTACAGAAAAGATACCACACTGACCTGGAAAATTAATTTTGCGAATAAATCATCCAGTTCAAAGACTTCATCTGCCATGATGAGCCATCATCTGCTAGGGAACTTCTTTTGTGCATTAAAAAAAGAAAACTACAGACCATCTTCCCAAACGTGGATGTCGCTCTCAGACTTTACCTGACATTACCAGTCACAAATGCAAGTGGGGAGCGCAGTTAGGAGAAACTGAAACTAGTAAAAAATAGACTAAGATCCACAATTGTACAGCAGAAATTAAATCATCTCACTGTGATGTCAAATGAGAGTGACCTTCTACGTAAAGTGGATTTTACTGATTTGATCAAAGACTTTGCTGCAAAGAAATCCAGAAGATGCCACTTCTAAATAGTACTATGTTAATATCTTTAAAATGAGATGGCATACATGAAGTCATAACCTGATTACCTTTCTCTCTCTTTCTCTACCTTGCCTGTTGTTGTTTTAAATGATCAGCCTCTGGATACTGTTGTTGATGTCATGCTTTCTTAAGATATGATAGTGAACTATTTTTATTTAATTTTATTGACTGTACATTTCTAATTTGTGTGCATAGTTTAGATTTTTCACTACAACACTCACCTACTCACTTACGTACTACACACACACACACACAATTTATCTTGCACTTTGTTCAATAAGTTATTTTGCTATATTCTTGCAATTGAAGGCACTTCCTATATTATAATTGCTATCTTATATTAGCCTACCACAAAATTTTAACTAAGTTAGGCATGTTCTATGAGTTTTTATTTATGTATTTTTGCTAGAGTACTAAATTACATCTAATGATCTTTAAAATGCCATGGTAATGAGAAAATGCTTATTTAATTTTGTACTCTAAGATTGTAATTTATGTGATGTAGTAGACATACTGTAGGTCAAAGTCAGCCTAACACTGCCTATATGTATACTGGAGATGTATTCAATCTATACAATATGTCAGCACTTACCAGGAACAGTTTTTTTATACACTCATAGATTTAGCTATTTATATGTAATACAAATAATTTGTTATGATTGCAACCTTACAAGGTATTTGTTTGTTTTTCAATATGTTTTCCAGGTAAATAAGTGTTTTATTCTCATTCTGACCAAGACATTTGTGCATTGCAATAAACACATGATCACTTTGATCTTTTTTAATCATTATTTATTTATTGGAAAAAACTTTTTCAAGCTTCAATCAGTGGTCATATAAATAAATTATTGCGTTTTTTTAACATGTAACACTGTCTACGGTACCAGTCACATTTTGAAAGTAGCTTTGCACTTCAAATAACGATTGGATCGATTATATTGTTACGCCACCAGATGGCGACAAATGACTTTTAAAAAAACATTTGTCATTGAATCGTTCATTCAGGAGATTCGTTCAAAAATGCTGTTTCATCAGTGAAACAAGTGTATTTGATTGAGGAATTGAATCATTCATTCAAACATTTTTAATAGACTTCAGCAATTAACATAATTTATGTTATTTTGTTTAGTTGTTTGTTCAGAATCGTGATCTCTATTTTTATTCTCAGTTTATCCAGAATTGTGTTGCTCTAATACATAGCTTGTGTGTGTATCATTTTGTTCTATTTAAAGTAATGTATAGAAGGTAGGGCCCGAAAGTGACCCAAGCCCAGGGGCGCCCACCACCCTAAGTCCTGCCCTGATTGTACTTTTTGAAGTAAATTCTTATGTATACTACCAGTGGACTACACAAAAAAATCACATACTCAGAATTATAAACATACAAACAATTATAAACATAAGTTATTTTTATAAATCAATAATTTCAACCAAATCTATTGAATTGGATTCCACATAAACATAAAACAACAATGACACTCACATTTACACTCCAGTTCAAAACAAAACAGTAAACACAATGTTTAAGGTAGGGTCATGCAAGAAATGATTTCCTAAAGAAACCACAAATCCAAACAATAATTGTTCAAATATATGACAGCAAATATGTTCTATTCAAATGGGCTTCTTTGCAGTAGCTTGCTTGATGTAGTTTTTCGTTGTTGCATTTTTTTCTTATGATGCATCTCACATCTTGCATGGTGACACACACACACACACACACACACCAGCATCTGCAGTCTCACTGTATGAGGACAATCCACATGATCTTCATCTCCAGAGCTGCTCTTCAGAGTCACTTCACAAGCTTTTCCCTGTTTCATCTGAGGAAAACTACTGTCAAACACACACTGAAACTGATTGATTACATTTTAAAAGAAAGTTTTAATTCATTTCAAAAGACGCCATATTTGATGATACATTTGTATTAAAGCTACACTGTGTAACTTTTTTAGTTGATTCTTAGCAAAAAACACTTAGTTCTTTCAAAAATATATGTGTTCATTAATGTATATTTACTTCTTTCAAGTAATAAAGTATTCTCGTAAGTTTATAATCTGCCATTGAAAGTACATACGGGTGAGGGGTTCGAATGCCGGTCGCCATGTTGCCCCTCCATCTTGAAACTACATTAGCCAAAGAGGGACATACCTGTAAATTCAAGCTTCGCCTTTCGCGCTTTACACTCAGTGACACAGAGACGAATGCGAGGGGGAGATTACTCGCGACTGCCGGCAGATTTGAAAGATTGCTGATGGAGGATCACGCCTATTCTCGAGGACATGTAGCAGAGTCGCCAAAGAAGCGAAAGAGAGAATTAAAACGTCAACGCGACAGGCAAATCAGCAAGACTAAAGTCAGTACTGGAGTAACTTTTCCCATATGGAAAGAGCTCATGAGGAGCAAAGATTTTAAAACGGACGCCGAAGTTGCCTGCTTTCTTCTCGACAGGTAATTCAGCCTATTTGTGTAAATTCGTAGTTTTATAGTTGCTTGTGTAACCATAGCATGGTTGTGCATAACTCCAGAACGAACTCTAGTATAACTTGTGTTACTTTTCCTCACGTCAATGGTGAAAAAGTATTGTTTACCTTGTAACATAAATCTGTGCTGCGCCGGATCACAGGTGATAGTTTTAAAGGCGCAATTGGATGAAGTTGAACTGGAAGCCATGTTAATCTTGGAATAATACGGCCACCGTAGGAGTTAAAACGCCCTCGAAATTAAAAGGAACAGAAACTAATATTCACTGGGTAGTCATATACAATTTCACCGCTAGATGGGGGAAAATATCACACAGTGCAGCTTTAAAATAGGTTGATAAAACGCAAAACTTATAGTGAGACATTAAATATTATGCATCACATATTTATTGAGGTTATACATTAAAGAACTACCTGTTGTGTAGAGAAGCTTTACTTTAAACATTTTCCTCTCTTTCTTGGGTTTCACTGCAAGTTTCACTGCCTTTGTGAGGCTCTCCCCTCTTAGATGTGGCCAGACACATTGGTCACCATCTACCCAACCGCTGGGCACCACTTCCACCTCATTTGTTTCCAAAAAATAAACGACATGGAACATGCCTATTGAACAAAAACAGAAAAAGTACATGAGTCTCAAAACTGAAAATACTGTTCACATACTCAAAAATACGTTCATTTGAGTTCCACAGAAGTACATCATACAGGTTTGGAATGACACGGCCTATCAGAGGTGCTGCTCAGAAAGTCAGAATCATTATAAAGTGTAAATTATGTAAATAAGAGATTTATTGTATAGTTAAAATATCTTATAATTTACTTTTTTTTTTTTTTTTTTGGTAAAAGTCGAGGCTTAGTGATCACAGGAAAAGGGGGGTCCCGTGGCCAAACCAATTGAGAACCACTGTACTTTATATTTTTATCAACAATCCAAATTGAAACATGAAAATTGTCATCATTTACTCATCCTCATTTCATTTCAAACCTGTATGACTTGCATTTGAATTTTCACACAATGAAAGTCAATGGGAACTGAAATAGACAATATTGACAATTTGCTTAATTTCGGCTCTTTAAAATGTCCTCCCAACTTCATAGCACCTTATCTTGCAATAAAAACAGGTTTTATCGACTAGGGAGTGAGACACTTGAATTAAAACAAAAACAACAATTAGATAAATACTTACCAACTGTGGCTTCTGTACTGGTTTAATCGCCACACACCCCATGTTTAACTTTCTGTTTCATGAACTTGTAGGAATTAAAACGCCCTCGAAATTGAAAGGAACAGAAACTAATATTCACTGGGTAGTCAGTCATATACAATTTCACCGCTAGATGGGGGAAAATATCACACAGTGTAGCTTTAAAACATAAAACATAGAATCCAGAAAAATATAATAAAAATAAACACGCTTTAGGGAAAAATAAAAAAAAGTTGGGCCCTAAATTAAAAGGTATCTTACTCTGTGGAGTTTAATTGTGAACAAACAAATCATGATGATATTTTTGGCCATATCGCCCAGTTCTAGTTGTGAATCATGAATCATTTGTGTCCTAATACAAAACAAAAGGATTGAATGTATAATAAATGCAAACCTCAGGATGTCAGTCATTTACAATATCCAGCATCTTAGATAATAGTCCAGAAACAGGGAATATAACAGATGCACTGCTGAAATGTCTAAGAGGTTTTAAACAGGATTTAGAGATATATGTGGTATAATATCCCGCTCCAGTGCAGTAGGTGTCGGTGTGCAACTGTTCAGCTGTTCCAAACCCTCCTGTAAAACACACGAAGAAGAGGAAAACGAAAGTAAAAACTGCTGACACCTAAACCTGTCGCTCACTAATAACATTCGCGGCCATTTATGTGTTTAATCCACAATCCATCGAGACCAGCAAGAGAATCTGAGATCGACGCGCGCGGACTGACAACAAGCGCTACTGAGTTTAACATACTTATAAACTCTCTTCTTAGTGGACAAGACTGCAAGTAAGTTTAATACATTCTCCATTACAGTCATTTGTAATTATTAGGAACTTTATATTGTATATTAAGCGATATTTAAATGTGAAAGTTACAGAAGGCTGTTCTTCTGCCTCCGAACAGACGAAGAATCTGCCAGAAATTACAATCTTTTGAAGTTAAAACACAAAAAGTTTATTAATGAAGGGTTATTGAAAACAAATATGTTTTTGAAAGTTTTCTTACATTTTCTCTTCCGTTTTAGGCTGTTGTTTTTGTGATGTGAAATGAAAGTATTTTTAAAGCAGACATTTACAGTAGACAGACAGATGAAGCCTGACGTCAATGAACAACAATCTGCTGTTATTAAACTGAATATTTCAGTTCATATATAGCAATTATGGTTAGTAGTTATACAGTATGTCTATTATAATTCTGGTTACTTTTACTTAATCGGTTATTTTAGGATCATTTGAAAGTAATGAAATCAACCATCATTGTGAACTTGAAGTAATGATTAAATGACAAACAATTCAACAATTAATGATTGGGTAAATATGATTGTAAAATAATATTATATTGTAATAGAGAATTCGACCAATTGGGTTCAGTTTTCCCAGCACAGTGTAAATTTCTGTTCCCCAATGAATGTATATTTAGAGTCAGTTAAACTCATTAAACAATCAGAAATTATTAAGACCATTCGGTTATTTTACATGCCGATATATTTGTCTGTAACTCACTTTATTTTATAGATTGTTTTTGCTGTTGCTGTTGTTGATGATAACTCCGCATTCTTCATTATTGTCTTAGATAAGATGTTCTTCATCTGTGTAAAATGGTGTCATTTCCAGGTGATGCTGAAGGATTGAGTGTTTCCAGAAAGCAGTGCTGATCAGTTTTCAGTGTCAGTTTAGCTGCAGTATGTCAGAGGAAAGAGGAAAGGACTCTCTCTCTCAGATGAGTCTCTCAGAGAAACACAGGTAAGACTGCGTCTGTTTTCATCAGTTTAAACTCGACTGGACTTTGTGTTTCCCTGTCAATAACAAAACTTTAAGCATTGTTCTATATTTGCAAATGCTTTGCACAACTTTTGAACTTCTTAAATTAACACTGGCATTATCTATAAAGCCCTGTTTACTCTATAGAAAATATCACAGTTAATAATTTGTTAATAACCTTCTAGACGCTGAATTAATCCAAATAAATTACTTTAGTTTTTAGATCATAAAATTATTGATAGACATTAGAAAACAACTATACACTTAATTTAATTCGAGTATGCTAACAAAACTGTCGCACAGACATTTCTGCTCTCTTTTCTGTCAATAAACAAAAACTTGACATGTTTTCTTAAATTATGGTCAAGTATCTTTTAAATCCTCAACATATTTAATCTCACTCATGTATATTAAAGAAACTGTTCAACTAATGTGAGCCAGTAAAATAAAATGATTGTTAACTGTAATAGCAATTTTTTTATCTCACTGGGAAAAACAGCATCACAGGGTTAAGGAACACTCAAAAGGCAACATTGTAATAAAGAAGAAAAGGCTTTATTCTCTGAGGATTCTTTTCACAGACCGCAGCCACCCAGCCATGAAAAACAGACAATCCCCCAACCATAATAAAACTGAGACATTTTATACAGGTTTCTAACATCTTGACCACACCTACTTAGTTTTCTGTAACTTTCCAAAAGATACCCCCTATCTTCAACTGGCCTGGACTGGTTTTCTACCCCCCTGAGCAGGTCACACTGTTCTTTGTCCCTTCTTCAGCTGTTAGAAAACCCTCACAGAAGCACATGGTCAGATGCTACTACACATAGTTAAATGAAATCAACAAGTTTAAATGAATAAACACAAGAATGATGAATTTTTCATTAACATTAACTATATTGTTGATTATGTGAGTGTGTGTATTTCTGTGGAGGATTAGATAAAGACACAGATGTGTTTCAGACACAGTTGATCCTCCTTTACTAAAGTGTTTTCTCTCTCTCTCTGTTCTTTGTGTCATCAGTGTAAGATCAGGCTCACATGTGTCCAGCTCTGTGTCTCTGAAGAGTGATCAGTCTAAAGGTGGAGAACCACCAAACTTCAGTGGGGAAAAACCATCATCTAATAAAAGGTATTTTGTGTGTTTACATTACATTATAGGTTTGTGTTGTTTGTCCACAGTGGTGTATGTGATTGAACTTGACTGTGTTAAGAGGATTTATGAAACTCATTCCAGTAACACAATTACACAGGCAGCCACAAGGAGGCATAAATTCACTATGGAAAATAGATCATGCAACTAAACATGTCCATCCATCCAACCATGGTCATAAATGGACAAATGCACAGCTATACTGCATTTAATTACTATTTGCAACATTAAACCTTTTCAAATGAGACTAAAGTAAAGTGTTTTCTCTCTGTTCTTTGTGTCATCAGTGTAAGATCAGGCTCACATGTGTCCAGCTCTGAGTCTCTGAAGAGTGATCAGTCTAAAGGTGGAGAACCACCAGACTTTAGTGAGAAAACACCATCATCTAATAAAAGGTATTTTGTGTTGCTAATTTTTTGTCACACATTGACTGTGTTTAAAAGTTGTATCAGTGAATACCAATCATGAAACATGTTTAGATCAAATATTTGTCAGAGTATTCACAGCTAATGCTTATTTCTCTTTCTGTAAAATATCAGTTAGTATTTTATTTTACTAATTTGATTACAGGCTTCAATATGAGACATTAAACTCAGACGTTCAGACTCACAGGAACCACGAGAACTTCAAAGACAATCTTCTAGGAATCTTCCAGGTAGGAAAACACTTTTTTATAAATGTTTAATATTTCTACCTAACAAATATGTTATTGAACAACGAAATGTAATAATTTTTTTCTTGATCACTTATTTTTCCTTTTAAACACATTTTTAGCTCAACATTGTTAGCATGTTAGTCTTTTAACTGGATTTTTTATGTACATGTATTATAATTATTGAATAAATAGTGTTCACCAAATGTAGATGTACAATTTGGCTTAAATTGTGTTACTCTGTCTTTTCTCTTACTTTTGTTTGTAGGATCTTGAGAGCAAAATAATCACATTTCTGAAGAATGAGGTGGAGAAGTTTAAGAAAATATTACACAAAGAGAACACACAACACTTTGTGAAGGACTTTATTGAGAACAGATCCAGTATCAAAGAATCAGCTCTTGATCTCACGCTACATTACCTGAGAGAGATGAAGCAAGATGAAGCTGCTGATGCTCTAGAAGGTAAGAGACTCATGATCATCTGTCTGATTGTCTCTTATAAATGTAGGAGAGAAAATGAAGACTAAAACTATCTATTTTCTGTTCCTGTGTTTAGATGAGCTGTTCTTCATTCCTCAGCTGAAATGTGGCCTAAAGAAGAAGTATCAATGTGTGTTTGAAGGAATTGCGAAGCAAGGTGACTCCACACTTCTGAATAACATCTACACTGATCTCTATATCACTCAGGGTGGCAGTGAACAGGTCAATACTGAACATGAGGTGAGACAGATTGAAGTTGCTTCCAGGCGTCATGAAGCACAAGAGATACAGGTTGAATGCACAAATTTGTTTGAAGCTCCTGAACAAGACGAGGAGATCCGAACTGTACTGACAAAAGGAGTCGCTGGCATCGGGAAATCAGTCTCTGTGCAAAAGTTTGTTCTGGACTGGGCTGAAGGAAAAGAAAATCAAGATATCCGCTTAATATTTCCTCTTCCATTCAGAGAGATGAACTTAAAGGAGAAAGAAAAACTAAGTTTGATGGGCCTTATAACTAAATTTTTCCCAGAGACAAAAGGACTGAACCTTACAAGAAGGAATCAGTTCAAAGTGCTGTTCATCCTTGATGGACTGGACGAATGTCGCCTTCCTCTGAAGTTTGATTGTAATGAGACGTGGCATGATGTATCGTCACCAGCCTCTCTGGATGTTCTCCTAACGAACCTCATGAAGGGAAATCTGCTTCCTTCTGCTCTCATCTGGATCACCACCAGACCAGCAGCTGCCAGTAAGATTCCTCCTGACTGTATCGACCGGCTGACAGAGATACGAGGATTCAGTGACGCACAAAAGCAAGAGTACTTCAAAAAAAGATTCACTGATCAGAATCAGGCCAACACAATCCTAGATCACATTAAACAATCAAAGAGTCTCTTTATCATGTGCCACATCCCAGTCTTCTGCTGGATTTCAGCCACGGTTCTCCAGAACATTCTGGAGGAGAAAAGAAATAATGATGTGAAAAACACTCAGGCTGATGAGATCTCTAAAACACAGCAGGAATCAAACACTGAAGACACTCCCAAGACTCTGACACAAATGTACACACACTTTCTCCGCTTTCAGATCCAGCAGAGCCGCCGAAAGTATGATGGAGAATACACACCAGATGTTTCCTGGGATAAAGACGCCATCCTTTCACTAGGGAAACTGGCATTTCATCAGCTGGAAAGAAACAACCTGATCTTCTATGACACAGACCTGGAAGCCTGTGGTATTGACGTCTATAAGGCATCAGTGTACTCAGGCATGTGTACCCAGATCTTTAAGGAGGAAACAGCGATTGTTCTTGGTACCATGTACTGCTTTGTTCACTTGAGCATTCAAGAGTTTATTGCAGCCCTTTATGCACATCTGTTTCTAGACATCAACAAGACAAGTGTGTTTCTTCATGAGTCTACAGAACAGGAAAACAGAAATGAAACCATGATTGATTTTCTCAAGACTGCAGTGGACAAGGCGCTCGAGAGTGACAATGGACACCTGGACCTTTTCCTTCGCTTCCTCCTCGGTCTGTCACTCCAGTCCAATCGACGACTCTTACGAGGTCTGTTGACACAGCAATACGGCAATGACCAGAGCAACAAGGAAATAGTTCAGTACATCAAGCAGAAATTAGAAGATAATCTTCCTGCAGAGAGATCCATCAATCTGTTCTACTGTCTGAATGAACTGAACGACCAAACTCTGGTGAAGGAGATTCAGACCCACCTTAGCAAAGGCAGTCTCTCATCTGGTGACCTTTCACCTGCCCAGTGGTCTGCTGTAGCCTTTGTGTTGTTGACATCAGAGGAGGAGCTGGAGGAGTTTGAGCTTCAGAAATTCAAGAAATCAGACGAGTGTCTCATTAGATTATCGGCAGTCATCAAAACCTCCAGAAGAGCTCTGTAAGTCTTTTAATATATTTTCTCATGTTTAGCTCTCATCTGAAAAATGCATTTATCTACATTACTCTATAGTGATAGTGAAACATGAACCTATACCTGTAAAGCTTTTGTGTGTGTGTGTGTGTGTGTGTGTGTGTGTGTGTGTGTGTGTGTGTGGAGACAGTTTATCAAACCTTAAGACAAAATATAAAATACCATGTAAAAATGTTTGCATGTTTGTTTTGTATCATATGATATACCAGACTTGTATGACTTATATAGAATTATATATATTAGCTCATACTCATACTTGAGGAAGAAAAAAATACATATTTTATTCATATAAAAATGTGGGGGGGGGGGGGGGGGGGTAATTTGGTACAGATGTTATTTATATTGCCAAAAAGTAAGATGAAATTCTGAAAGGTCATAGCATAAAATATTGAGATTTTTATAATACAACCTACTTAAAGTACATATATATTACCACATCATATATTAGTTGTCCTTCTGTTTCACCCAGTAATTAGATATTTTAAATGCTTATTTCTGAGTTTTTTCTGTTAATGTAATAATAATGTAATGCAATATGTAGATCAAGAGATTTACAAATAAAACATTTATCAAAAGCCTGTTGTATCATATTTGATGTACACATTTTAAGATGTTTTTTCAGCCAAAAAAATGTTTTTATAGTTCAAAATCTCTTTTTTTTCATATCATTTTTTTAATATATTTTTCTAATTTAGTAATTAAGTAAAATAACTATAAATTTCATATCAGCAATTGTTATGGATGCTTTTTTACTATCTTTAAATTAATGATATATCACTATATATCATATATTAACTTGCCATAAAAGTGTGAACTGTCTCATATAATGGTGTCGGTGCAGTCAAGTCAATAATACTGTTGAATATTAAGTGTCCCCAACTAAGCAAGACAGAGGCAACAGTGGCAAGAACCTAAACTCCATCAGCTGACATAAATACTAGATATAAAAGCTTTACACAAATAACTTTTTAAACATGCTTCATTTTATCTAGGATATTTGTCACTGAATAAAAAACACTAATGTACAGGAAATAGTAGTTTGTGAAGATGAATGTTAGTTTAACTCAGCCTCTTTGCTGTATGTGCTGTTTATTTAAAAAATAAATGGAAAAATATATTTAATATTTGTATATAGAAAATTTATTGTATGTGTTTAATCTAATTCTGTGTTGTGACTCATTGTAGGTTAAATGATTGTAACTTAACAGACAAAAGCTGTTCAGCTCTGGCTGCAGTTCTTGGATCAGATACCAATCTGAAAGAGCTGAATATGAACAATAATAATCTGCAGGATTCAGGAGTGAAGCTGCTCTGCACTGGACTGAGGAATATAAAATGTAAATTGGAAATACTGAGGTAAGTTGAGCTACAGGAGTCACATGACTGGAGTGAGGTGCGATGACTGACAGGACGATGTCGGAGGCAAAAGCACGAGAGAACTTTTGTGAAAGCTTTAACCTTTAAAAAAGGAAAGATCTAACATTAAATATCAGAATAAGAGCTACAGATCTTGAGGGTCATTGGCAAATATATTTTCTTGTAAAATAAGTGCTCCACACGGCTCTGGGGGGTTAATAAAGGCCGAAAGCTAGTTATTTTAGTCAATAAAGTTTTAAATTAGGATATTTCTCTTACACAAACCCATCGCTTCACTCCTGAAGGCCTTTATTAACCCCCCAGAGCTGCGTGGAGCACTTTTATCATGGATGGATGCACTTTGATGGACTTGAAAAAATATACAGCCATTCACTGCCATTATAAAGCTTGGAAGAGCCAGCAAATTTTTTTTATATATAATTCCAATTGTATGTATTCGTCTGAAAGTAGAATGTCATATACACCTAGGATGACTTGAGGGTGAGTAAATCATGGGCTAATTTTCATTTTTGGGTGAACTATCCCTTTAACACCTGGTACTGCACTGTAATGCAAATAATTGCAAGGGATTATATTTAGTGGATAAAGTATTAGCTATATATGTATATTCTACTTCTTATAAGTTAACACTTAAATTGTGCTGTTTTTCTGTATAGTAATTTATATTTGAGTGATGTAATCATCACTTGCTTACCTAGTGTTGAGTCAGAATTCAGATGATTCTGTCAGAGCTGGTAAATCTGCCACAGCATGGAGGGCGAGGTCTTGTAGAAATGACTTCTCTTAATATTTTATGTGACAGGATTAATGTATTTTAGTGCTTTTGAGGGAGCTGTGTATCTTTGATTCTGCTTTTAGTTTTGCAGGTAGTCTAGTCTAACACTTCCTCTAGTTTATGAGTGTTTTACACCACTGTGAAGGTATTTTGGTCCATTTGTCCCACTCCTCCTTACAAAGCTGCATTAGCTCAGTGACATTTGTAGACTTTCCGGCATGTGCTGTGTTTCACGTACTTCCACAGCATTTCAATGGAGTTGAAGTCTGGACTTTAATTAGGCCATTCCCAAACTTTAATTTTCTCATTTTCCGACCATTAACAGGTTACTTGTTGTGGATCATTCAGATCACAGACTTTCAGACCTGTACAGTTGTAAGACTGGATAAACTGGAAGAACTGGAAGAGAGGGCAACTCTCTGAGGAAACAAAGGAAATTAACTTTTGAACTCTCTTGCTATATTACCATCCCCATTCGAGACACAATCACACTTCAGTTGATCACCTCCCAATTTACACATCATTCCCTCAACTTCTGTCCCCAGTAAGTCTGGGACGGTGATTAATGCAAATTCCCACTGTAAACTCATGTTTACATTTGAAAAGAGGTTTCTGCATTAGCTTCATTCGAGGGCCGGATTATCAAATCAAAAAGTTGAGGTGGGCCAGTGGGTTGGTTTGGGGGTTTTGTTTATTTATTGAAACATAACAGTTTCAATAAATAAGTTAAAGTAACCCTAAAAAAGTATGGTATTTACTTGGAAATGTGATACCCAACAGTATGCAGATATATAAAACCATAATAAATAAAAACTTGATAATTTACAGCTGTGTACAACTATTTTCTCATAGCTGTTGGTGAGAAATAATAATTATTTTATTTATAATTGTTATGCTTAAATGAAAATATATTCTGACAGTGAGACTTGATAACCACAGGCTACTCACTCCCACTGTATAAAAAATGCCTAAACACAGGTTAAAAAATAAAAGCATCTTTACAAAGAAACTGACATAATCTCTTAACAAACATTAATTGTATATTCCTCTACCCACCTAATAAATCTAATGGAATATAAATCACTATATGTACTATTATACTACATAATATTATAGTAAATATATATATATATATATTAGGGCTGGGGGAATTAACGCATTAATCTTTGCGATTAATTTGAAATGTTTAACGCGTTAAAAAAAATAACGCAATTAACGCAGCACTTTGATTTCCTGTTGCGGCTGCTATTGAAAAGGCCGTCCCGCCCCTCCATGTTCGGCGATCACGTTTCATTCTCGCGCAGCTTTCATGATCGGGTCTTTTCCGCTCCGTGTGTGCGCCACGGTCTCCGTTCCGTGTGTGTGTGTGTGTCGGCGCTCTCTGCCGTTCCGTGTTTGCGCTGCGCGTTCTGCTCTGTCCTTAACGGCCCAAACGCTCCAATCATGTACTGATCATGCACTGGAAAAGTAAAGTCCGCTCAAATAACGTGACATTTCTCTGTAGTAGACTTCTGTTTGCTGAGCTGGTATAGTCATGCTGGGCAACAATGGTAAAATGACCTGCTCTGATCACATGCTCTGGTAATAATAGCTTTGCAGGACTATATTTTATTTGATAATTAGTAAAAAAAAAAAAAAATTCTGTTAAATTGATTATGTTGATTGCTTATTGAAAAATAATAATATATTGATATATTTATGTTTATAATTATTTTAATATAGCGCTATTTTCTGTTCCTTTTTTTCTCTGTGTTTAATTTAATTAGGTGATTATATTTTTAAATATTGATGATTACAAGCTTGGGGGAAATGCAATTAATTGCAATTAATTACAGCAAATTGTGCAATTAATTAGTAATTACTACATAGTATTCAATATAAATATTGCACATTTCTTCCCAACCCATGGTAAATTACTACAGTACATTCATGGTAAATGTTTGTAAGGGTGATTAGGGGATTTAACCCTCTGGAGTCTGAGCGGTTTTCTGGGCCCTGGAGGTGTTCTGACATGCTCTGACATTTGTGCTTTTTTCAGTTATTTATAAACATGTTAATGGCAAAGGTGTAAATTCACTCTATATAGCACAAACAGGGCTACCAAAATATGTGATCACCATGCATGTATATTTTTTAATTTTTAAGAGAATAATGTTAATGCGTGGTTATTGAAAAAAATAAAAATGAAAGTTGCTGAAATAAGACCACAAAACTCATAATAAATATGTGTCAATAAGACTTTTGACTAATGGATGTTGTTCCTTCGAGTTCTGGCTTCAAAATTATGTGAAATAGTCTTGCTTTATCGTTCACATAAAACAATACATTGATTTAAATTGATGTAAAACAGGTTTTGCTTGGAAAGCCAATATGCGAGGGGGCCTGAACGAGGAGTGGTTTACACCTTAGAATACAATGTCCCACCCACTCTGCATAATGACTCTGCATAATGAGCCATTCATTCAGGTGTGACACTGACTGAGCCACAATGCAAGGACAAAAGATATATTTAGAAGAAGACTTATATTGACCATTTAAGATTTTGCTTACATCTATCTTGTAAATATGTTTTGCTATTTTATTAAAAAGGTTACAATTACAACAATAATTACAATTTCAACAATATTTCAAGTGTACTCTTTCTTTGTAAAAAAAAAAAAAAAGATTTTAGGCATTTTATCTATGTATTCATTAGTTTGAATATAGCCAACATTGGAACAGCTAACATCTTAGTTGATGACTTTATTTTTGACAAAAATAGTATTTTATATACCTATATAGAAATTGCTAAACAAAAGCTTATTTGATGTGGCAGTATATTCTACAGTAAAAACTGTACTCAAATCTAGTCAACAATGTTAATTTGCAGTTTAATACGTTGCTTATACAAATAGCCTACATTTTATGTCAACATATTTCAGTCGATTTTTACTCATCTCAGTATAGTAATACAGTTTGCTAAAACATCATCATTCATTCACACACGCGATTTAAATTTAAACTGTCTTTTTGCGAGCTGTGGTAAACAGCGCGCATCTCTGGCGTTCATTCATTCATAAACAGAAACCCGATTCACGTGAGAAGGAAAAAAACTTACTAGCCTACTGTATTCCTCAGCTCGCTCCTCGATATACCCGCACTTCTGAGGTACATTTTCCATTATTATTATTCCTCACAGCGCTGCGAGACGGTGTAAACAAGTAATGATCTGAATAAACTTGTGTTTTCTCGAGCTGATATGAGGGCGTTCACAGGATTGCGTGGATTGCCTCAGACATTTGCGTTTGAATAGCACGCGCTCTCCGTGGGCGGAGTCACATTACATTTGAATTAGCTGTAATGAGCTTGACTGGAATCGCTCTCTTTTAATACAGATTTCACAAGATGAGAATATTTGTTTTTTATATAAATTACTTCATTTAAAAGAAGAGAATTCAAGCTTCATGCCTGTGTGTCTGTATGCCTGTTTGACTGAGTATTCGCTGAGTTACAGTTCATTTTCGGACGCGTTTCAGAATGGACTACACTGACAGAGAGAAGGCAGAACTCGCATCACGTTTATTTTTCTTTATTTGGCAAAAAGCACAACACTTTGTTTTTATTGTGAGTATACACAAAAATAATACACATTTAACAGAATCGATTGATGTATGAAACTCCTATGGAAAATCAAAGTCAACAGAGTATTTATGAGTTTCTTTTACACTGATAAAAAAAAAGCGAGCTGGTATCGCCGGCGATACCGTCGACCTCAGGGGGTTAAAGTCTTCTAATTTCATTCATGCCACAATGTTTCTCCTGCTTTCCTCATCAGTCTTGTTGGGAATGTTGAGGCTGTTTCATCCGATTTAATACTAGTTAAATCATAGAGTGATTTGTGGTTTGTAACAGAGAGGTGTCTGTCGAACTGAAACGCTTCCAACTGGTTGTCGCAACGCTGTTTAATAATAGTGTCCGGGACCGGGAGTAAACGCAACTCTGTGCTGGGCCGTGTTGAAACAACTATGAAACAACTGAATACAGCGCTATTTGTTGTTACTGTCCTGACTGAGAAACCGCTTCAGATGATTCAGTGACGGAGAGGTCCGAATGAATCCGAATAGTTTCAGACCGTTATGCAAGCGCATTTAGAAAGAATCGAACCAAAAGAATGATTCATTCACGAATGATTGGTATCGCTGGTTCAGTCGACATAAATTCGGGACACATATAATAACTGCTGAAATATTCTCACGTAAAACGTTTCTCAGGTCAATCGGAGCGAGTATTAAACTAAATTAGCCGCACCGCCAGGAAAAGAGGAGGGAGGTTGGTGCCGTCGGGCCAATAAATTGTTACATTTGATTTTATTCCGACTGACTCTGAAATTGTTTTCCCGAAGTAGATTAAACGGATTCGTATTTTACTGCAAGTTTTGCGTCAGATTAGTGATGACTAATATGTTGGCGCTAATTCAAGTGTACATGTTTTGCAAAGACAAGAAGTGAATTTCCGTTTAGGCCAATCCAAAGCTAATATAAGACAAGTAAAGTTGGTTGACTTATATCTGTAGTAGTGGCCATACCTCTACTGAAGTAAACTTTACTTTAATTTCAAGTGTGTGCAATCATGGGGGCTATACCAAAGTATCTTTGATTGTGAAAGCGTGAATGTGACCGATCTCAGGTATATATCAATTACCTCTGTTTAGTGACCGAAGCTGGCGAGATTGTGATCATGAGACCCACGTTAAACAAGGCGTGAGGACCTCTGAGCAACATAGCTTCCTATTATGAACGGGTAAAATATAAGTAAAGAGTTATATAGAACAATCAAATGTATTGCTAAACTATTATATAATTGACCAATAACCAATTGGCAATCTAACTTAAATTTGAGGTTGTGATAAAATGGAGTCTGATAAAAGCTTAAATGGAATTAAATTACTTTGCCATGCGGAAAGACAGTAACACGCAGAGACCTTCACCCGTTCTGGCGGAAACCCCCATTTGGACCGATAAACGGGCTTACACAGTTTTAGATAAATGTAATCTCGAAAGTGATGTTGATGTCTAACATATTAAAGATTTCTGTGCATTTTGTTTGCCTCCATATTCAGGTGTCAGTTTTTGCAACTAACTTTCAATGCATTTGTATAAGGAACAAAATAAATTCAAGTTTAAGGATTTATATTGTTCGGGGTTTAACTGATTAATCAGCTGAATGCTTTCATTCCTGTTCTAGACTCTCTAACTGCAGTGTGACAGAAGAAGGTTATAAAGCTCTGGCTTCAGCTCTGAGATCAAACCCTTCACACCTGATAGAGCTGGATATCACAGGAAATGATCCTGGACAATCAGGAGTGAAGCAGCTCAATGATTTACTGCAGGATCCAGACTGTCAACTGAAGACACTGAGGTGAGACAGGATTAAATAATTAGCTAAATTAGTTATATGGAGGCTAAATATTCATAACTAATATATTATTTTAACTATACAATTAAATTGACAATTTGTTGCATCAAAATGGTCAAGATCAGATCAGATGCTGCAGGTTCTGTCCTGATGATGATAACCGTCAACACAGTTTAGTTGTGATACGAGCTACAGGTCAAATAGACATTATGAGTCAGTATATGGGCTGCTATTCTGGAGTATACCTTGATAACATAAACAGTTTTATTTTTGTGCACACTTCTCATCAAAATTCTAGATAACCTTTTAGTGAAATAGTTTTCTGAACACAATAGTTTTCCATCAAGCCCAGATTCACTGCATCTCTCTACAGCAGGTCTATGAGTCTCCAGATGTTCACAAACATGCAGTTTCACAAGCCAGTTTTCTCTCTGCTGACATTTCTCACTCCTCCTGCTTAAAAGCCAGAAAGATCTTAATTTCACACTCTGTATTCATACTGAAAACCATGATCTAGTGAGCTTTTGCCCTTCTGCTCTGTGAGACGTTTCTGTTCTTATGAGTTTCTTTTAAATTTATATTTATTTGTGTATTTAAATGTTCAAAGAAAAAGACAAATAAATTATTGTATCAATCTTTTTTGTAATGTAACAGATATTTAGTTGAGAACTGAATTGACTCTTCTGCAGGTTTGTGAGTCCTGCTGCAGAGGAAGCCTGTCAGTATGTGAATAGAGTTGTGGGAAAAAACCCATTACTCCAGAGAGAGCTGAATCTGAGTGAACATGAACTAGGAGACACACGAGTGAATCAGATTGCTGCTCTACTGCAGGATAAACACTGTCAACTCAACACACTGATGTGAGTATTGCTCATTTATTTATAATATTACTTTACTTTTCAGGGCTCCAGACTAACTTTTTTTTATTAGGAGCGCTGTAGCCCCTGACTTAAATTTTTATTTATTTTTTTATTAAAAATTTAAGGCACACCTTAAATCACCTTGCAATGCAATTATTCACATTTCCCCCAAAATAACTGTATTACTGACAAATGCTTTGATAATAAACAGACTTAACATACAGAAATTACAATGTGCAGTTTTATTAAGTTCACAGGGCTCCAGACTAACATCTGAGGGCAGCAGCACTAAGTTCTACAGAAAGTATTTGGTAGCACTGTGGGATAACAAAGCACTGAGCTTAACCCTCTATGGCATGGTGTTGCCCTCAGGCAACAAACCACATTTTTGGACCTCACACCGCCCCTTTAATTTTTTTATATATATATTTTTTATATATAATATCACCTGACATGTCTGTTCAATGAAATGAGGGGCTGAAGTGGGTGTGACCTTTTTTGGGGGGGTGGAGCTGTGCTTTAATGAAGCAAAACCACATGCTACAGAGTGCCACCAATTAGTAAGATAAATATCACTTTTTAACATGTTTAAGTTAAAATATTGTTTTATTAAAAAATATATGCATGTGCATCAGTATGTAAAGAAGTATGTTTGATTGTTTAAAGATTTATTTTGTTTTTATTTATATACTAAAACTGTGTTTTTTTGTTCGTTGCCTCAGGGCAACACTGTGCAATGAGGGTACTAAAACTCAAAGGTTTTCTACATAGGTGGAATAGGGAAAACAAGCAATATGTGCATTAGAAGGTTTATTTTATTTTGTTTATTTTGACAAACATCAATCACAAATGGTTTCAACCTATCACAAACATCAAATAATCAACAAAAATAACACCCCCCATAACACTTTATGTATAAATGTTCATATTCATATGAACATTTACACCAAACACTACACATACATATGGGGGGTGTTAGTTGTGATTGTATTTTTTTCCCTGTAATTTTAACTGTAAAAAACAAACAAAAAAAGCAACGGAAAAGACATTTTAATTGCTTAAGAGCCCCCCCCACCACCACCACCACCACCACCACCACCACCCCCACCACCACCCCAAAGTATGCAATGCGTCAGTCACGTTTGCCAGAAAAGGGAGTGAGAACACACAAACACAAAGTTTTATTAAATCATACGTCCACCAGACCACACTTTTTATTCAGACTGGGGTATGGTTCGGAAAGGGTGAGTTTTTCATCCAATCAAACCAAACTCTGATGTCAATCGAACCCAGGTGTGCACCAAAAATGCAAGTGTGAAAGCACCCTACGTTACATAAACATAGAAAAAACAATAAAAAAAACAATCACAAACATCAAATAATCAACAAAAACAACTATTACTACAAATTACAACTAACACCCCCCATATGTATGTGTATGTGTAGTGTTTGGTGTAAATGTTCATATGAAAATGAAAATTTATACATAAAGTGTTATGGGGGGTGTTAGTTGTAATTAGTAGTAATAGTTGTTTTTGTTGATTATTTGATGTTTGTGATAGGTTAAAACCATTTGTGATTGATGTTTGTCAAAATAAATCATTTTCTAATGCACATATTGCTTGTTTTCCCTTATTCCACTTATGTAGAAAACCTTTGAGTTTTAGTACCCTCGTAGCACAGTGTTGCCCTGAGGCAACAAACCCATATCTGGTTCAGGGGTGGAGGGGGGGCACATTTTATGATGGATATGTTATCAAGGACCCCCAAGCTCCCAAAAAATGGGGTGAAAGATTTTTTTTCCCAAAAAACAAAAAGTCATGCCATAGAGGGTTAATTTGAGGTGTATAGATAAAGTTAACTTTAATTATTATCATTAATAATGTCTTAATATTAATTCAAAAGCAAAATGAGTGACAAAATAGATATTAGGGAGTGAAAATAGCCAATAAGCGTCCTCTATGTTTACAATGGTAATTTAATCTTTTTTTTTTTTTTTTAAATAAGTGTGAGTTTTCCTACTTCTTGAAACTTTTAGTTTTATAAATAGGGACAATCTTTAAAAGATGGAGCAACATTTTTTGGTCAACACATTAAAAATAACATTTAAATATGATATTATAGTTTTGAAGTGCTGGAAAAAGATGTATAGGCTACTGTTATTATAACCATAGTATACCATAGTTACAGTTAGTGTTACTAGATTAAATCCATGGTGAATGTTGCTGATCTGTGGACCTAAAGCCTTCTATAGCTTGTTTGTTCATGGCATATGTTTCTCCTAGTTTGCACGTCCGCACTGTTTGATCTGATATGGTTTATAACAGAGAATTCTGCATCGAATCTGAATGTTTCTCACTGGATCTCGCAGCGATCTTATTAATTCTGTCGCGAACTCAATGGATTTCTTCACTGGATCTCCACGATGTAACGGTGTTGCGTGATCAAGATCGGACCGCAACTGGCGAAAGAAGCTCTGCGCTGTCTATTATTGGTTTGAACTATTTCAGACCTGTACAGTTGTAAGACTGGATAAACTGGAAGAACTGGAAGAGAGGGCAACTCTCTGAGAAAACAAAGGAAATTAACTTTTGAACTCTCTTGCTATATTACCATCCCCATTCGAGAAACGATCACACTTCAGTTGATCACCTCCCAATTTTCACATCATTCCCTCAACTTCTGTCCCCAGTAAGTCTGGGACGGTGATTAATGCAAATTCCCACTGTAAACTCATGTTTACATTTGAAAAGAGGTTTCTGCATTAGCTTCATTCGAGGGCCGGGTTATCAAATCGAAAAGTTGAGGTGGGCCAGTGGGTTGGTTTGGGGGTTTAGCTTATTTATTGAAACATATCAGTTTCAATAAATAAGTTAAAGTAACCCTAAAAAAGTATGGTATTTACTTGGAAATGTGATACCCAACAGTATGCAGATATATAAAACCATAATAAATAAAAACTTATTAATTTAAAGCTGTGTACAACTATTTTCTCATAGCTGTTGGTGAGAAATAATAATTATTGTATTTATAATTGTTATGCTTAAATGAAAATATTCTGACAGTGAGACTTGATAACCACAGGCTACTCACTCCCACTGTATAAAAAATGCCTAAACACAGGTTAAAAACTATACGCACCTTTACAAAGAAACTGACATAATTTCTTAACATACATTAATTATATATTCCTCTACCCACCTAATAAATCTAATGCAACATAAATCACTATATGTACTATTATACTGTATATCCCTCTGGGGTCTGAGGGGTTTTTGGGGTCCTTGAGATGTTCTGACATGCCCTGACATTTGTGCTTTTTTCAGTTGCTTATAAACATATTAATGGCAAAGGTGTAAATTCACTCTATTTAGCACAAACAGGGCTACCATAATATGTGAACAACTTGCATGTACATGTTTGTATTTTTGAGAGAATAATGTTTATGCATGGTTTTTTCAAAAACAAAAAACTAAAGTTTCTGAAATAAGGCCATAAAACACATTCTAAATATATGTAAATAAGACTTTTGACGAATGGATGTCGTTGCCTAGAATTTTTTCTTCAAAATTATGTGAAAATCATCCTGCCTAATCATTCACATAACACAATACATTGATTTAAATCTTGTAAAACACTTTTTGTTTGGAAAGGCCATATGCGGGTGGGCGTGATTCACACCTGCGGAGTCAATGGGGCCCGCATAATGAGGCTGCATACGTAATGAGCCTTTCATTCAGGTGTGTGACTGAGCCACAAGAATGCATGGACAATATATAACTGGTTTGTTGTTTTTTCCACAAATTGTGCTTGCAAATTGTACAATATCCAAGGTAAACATTTCTAGTAATTGTGCAGTTAATTGTTCTCATACATATTTTCAGATTTGGAATATATTCTCTTCCCAAATGTGTCACTAATAAAGCTTAATAAAATTATTTAAAGAGAAGGCTTATAATGACCTTTTAAGATTTTGTTTACATCTATCCTTATATATATATATATATATATATATATATATATATATATATATATATAATTTTTATATTGTATAAGGTTATACAATTACAACAACATTTAAAATTGTAACAATATTTCCAGTGTAATCTTTCTTTGTATTCGCGATTCATATTAAAACAGTATTTTTGCCAGCTGTAGTAGCTCCACAACAGCGTGCATCTGTGCATTCATTCATAGAAACGCGATTCATATTTAAACAGTATTTTTGCCAGCTGTAGTAGCTCCACAACAGCACGCATCTTTGCGTTCGTTCATCCAGCTGATGTGGGCGTTTCACAGGTTTGTTTGGATCGGCTCACATTTGTTAATGAAAGAATTACTAAAATTAAGATACAATTGATACAAAACGAAATTCGTTTTAAAGAAAGGATTTGTACTTTCTGCTTTGAGGTCTCTGTGAAAGTTTGAAAGTCTTTTAGTGCTTTTTTTTAGAGCGCTCGCATCCATAATGGAGAACTGTCACATAATATTGTTTTTTCCTCATAAATGCGAACACGAAAAATAAAAGACAAAAGACTTTTAAGTAAAACTTACTCCGAAATTGTGTTCTCGGCGGAATTCGCTCTTCAAAATGCTGCCGTTCGTCTGAGTTACAATCTTCCTCTGAGGAAAAGTTGCATTCTTCCTCGCTGTCCAGAATCATCCGAAGGGCGTCTTTATTACCGGAGAAGCGTGTCATATTTAAAACGCGATGAACTATCAGTAAGTCTTATGAAGAAACTGTGTTTTATGGCACTGATCGGGGGGCGTATGCGATGCATACTAGATCAGGTAAACTATTTACATGTGAATCGCGCCGGGGGCGGGGCGGCCTCAGCACATTATAGAGATAATGAGGCAGAAGGAAAAACAGTACCTCTCCTTGCTTTCAAACGGATTACATGAGTTGAAAACATTTGTTTTTTATATAAATTACTTCATTTAAAAGAAGAGATTTACAGCTTCATAAAGACATATCTCACGTGCCTGTGTGAGAAGTATTCGCTGAGTTATGATTCATTTTCGGACGCGTTTCAGAATGGACTACACGGACAGAGAGAAGGCAGAACTCACATCATGTTTATTTTTCTTTATTTGGCGAAAAGCACAACACTTTGTTTTTATTGTGAGTATACACAAAAATAATACACACTTAACAGGATAGATTGATGTATAACACAAGCATATAAGATAAAAATTCATATTTTTATTTTATTATTTTTTTGCACTCATACGGAAAAAAACGAGCCTATCGCGCCGGCGCGATAGCCGACCTCAGGGGGATATATTATAGTAAATATATATATATATATATATATATATATATATATATATATATTTATTTATTACTACATAGTATTCAATATAAATATTGCACATTTCTTCCCAACCCATGGTAAATTACTACAGTACATTCATGGTAAATGTTTGTAAGGGTGATTAGGGGATTTAAAGTCTTCTAATTTCATTCATGCCACAATGTTTCTCCTGCTTTCCTCATGAGTCTTGTTGGGAATGTTGAGGCTGTTTCATCCGATTTAATACTAGTTAAATCATAGAGTGATTTGTGGTTTGTAACAGAGAGGTGTCTGTCGAACTGAAACGCTTCCAACTGGTTGTTGCAACTTTTAATATAGTGTCCGGGACCGGGAGTAAACGCAACTCTGTGCTGGGCCGTGTTGAAACAACTGTGAAACAACTGAAAACAGTGCTATTTGTTGTAACTGTCCTGACTGAGAAACCGCTTCAGATGATTCAGTGACGGATGAATCCGAATAGTTTCAGACCGTTATGCAAGCGCGTTTAGAAAGAATCGAACCAAAAGAATGATTCATTCACGAATGATTGGTATCGCTGGTTCAGTCGACATAAATTCGGGACACATATAATAACTGCTGAAATATTCACATGTAAAACATTTCTCAGGTTAATCGGAGCGAGTATTAAACTAAATTAGCCGCACCACCAGGAAAAGAGGAGGAGGGAGGTTGGTGCCGTCGGGCCGGATGGAGATGATTGGAGGGCCGCCAATTGAATAGTCCTGATTTAGGGAGATGCTGAAGAAGGCTTGTGGCGATTTGTAACTCAGATTAGCCCTTAATGCAGAGTGTATGCAGGCACTCCACATCATGTATTTTATAATGTCAGGTTCGCATCTTCTCTCTTTATTCCAGAGCATTTGATGTTTTCTATGTATTACCTTTGAACTGATTATGTAATTGGCATGATACATTTATCTGACATAAATTGTTACATTTGATTTTATTCCGACTGACTCTGAAATTGTTTTCCTGAAGTAGATTAAACGGATTCGTATTTTACTGCAAGTTTTGCGTCAGATTAGTGATGACTAATATTTTGGCGCTAATTCAAGTGTACATGTTTTGCAAAGGCAAGAAGTGAATTTCCGTTTAGGCCAATCCAAAGCTAATATAAGACAAGTAAAGTTGGTTGACTTATATCTGTAGTAGTGGCCATACCTATACTGAAGTAAACTTTACTTTAATTTCAAGTGTATGCAATCACAGGGGTGATACCAAAGTATTTTTGATTGTGTAATCGTGAATGTGACCGATCTCAGGTAGCCTATATATCAATTACCTCTGTTTAGTGACCGAAGCTGGCGAGATTGTGATCGTGAGACCCACGTTAAACAAGGCGTGAGGACCTCTGAGCGACATAGCTTCCTAATATGAACGGGTAAAATATAAGTAAAGAGTTAACCCTCTGGGGACCACAAACGCGCCCACGCGTTTTGCTCGTTTTTTTTTTTTTAGCCATGAAAATAAACACTAAATGCTCTGTTAATTTTGATCTTTCATTTTCGTGTAATACATCAATCGATCCTGTTCAGTTTCTATTTTTTTTCTGTATACTCACAATAAAAATAAAGTGTTTTGCTTTTTGACAAATAAAGAAAAATTAACATGATGCGATTTCTGCCTTCTCTCTGTCAGTAAACTCCCATTTGAAACGCGTTCGAAAATGATCTATAACTCCGCGAAAATTCAGTCAAACAGGCAAACAGACCCACGGGCATAAAGCTTGAGATCGCATCTTTTAAATGAAGTCATTTATATAAAAAACAAATATTATCAGCTTCTGTAATCTGTATAAAAAGAGAGCGACTCCTGTCGAGCTCATTACGAGCTAATTCACTGTAATGTGACCACTCCCCGGAGAGCGCGTGCTATTCAAACGCAAATTCTGAGAACCATTTCAGACCTGTGAAACGCCCACATCAGCTGTAAACAAAGTGCGTCGCGACTCCTCGCGAGTGAGACATTATAGCCTACCTTATGGAGAAAAGATTCTTCAGAACAGTGCTGATGAGGAGCAATATCTCCTGAAATGAGGAGCAGATTCCGCTGAGGAGTGAGGTAGGCTGTTTTCTTTTCTCACGTGTGGAATAACGTTATGGAATAACGTTAGTGTAGGCCTATGTAAACCGCAAAAAGATGAATCCCATTTCTATAATATGACTCGCCTTTCTGTGAGATGAATGAATGATATTTGTAAAGACTGTTTAGCCTAAATATGAATCGCGCGTCTGTGTGTGAAAGAATAAACTGCTTTGCTATAGCCTACTGAGATGAGTAAAAATCGACTGGAATATGTTGAAATAAAATGTATTTGTATAAGCAACATATTAAACTGCAAAAAAAATACTATTTTTGTCAAAAATAAATTCATAGACTAAGATGTTAGATGTTCCAATGTTGGCTATATTCAAACTAATGAATACATATGATAAAATGTAGGCCTATAATCTTTTTTTTTTTTTTTTTTTTTTTTTTTACAAAGAAAGACACTTGAAATATTGTTGAAATTGTAATTATTGTTGTAATTGTAACATTTTTAATAAAATAGCAAAACATATTTACAAGAGATATGTAAGCGAAATCTTAAATGGTCAATATAAGTCTTCTTCTAAATACATCTTTTGTCCTTGCATTGTGGCTCAGTCAGTGTCACACCTGAATGAATGGCTAATTATGCAGAGTGGGTGGGACATTGTAATCTAAGGTGTAAACTGCTTCTCCCCCTTGCATATTGGCTTTCCAAGCAAAACCTGTTTTACACCATTTAAATCAATGTATTTTTTTTTTGTGAACGATAAAGCAAGACTATTTTCACATAATTTTGAAGCTAGAACTCAAAGGGACAACATCCATTAGTCAAAAGTCTTGTGGACACATATTTAATATGTGTTTTGTGGTCTTAATTCAGCAACTTTCATTTTAATTTTTTCCAATAACCACGCATAAACATTATTCTCTTAAAAATACAAACATCTACATACACGTTGCTCGCATATTATGGTAGTCCTGTTTGTGCTATATAGAGTGAATTTACACCTTTGCCATTAACATGTTTATAAATAACTGAAAAAAGCACAAATGTCAAGGCATGTCAGAACATCTCAAGGACCCCAAAAACAGCTTGGTCCCCAGAGGGTTAAATAGAACAATCAAATGTATTGCTAAACTATTATATAACTGACCAATAACCAATTGGCAATCTAACTTAAATTTAAGGTTGTGATAAAATGAAGTCTGATAAAAGCTTAAATGGAATTAAATTACTTTGCCATGTGGAAAGACAGTAACACGCAGAGACCTTCACCCGTTCTGGCGGAAACCCCCATTTGGACCGATAAACGGGCTTACACAGTTTTAGATAATTGTAATCTCGAAAGTGATGTTGATGTCTAACATATTAAAGGACAAGTTCGGTATTTTACACTTAAAGCCCTGTTTACAGATCGTTTCTGATGAAATAGAACAGTTAAGATTAAAATTTGGACACATGCTGCTGTCCCGAGAATTTTAGGTTTATTTCGCTTTCCCCCCCACCTACACAATGGCAGCCTATGGGCACTGGAACAATCCTTCATAAAACGCATTAGGGCAATTCCAGCGTTATGGACGTGACATTTGCAGTCAAACCTTGAAATATAAATTCTCAGAAAATGCATTTAATACCAATATATTGTAAACGTCTGTTTATATATCCATACTCCCTTAATAAAGCAGTCCAGACATTAGAAAAATATCAGTCTACGCATGCGTTTTATATTTAATATGAGGGAAATACACATGCGTTACAGACGTGACAAAAAAAATCTCTAACTTTTTGTTGCCAAAATATTTTTTAGTAATTCTGTGAATTACACTGCGCAAACCAAAAGTAATAGTACCCACCGAATGAAGAAGGGTTGGCTCTCCACATTTTGGCTCTCTGTTATTTTTCGTTTTCGCATTTATGAGGAAAAAACAATGTTACGGACGTGACAGTTCTCCGTTACGGACGTGACCGCTCTGAAAGCGGCACTAAAATACTGCTTTAAAACGTTCACAGAGACCTCAAACAGGCATTTAAAACACCAAATATTAAGGATTGGTATTATATGCAAAAATAATATTCGATGTTTGTTCGAAAATCGTACCTCTCCCCCAACATGCTCACCGGTAAGACGGCGTTCACTCAAATCCCGCTCCAACATTACATTTGAGTAGGCATTTAGTCTCATATTAATGTTTAAATAAAATAATTGTATTTTTTATTTCATATGTTGATTATATGAAAGGATAACAGCATGAGTAAGATCATAAGATGCGCAATATATCGGATACAGTATATCAGTGGGCAGACATGATTTTGACCAATTCTTTAGTTTTTTTTAGTTTTTTTTTTTTGTAGAAAGCTAATGTGAATTTCGTTTTGTATAAATTGTATCTTAATTTTAATCAATGTTTCATCAACCAATTGCCTGGATTTTTTAAATAACAAGAAAATAGGCTATAGCAGACAATATAATCAGGACACGGAGGCACTCGACACTTGGTCAGGTGGAACCGAGGATTGAACCACCAACCTTCCGGTTTGAAGACAATCTACATGAACCACTGAGCCACTGCCGCCCCATAGATTGCAAAAATGATTGCAATATCACTATTATTTTGTCAGCTTGATCGCGGGATTATGATGAATATTCATGTTTTAACCAAGAGGGAAAAACGCGACATCCCGAAGGAAGTGTCCTATGGCTATAAGACACATGCTCTTCTTTAAGTTGTACTGTATCATACACTACCTTCTGATATTCATATTTCGTCCTGTAACTGGCAGAGGAAGAGAAGATCCGTTCATGTGCGCTTTATCCGCCGCGCACTGAGGCGATATACCACGCCGTATTAAAGAGCGGTCTCTATTGTTTACATTTTGTTATAAAATAGACTGAATTTGAAAGTTGAGACATTTTTTCATATTAAAACTAACAAAGCACAAATATTATTGCGATTATTGGATATGGTGGAAAAACAAGGCAATTTTCTTAAAATTTCTGATACAGCACATTAATACAGTATATTACAGACCTAAATGGACAACTTAAAAGGGGTTTTGATCTTTAGGTAAAAACTTTATTTTTTCATGGTAAGGATGACCTTTGCGTGGAATTGCCCATTAAACTTTCGTTTACAAAGACGTGAAACTCACCGAGTGGTCAGGGGTGTTCACTGATATGCTCACAAAAAAAATCGCTGCAAAAGATGCTTTCCAACAGGTGTTTTACCATTCGTTGTAAAACTGTGGATCTATTTTTCCAAACCTCTCACACCCGTAGATTCTTCCATTGAGAGCTTGAATAATAGACACTCCAGCCCAGTTGGTGGCGATAATGCACCTTTGCCAATTGCAAGCAAACCGCTGGCATTTAATTGAATACACAGAAGAAGCAGAAGAAGAAGCGGCGGAGTAATACCGTACCTCACACAGCACATTCAATACAAGTCAATGGAGTTGGACAAAAACTACGATAAAACCTGTTGGAAAGCATCTTTTGCAGCGATTTTTGTGTGAGCATATCAGTGAACACCCCTGACCACTCGGTGAGTTTCACGTCTTTTTAAACGAAAGTTTAATGCATTTTATGAAGGATTATTCGAGTGCCCATAGGCTGCCATTGTGTAGGTGGGGAGGTGGGGAGGTGGGGGGGGGGGGGGGGGGGGAAGCGAAATAAACCTAAAATTCTCGGGACAGCAGCATGTGTTCAAATTTTAATCTTAACCGTTCTATTTCATCAGAAACGATCTGTAAACAGGGCTTTAAGTGTAAAATACCGAACTTGTCCTTTAAAGATTTCTGTGCATTTTGTTTGCCTCCATATTCAGGTGTCAGTTTTTGCAACTAACTTTCAATGCATTTGTATAAGGAACAAAATAAATTCAAGTTTAAGGATTTATATTGTTCGGGGTTTAACTGATTAATCAGCTGAATGCTTTCATTCCTGTTCTAGACTCTCTAACTGCAGTGTGACAGAAGAAGGTTATAAAGCTCTGGCTTCAGCTCTTAGATCAAACCCTTCACACCTGATAGAGCTGGATATCACAGGAAATGATCCTGGACAATCAGGAGTGAAGCAGCTCAATGATTTACTGCAGGATCCAGACTGTCAACTGAAGACACTGAGGTGAGACGGGATCAAATAATTAACTAAATTAGTTATATGGAGGCTAAATATTCATAACTAATATATTATTTTAACTATACAATTAACTTGAAAATTTGTTGCATCAAAATGGTCAAGATCAGATCAGATGCTGCAGGTTCTGTCATGATGATGATAACCGTCAACACAGTTTAGTTGTGATACGAGCTACAGGTCAAATAGACATTATGGGTCAGTATATGGGCTGCTATTCTGGAGTATACCTTGATAACATAAACAGTTTTATTTTTGTGCACACTTCTCATCAAAATTCTAGATAACCTTTTAGTGAAATAGTTTTCTGAACACAATAGTTCCCTTTCGTAAAGGGAACTCCTGCTGCATCAATACTCAATACTTTAGGGAATGCCTTCGGCATGAAGCGTCTGAAGTCAACTATGGAACTATTCCAATCTTGATTGGTGCAACATCATTACGTCACCCGTGACGTCGCATGTGACAGAGATCCAGAAGCTACAAAAGGGTCACAGGAAACAGGAAATGTTAGCTTCTGGTCTTCAGCAAGCGCTCTATGTCATCTTGTCTGTTCTATTTGGTGTTGTTTGTCCCGTGAAAAGAGTATTATTTATGACGAATAAAGAGAAGCTATTCAGGCAGTGTGCGTCCCCTTGCCCACGTTATTTAAGCGAGGGTGACACACACTCGCTTTGTGTAGTTTGTCTGGGAGTGGAGCATGCACGGGTGGTGCTCGAGGGCGCTGTCTGTGCAAACTGTTTTCAGTTGTCTATGAAAAAGCTCCGCTCCCGTTTGAGCTTGTTCGATCAATTAGATAAGGCTTGCGTTACCAGTGCATCAGGTCCCGCGTCTGTTGAGGCAGCGCGCCGCTTGTATGCATGGGATTCGCTCATGGGGCTGGCATATAATACTGAGACGGTTGCGACCCTTTCTCAGTGTTTATTAACCAGCTCCACTAGTCTTGCGCACGGTTCGGAAGCCCGCGCTGCGGCTAAATGTTTGATTTATCTAGCTCCGAGGAGTTAGATATTATCAGCACTGAATCACGTGGATATGGGGATTCGCCACCCCATATTCCCGTTAGTGAGGAGTTGCTGGAGGTTGTAAACAGGGCAGTGGTTAAATTAAATGTTGAATGGCCATATAATAAGCAGGAAGTGACTAAAAAATAAAATAAAAAATATAATAAATAAAATAAATAAATAAATAAATAAAATGGATGAGCGCTTCCTGCAGACCCAGTTACAATCTTCGTGTCAGAGCCTTCCCTTTCTCACTGATCTCCATACTGAGGTATCGAGATCGTGGAAAAATCCATTTTCATCTCAATTATTCCCCCCCATGTATATATTTACTCTCATCCATTAGGGAATCTAATGAGAATGGTTATGAGGTGATGCCTCGGGTTGAGGAATATTTTGCGAAATGTTTTCTCCCCGAGATTGCATCACCCCTGATAGCTCAGACACTTCCCTCCAAATCTCGTGCATCGAATTTGTTAGGGAAAGCATATATGGTGGTGGGTCGAGCCGATGCATGCCTACACACGATGGGGTTATTACAGGCATACCAGGCTGACCTCCTCAAAGAGGTGGATGATAACTGGGAGGTCTCAATCAACGGTATTACTGAATTCCGTAGAGTAGCTGACTTATCTCTCCGTATTATTAAAGAGACGGCCCGTGCTATTGGCCGTTCTATGGCAGCACTAGTCGTCTCAGAGAGACATTTATGGCTTAATCGCTTGGGGATCGGGGAGAAAGACAGGGCTTTCCTTCTCGATGCTCCCCTTTCACCTTCTGGCCTCTTTGGTGACGCGGCAAGAACCGTTGTCGAGAGGCTTCAGGAGGCAGAGCGACAATCAGCTATCCCCAGTTGTCAGTCCAGGTCTCATTGGGTTGCTGCCAGGGGGCAGCCTCATGGGACAGCCGCCAGCTCCTCATATTTTGAGAAGGTTTCCTCTCGTGCCCCCCCGTATAAGGCTTGGGGCCAGAAGAAACATTCTCGCATGAAGCCCTCTATACCGAAGACAGGTCTGAGGACTGTCTCTCGGGCTAAGATGGCTTCAACTAAGAGGTCTTGTCGTAACACGCAGACCCTTATGGGCGTTCCCCCAGGAGAGCGAGTACAGGAGTCTCGCCCCTTATGCAGCCCTTAGAAAACCGATGTTAGCTTCCCGCCGCCGATGGCGCTTCGGGACACATCGGCTTCCAGTGAACACAAATCGCAGTATCTGCCCGAAGACGTTGCGGCCCTGTCGAGTTCGCCGCCTCTCAGGAGGTCTGTAGAGAGCATATTTCGGTTAGTTCCTGCCAGTTAGCTGCTTCAGGTCACCGAAGCCATTTGGAAATTTATAGCCGAGGTCAGTCTAGAGGGACTGGTCCCCATAATGGCATATTTAGACACCCTGAGGGGTCTTCAAAATATAGCCTAGGGGGTCCTGCTTGGAGTGGAGCTAATATACAAATATTATCTACTAAGGGTGGTTCACATGTCGGCCAGCCCCGAGCAGGGTTGGTTCTTGGAACAAGAAGTCTAGTCCCTCTTTACACAGGAAACCTCAAAGCTGGTTCTTCCTTGGTTACGGGAGCCCGGGTTCTACAGCTGGCACTTCATAGTTCCTATGAGGGGGAGGGAGTTAGGCCTTATTTTGGATCTCAAGGTACTGGATCAACCTCCGAGGGGGTTCAGATTCAAGTTACCGACTGTCAGTCAGACCAGCTCTGAGGACTGGTCTGTCGTGTTAGATCCGCAAGCTCCTTAACTCCTCTTTCCCTTCTAACCCCATCACAGGAAGTTTCCGAGATCCGCTTTTGGGGGGAAAAGCGCATCAGTTCTGGACTCTTCCAGTTGGCCTAGCCTTATCCCCTCGCACCTTCACTAAATGTATGGACACGGCCCTTGCTCCATTGAGACTTCAGGGGGTCCGTATCTTATAGATGACTGGCTCATTTTGGCTCAGTCGAAAGAACTACCAATTTAACATCGAGATGTTGTTTTGCGTCATCTGAGGTGCTTGGGGTTAAGACTCAATGTGATGAAAAGTTCCTTAACTCCTCTTCAGAGGTCTACGTTCCTGGGAGTAGAGTGGGACTCAGTTACGATGCGGGCACAATTGTCTCCTGCTCGTATTAATACTATCTTAAACACAATGAAGAGTTTTAAGTTAGGCCAGGCTATCATTGTTAAACACTTTCAAGGAGTTTTGGGTCTTATGGCTGCAGCTTCCACGGTAGTACCCTTTGATCTGCTCCATATGAGGGCCTTGCAGTGGTGGCTCAGGAACAAGGGGTTTTCTCCTCTTGGAAACCCTTTTCGCATGATCAGAGTTACGCGCAGATGCCTTCGTTCTCTTGTCATGTGGAAGAAACCATGGTTCCTGTCTCAAGGCCCGGTTTTGGGAGCACCATGTCAGAGAAAAACTTTGACTACAGATGCGTCCCTCACGGGCTGGGGTGCGGTTATGGAGGGCCGTTACACCCGAGGTACTTGGAAGGACCATCATCTCTCATGGCATATTAATCGCTTGGAGATGTTGGCTGTATTTTTTGCCCTGAGGCACTTCCTTGTGGACCTCAGAGACCATCATGTTCTTGTTAGGACAGACAATATGTCGGTGGTCTCTTATATCAACCGCCAAGGAGGTTTAAGATCTCGCCCTCTTTGTAGACTGGCGCATCAGATTCTTCTTTGGTCCCAGGATAAATTTCTCTCTGTCAGATCTATTTATATTCCTGGGGTTGAAAATTTGGGAGCAGACATCCTGTCGAGGCAGGGTCTGAGGCCCGGGGAATGGCAGCTCCACCCCGAGGTGGTTGAGCTTATATGGAGAGAGTTTGGCCGGGCGGAGGTTGACCTGTTCGCTTCTCATGAGAACTCTCATTGCCCGCTCTGGTACTCTCTTTCACATCCAGCTCCTTTGGGCTTGGATGCCATGGTACAGATGTGGCCAAGGTCACGTCTGTACGCTTTTCCCCCGATCGCTCTGCTCCCTGGGGTTCTTGAGAGGGTCAGGAGGTACGGTGTGAGATTACTACTTGTAGCTCCGTACTGGCCGGCCCGAATTTGGTTCTCGGACCTTATGAGTCTCCTGGAGAGTCCTCCATGGCAAATTCCTATTAGGAGAGATCTTCTGTCGCAGGCCGATGGTACATTACTTCATCCAAGACCACAGTTATGGAGACTATGGGTCTGGCTCCTGAGGGGGTCCCACCCCTAAAACAGGTAAAACCACCGAGGTGGTCAGGTCATCCATCCTAGAACCCACTCTACTAGGAACTAAACAATTAAGTTAGGGAGGGCATTGAACCTAGTGTATTACTGTCCACTGGCTTCAGTACTGGTGTTCCATCCTTCTCTCTAACGGAATCTCCCGTTCATGCTTAAGGGCCTCAGTGGCGGCCTCAGTGCCCTCCGCAAGCCTCTAAGGGTGTGCACGTAGGGACATTCCTACGAAAACTCCATGTTCCTGTAGATTGGAGGATGAATCCTTGTCATCCAGCCTATTGGCATCAGGATGATGGGTTACCCCTGGCACCCATCATGCCCTGTGGATGAGATATATCTATATATGAGTATATATGAATGTATAGGAGAATCTATTGAGTCTGCTTCCTGCTCGTCTTACTCCCTGGAAGAGTGGTGGTGCTGCCCCCTCTTATTTGCTAGCGTGGGAGCCACTCAACATTGTTTTTGCCCGGTACTGAGGTACCTAGATCAATATCAATGTTTATAAATATCATTGATCTTCAGGGCAATATCATGATTCTTCAGGTATTCCATCCTCCATCGCATGTGTCGGATGGTCAAGGTCATAGCCTTTGAGGTTCCTAGGTTAGGCCTCAGGCTGAGAGGAGTCAATCCATCTAGTTATGTATTAAGGGTAGGGAATATTTCCCCTTATTAATAAGACAGTTGGTTATCTAAAACCACTCATATCTGAAGTACAAGGTGCGTTTTTGCCTTCACCTCTCATCTAATACTTTCTACTGTCTGGGGTTCCCATCCATGAGGTCAGTCAAGCCTCTGGCTCCAGACCTCCCCTTCTTACACCAAATCTTATGAACAGGCTAGTTTGGATCTGCCCTCTACTCATTCTATTGTCCGTGAGTGTACAAGATGCTTTATACCAGGGCGTTTTTCTCTCAGTGTGGCGGCGTGGGTATTCATTCCCCAAAGTATTGAGTATCGATGCAGCAGGAGTTCCCTTTACGAAAGGGAACGTCTCGGGTTACTATTGTAACCCTCGTTCCCTGAGTAGGGAACGAAACACTGCATCCCTCAGCCACACTTTTCGCGACCCTGAGAACGACTTGCTTTGACCAATTAGAAGCTAACATTTCCTGGTTCCTGTAACGCTTTTGGATCTCAGTCACATGCGACGTCACGGGTGACGTAATGACGTTGCACAAATCAAGATTGGAATAGTTCCATAGTTGACTTCAGACGCTTCATGCCGAAGGCATTCCCCAAAGTATCGAGTATCGATGCAGCGTCTCGTTCCCTACTCAGGGCGAGGGTTACAATAGTAACCAGAGACGTTTTCCATCAAGCCCAGATTCACTGCATCTCTCTACAGCAGGTCTATGAGTCTCCAGATGTTCACAAACATGCAGTTTCACAAGCCAGTTTTCTCTGTGAGGACGTTTCTCACTCCTCCTGCTTAAAAGCCAGAAAGATCTTAATTTCACACTCTGTGTTCATACTGAAAACCATGATCTAGTGAGCTTTTGCCTTTCTGCTCTGTGAGACGTTTCTGTTCTTATGAGTTTCTTTTAAATTTATATTTATTTGTGTATTTAAATGTTCAAAGAAAAAGACAAATAAATTATCATATCAATCTTTTTTGTAATGTAACAGATATTTAGTTGAGAACTGAATTGACTCTTCTGCAGGTTTGTGAGTCCTGCTGCAGAGGAAGCCTGTCAGTATGTGAATAGAGTTGTGGGAAAAAACCCGTTACTCCAGAGAGAGCTGAATCTGAGTGAACATGAACTAGGAGACACACGAGTGAATCAGATTGCTGCTCTACTGCAGGATAAACACTGTCAACTCAACACACTGATGTGAGTATTGCTCATTTATATATATAATATTACTTTACTTTTCAGGGCTCCAGACTAACTTTTTTTATTAGGAGCGCTGTAGCCCCTGACTTAAACTTTTTGGAGCGCAAGCAGAAAATTTAGGGGCACACCTTAAATCACCTTGCAATGCAATTATTCACATTTCCTCCCAAATAACTGTATTACTGACAAACGCTTTGATAATAATATCACATTTAAATATGATATTATAGTTTTGAAGTGCTGGAAAAAGATGTATAGGCTACTGTTATTATAACCATAGTATACCATAGTTACAGTTAGTGTTACTACATTAAATCCATGGTGAATGTTGCTGATCTGTGGACCTAAAGCCTTCTATAGCTTGTTTGTTCATGGCACATGTTTCTCCTGGTTTCCACGTCAGCGCTGTTTGATCTGATATGGTTTATAACAGAGAATTCTGCATTGAATGTGAATGTTTCTCACTGGATCTCGCAGCGATGTTATTAATTCTGTTGCAAACTCAATGGATTTCTTCTCTGGATCTCCACGATGTAACGGTGTTGCGTGATCGAGATCGGCCCGCGACTGGCGAGAGAAGCTCTGCGCTGTCTATTATTGGTTCAAACTATTAAACGGTCCATGAAGCAGAAATGAGTAGCGCAGTTTTTTTCCGCTTTCATTTTGTTTTGATTTATTAACATGTCACGGCATACTCTATGCTTGAGGCTGAGATTGTGTCTAACTAGCGTATTGTGTTTAAACTGCGAAGTGCCAGCACTGTCTGCAAACTTCGTGTTCGCCGCAGTTCAGGGGTAGCGACTGCAGCATTCGCAGTTCATTAAGTTCGTCTCCTTACAGTTCCTCAAACAGCTGAATTCTCGCAGCCAGTCTTCCCGAAAATGGTGGGTTCGGGCCTTTATCACCTCACAAACCTCTGACTCTGAATCATCATCATCCGACTGTGTCTGTGACATTGATATTTGTCTCCATTTCCTTCCCACAGACGTTTACGCGCGCTCAATTATCTCTAGGACCCTCCCCCTCCACACATTAGCCAGTTACAGTGGCCATTCCCAATTCTTCTCACACTCATCATTGGCCTGCCACACATTCCGGATTCATTGACGCGCCCCTTCCACGTTTAACGTGTAAATTTACTGGTCGCACATGTGTGACTGGATGTAAAATTTAGTCACACACTCTCAAATTATGGTCGCAGAATGCAGTCTGGAGCCCTGCTTTTAAAATGTTAGCTGATGATAATAATATTTCCTCACTTATTTGAGTCAGAGCAGTTTTGAAACTGCCAAAGTCACATGATTTCAGTAAACGAGGCTTTGTTACGTCATAACTGTTTCAAAACGTTTGGAAATGTTAATGGTTCTCCACTGGGGGGCGATGATCTCTGTGAACTCATGAATCATGCAGATTTACTGAGATTGAACAAGTGTCTGTGGGTTTAACCTGATCTCTGATCAGTTTTATACATTTGTAGACATTTTAATTAGACATTAGTATAATTAAAAGGAATAATAGTAGTTAATAGTTTCTTATTGGCCTGTTTAGCTGAGCCATCCATAAAATAAACAAAACAAGCACTGAAAATTGATAAAAGAGCACGTATTATACAGACACTTGATATTTAATCATATTAGATGATTAGTTAATTGCATTTGATAGATTTTACTTTCAATAAAACATTTGTAATGGGTTTGTAGAAGCTGTTTTTATGCAGTTTTTGGCCAGCGTGTGTCATTTCGAAACTACACGCTTACACGCTTAGAGTAACGCTTCAAAACAATGAATCATTTTGCGAAGAAATTGGTTTAATTGATTTGAAGCTTTGAAAAGCTTTGTTTCTCCCATCACTACTGAACGCAAGTGCAGCTTTATTCAAATAAACTTGAACAAAGCTAAAAAAACAAAGACTTGACTGAGAAACATGAAGGTCACCAACAGCAGTTACAGGGAACAAAGCCAGACAGAAGACAATGGTAACATGAAGGCAGGGCCGTACGCAGGATTTATAAAAACTGAGGTCCCACAATTGATGTTGCTAGGGGGGGGGGGGGGGGGGGGTTCGGAGGAAATCTTTGATTTTCCTGATCTACACATGTGCAATTTAAGGTGTTTGAAGGACAAACAAATTGGATATCAATCGCTTTAAAAGCATGTCAGTGAACAGTAGCATAAATTATTTGTCCAGCAGAAAACATATTCTTAAACAATCAGGTTAAATGTTGCAATAAATGATCAACACTACAACATTGAAATGCAGAAATGTTATGCTTATTGTTGACAAAACACAATCACTTATTCCAAACAGGAATGAGAAGTGATTCAATGATTATTTTGCATAGATGTTACATTTCAATCAAACGCCAATGCAATCCTTCTGTGTCCAGAGGCATATGAGCAATATGAGCATCAAAGATCAGTTTCAGCAACTTGTTTCTTTCCTGAATTAATCAATGTTTTTGTGCTAATCAGTTCAATTACAGTTTTTCTCAATTGCTAAAACACAATTTCTGAAACCTTGCTCCATTTTCTGAAAACATTAAAGGGCACCTATTATGCCCCTTTTTACAAGATGTAATATTGGTCTTGGGTGTCCTCAGAATGTATTTGTGAAGTTTCAGCACAAAATACCCCACAGTTAATTTATTATAACCATTTGAAAATGTCATTTTTGGGGCCTGTTTTAAAAAGAGCTGTTTTGGTGTGTACCACCTTAACCCTCTGGGGACGGATTGGGCGGTACCGCCCAAAATGGCATCCTTTTACAAATGTGTAATTATCTTAAAAACTATTAATGATAGAGAGATGCGGCCTTTTTTGCCGTCTTCCTCAGATTCCGCTGAAAACAATGGTATATGGTATACACACTTCCTTGTTGCGTAATACCACTGCGTATAAGGCCAATGAAATCGATGTTGTTAGGAATATTCCACACGCAAAGACCAATGGAAAAATTGCCGCTCGGAGGAATATTTTTCTTACCCAATCAGAAGAAGGTTACCATGACTTATTCTAGCTAATCAGAGGACTCTGTAGCCTTGCAAGGGGTGGGACTATAGTAAGTGATATGATGCAAACAGCCGCGTCGAGTGGAGAAGGAGACAGAGAGCGAACGGAGCAGCGTATTACACACAGAGATTTATATGAGAGACAGAATTATAATATTTATATATATTAGCAATATTTAATATTTATAGCATATTAGCAATTATAGCATTATTATTTTATAGTTTTAGCACTTGTGTGATGGCAAGCAGTAAAATATTTACCTCAGAACAAGCTCTGGAACAATTACTGGAAAGTGACGTTGAGAAATCCGAAGCTGACAGCTTTTTGAAAAAACGCTGTATATAAAGTTCATTATTTCATTGTTCTTTACACTTTTGATTGAACAATTACAAATATCTGTCTAGCAAAGGGTTTGAAATATATATATTTTGTTCAAAAACTGTTCACTATTGTTTTGTGAGGTGTGATTTTCAGTAATAAATGACTAAAATAAAATTTTCGTTTTTGAAATTCTCTAGTTTATTGTACATTTTTTACTCATACTTCCTTTATAAACATTACATGCATTCTTATGTTAGCTTAGGGTCTTCTGAATCCATAGATACCAAACACATGGTGTTCCATCTCCATTAAATATGTTTATAAGGTTTATAAGCCCAAATGTAAAAATAGAGAAAACGGACCAAAAAGGGCTTAGTCCCCAGAGGGTTAAATGTAAATGAGCTGCATATCCCCGCCCTGCTGGACCCAGATGATGAAGAGAGTCCGGCACAGAATAAACACAAAAGAGAATGGACTAAACGTCTCGGAATGGTTATTTGATACATTTATGTACTTACAAAGTTTTAATCGTGTCCCCTTTGCAATTATGGATGTGCAACACACACACACACACGAATTGTGATAACGTTCGCGCAATTTTTTGAAACTACACACACACAAATACTGTGATAACGTTTGCTAAGTACAAACGATTTTTTTTTTTCTTAAGTACAAACGAAATTATATTTATGCCAGGGGTGCTGTTGCGTCATGTTGACATTACTTGTCGTACAGGTGCTTATGTGGCAAATGTGAGAAGATGGCTACAGAACCAGAAAACATATGCAGGGTTGCCAGGTGCCAGCAAGGTTTTCCAGCCCAAAACCTCGTCAAAAACCGCCCAAAAAACCGCCCAATTTTTTGTGTGGCTTGTTTCTCGTTTAAACACATTAAAATCATTAACAAGCTTTAAAATGACCCATTTTTCGACTTAGCCTATCCAATTTTAGAAACAATATTCAATCAAATGAACGCAAAAGTAGGCTACTGACCTCAATCAGACTATTCTACTAAACTATAAGCTTATGTTACGGAAAATAATGCGATCAACTTATCAATGAGTCTCTTTATTGTCAATAAAAGTCACTTTAAAATAATTCAGTAACATAAAAACAGTGGATATATGGACATAAAAAATAACCCACTTTAACATTTCAGTTATTTCAAATGGCAACATAAAACATGCATATTAGGGCTTGGAGAAAAAAAATCGATTTTTTTTTGTGATTTTAAAATCGATTTTTTTATTACAGATATTAATTCAAATTAAATTGCTTTTTTTTTTTTTTTTTTTTTGCCCTTGCTTATAGATGAGGTTGACCGAAGTTATAGCCACTTTCGTTTCAACAGAAGATGAAATGTGTCGTTACAGAGCTGCACCATTCTTTAAAAGTCTGTGATCTCGATTCAAACACCCACGCTTTCTTCTTCCATTTCGTCTGTCTATTAAACCTTTGACAAAATCATATCGCAACATTCAAATCTGTGTTGGCGTGCGTGCGTCACTTTAAGGTAGTGGGAGGCAGAGCCATAGAGAGAAAGAGTTGCGACCAGGCGGGAAGGAAGTCGACCGGAAGTTGAAGCCGGCCGCGTGCCACCATCTTGTAGCAGAACTTCACCTGCAGTTAGCATCCCATTGACTCCCATTCATTTTGGCGTCACTTTGACAGCGAATAACTTTACATCTGAGGCGTTTGAGGACTCCATTTGTCCATTATTTATTTCCAAAGAAACACGACAATGTATAAAATGCTCCATTACCTTGTAGCTTATGTTATGGCCCCGTAGAAGCAGTTTTTATAAAAGTAGGCTAACGATTGCGTCATAACCACGCGACTCTCTGTCGCACAGTAGAGAGATTACCGTATGGACGGGAGGAAAAGCTCGCGGGCAATCGGGGGGACGTAGAGGCAAAATGACAATATAATTAATCAGAATACCTAGCAAAAGTTGCTCCTGCTCCAAGCTCATGGACAATTCCTACTCACACTCTCCGTCTCTGCAAGATTTGGAAGGGAATGATTCAGATTTCTCTTGGCACAGCTACTAGAAGACAGACGGGTTGCTCACGTGGTCCGTGTAACGCTTTGCTCGGTTTGAGTCTGCGCGTCAGGAAAGGAAGTGCTAAGAAATCGCTAAAAATGGGCTTCACTTGTCTCAATTGAGTTCCAATGGGGTCGCTGTGTCCATTTCTTTTACTGTCTATGGTTGCGACACTCCCATAGACCTCCGTTGTAAATAATGGCGGCGCTTTTAACCGCCTACTTCCGGGATTTGAAGATCGGATTAGTTCCAAACACTGTCATTTGGTCGTTGGACACCATTCACTTACATTGCTGCGCGTCGAGTTGTTCCAGAGGTAAATTGCTGAAATATCGACCTCTTTTGAATTGTCAGCTGTCTATATTGTATCAGAGGCCCTTTGCGATGCTTATACTGGTCTTCATTTGTATATGCACGGCGTAATTATTTATATTTTATGTTGGTTGTTTCAACCAATTTTCAAGCACTGCCTGCAGCTAGTTAGGTAGCGCGACTTCGCCAGCTGTGACAAGAGCTCGGTAATGAATCGCTGCCACCTTTATAGCGACTTCATTCATTTTAATCTTAATTAAATTTTTTGGGATACTAACTTTTCATTATGTTTTGTTGTCTTGAGTGAAGCAGCTTGTGAGAACAATGCTGGACCTCTAGGATTGTTATGGCCATCACCAGTCCTGTCTGTTTCATCGATCACCTGCCCCTGGTTTTTGTTTTTCTTGTTCACACACACTCTGTAATGTGCCGGAGAAAGCAGGCGGAAGCAAGGATCTAAGCGCAAGTTTTTAATGAAATAAACATAGAACAAATAATAAAGAACTTCAGGGAAAAAGAAACAAAACCACGAGCATGACAAGACTAGAAGCAACCCTTACATGTACAACAACTGACAAAGTAACAAGTGAAACACAAGGGCTATAAATACACAGGGACCAACAAGCTAAACAAGATAACAAGGGGGTGTGGCTAATTAGAAACACCTGGGGATACTAATAAACTAGAAAAACTACAAAGGACTACAAAACATGACACAGAACAGGAAATAACTAAAGTCCACACAAGACGAGGGAAACACAAGACAGGAATCATGACAGAGCCCACCCTTTAAGGAGCGGATTCCAGACGCTCCACACAAAATAAATAAAGGTCAAGGAGGGTGGTGGAGCAGAGGTGGAACGGGGGAGGGATGGAGGGCCAGGTCCGTGGAATTGAAGAGGACCTAGAGACTGTGGCAAAACGGGAGACCAGGGCGGAGCAGGCAGTGCAGGCGGCCAGGGCGTAGCAGGTAGTGCAGGCGGCCAGGGCGTAGCAGGCAGTGCAGGCGGCCAGGGCGGAGCAGGCGGCCAGGGCGGAGCAGGTAGTGCAGGCGGCCAGGGCGGAGCAGGTGGCCAGGGCGGAGATGAACCTCCAGGCGGCCAGGGAGGAGACGAACCTTCAGGCGGCCAGGGCGGAGACGAACCTTCAGGCGGCCACGGCGGAGAAGATCCTTCGGGCGGCCACGGCGGTGAAGACCCTTCGGGCGGCCACGGCGGTGAAGACCCTTCGGGCGGCCACGGCGGTGAAGACCCCTTGGGCGTCCACGGCGGTGAAGACCCTTCGGGCGGCCTTCGGGCGGCCACGGCGGTGAAGACCCTTCGGGCGGCCACGGCGGTGAAGACCCTTCGGGCGGCCACGGCGGTGAAGACCCTTCGGGCGGCCACGGCGGTGAAGACCCCTCGGGCGGCCAGGGCTGAGACGACCCTTTGGGCGGCCAGGGCGGAGACGACCCTTCGGGCGGCCAGGGCGGAGACGACCCTTCGGGCGGCCAGGGCGGAACAGGAGACCACCCCTCTGGCGGTCCTGGTGGATCGGGCTGGTCCGGAGGTGTATTGCCCCCCCCCAAAATTTTCTTGGGGAGGCTCCCCGGTAAAGAGTCCTGGACCAGCGATGAAGAGGGCTTTGAGCTTGGCAGGACCAGCGGCGAAGAGGGCTCTGAGCTGGGCAGGACCAGCGGCGAAGAGGGCTCTGAGGTGGGCAGGACCAGCGGCGAAGAGGGCTCTGAGCTGGGCAGGACCAGCGGCGAAGAGGGCTCTGAGCTGGGCAGGACCAGCGGCGAAGAGGGCTCTGAGCTGGGCAGGACCAGCGGTGAAGAGGGCTCTGAGCTGGGCAGGACCAGCGGTGAAGGCTTTGAGCTGGGCAGGACCAGCGGTGAAGGCTTTGTGCTGGGCAGAACCAGCGGTGAAGGCCTTGTGCTGGGCAGGACCAGCGGTGAAGGCTTTGTGCTGGGCAGGACCAGCGGTGAAGGCTTTGTGCTGGGCAGGACCAGCGGTGAAGGCTTTGTGCTGGGCAGGACCAGCGGTGAAGGCTTTGTGCTGGGCAGGACCAGCGGTGAAGGAGACTCTGGGATGGCGTGAAGCTCTGGATCGGCAGAAGTGACGTGAACAGTCTCTGGATCAGCAGAAGTGACGTGAACAGTCTCTGGATCAGCAGAAGCGACGTGAACAGTCTCTGGATCAGCAGAAGCGACGTGAACAGTCTCTGGATCAGCAGAAGCGACGTGAACAGTCTCTGGATCAGCAGAAGTGACGTGAACAGTCTCTGGATCAGCAGAAGCGACGTGAACAGTCTCTGGATTAGTAGAAGTGACGTGAACAGTCTCTGGATCAGCAGAAGCGATGTGAACAGTTTCTGGATCAGCAGAAGTGACGTGAACAGTCTCTGGATCAGCAGAAGTGACGTGAACAGTCTCTGGATCAGCAGAAGTGACGTGAACAGTCTCTGGATCAGCAGAAGTGACGTGAACAGTCTCTGGATCAGCAGAAGCGACGTGAACAGTCTCTGGATCAGCAGAAGCGACGTGAACAGTTTCTGTGGTGGCCATCTTGTCCAAAGACACAGGCTCGGCAGACGTGACGTGAACAGGCTCGGCATCAGCCATCTTGTCTGAAGACACAGGCTCGGCAGACGTGACGTGAACAGGCTCTGTGGCGGCCATCTTGTCCGAAGACACAGGCTCGGCAGACGTGACGTGAACAGGCTCGGCGTCGGCCATCTTGTCTGAAGACACAGGCTCGGCAGACGTGACGTGAACAGGCTCGGCGTCGGCCATCTTGTCTGAAGACACAGGCTCGGCAGACGTGACGTGAAGTGCAGGCTTGGCTGGTATGGCATGATGTGCAGGCTCGGCTGGACTGGCGTGAAGTGCAGGCTCAGCTGGACTGGCGTGAAGTTTCTCCACCTCCCCTACAGTGAAGGGGGAACCACAAAACTGCAGGACAAAGTCAATGTACTGTACCAGGGTCCAGCTGGGGTCTTCCTCTGGTAAATTTAAGCTAATGTCCTGTTCTAGTCCACTCCAGAAACAGTCCTTCAGCCTAGCCTCGTTCCCAGGAACAAGATGACTATAAAAAAGGAACTCCTCCACATAACTTTCGATGCTGCGATTATCTTGAAAAATAGAACAAATTTTGCTCAGTGGGTCCCAGCTAGTACTTGCTAGATCCATAGTCGGTCAGTTGTTCTGTAATGTGCCAGAGAAAGCAGGCGGAAGCAAGGATCTAAGCGCAAGTTTTTAATGAAATAAACATAGAACAAATAATAAAGAACTTCAGGGAAAAAGAAACAAAACCACGAGCATGACAAGACTAGAAGCAACCCTTACATGTACAACAACTGACAAAGTAACAAGTGAAACACAAGGGCTATAAATACACAGGGACCAACAAGCTAAACAAGATAACAAGGGGGTGTGGCTAATTAGAAACACCTGGGGATACTAATAAACTAGAAAAACTACAAAGGACTACAAAACATGACACAGAACAGGAAATAACTAAAGTCCACACAAGACGAGGGAAACACAAGACAGGAATCATGACACACTCACACAAACACACATTTTTTTGTTGTCTGTCATTGTTTAATAAAAAATATTTTATTTGAAAACCTTCATTTGTATCAGCCATGCTTAATTGATGTCTATAGTTTTGATAATATGTGTGTCATGGCTTAATCTTAAAATTATATTCTTAGTCTTGAGCTAGCTTTTATAAGCGAATTCTGAACGGACCGCCACGGCAGACCACTTTGCGTGATCAAAGGTAGGCTAATGGCTGAATCGGAATTTATAAGCAAAATCACGGGAATCAATAGCCTAATACAGCCCAGTTGTGCTAAAATAAATATGAGACGTCCATCATCAGATGAATGATATGGAAAAGTTAAGTTAGAGCCGCTAAAGCCAGTGTTACTACCCATGCGAACATGAACACTAAGTTCAGTTCAGTTCAACTTTATTGGCAGACTCAAGGTCCATTAGAAAACCATACAACATTCCAGGAACACACATATACAACACAACAACAAACAGACAATTACCAATTATAAAAGACAGTTATACCAGTGCCTCCACAGCTGTGACTGGTATCGCACAACACTTTCACTAGGATTTGCCAGTAACTTAATAATACCATTCTGAGAACCATCCAGCCGACCAATAAATTTGTACATCAGATTTCTCAATAAAGCCTGAAAAGTGTTGACTCTTGCCTTACAAAACAATTCACTTGCACTACACCACCTAGGTTTTTGAAGCAATATTCGCATACAGTCATTATAAGCCACCTGAAGCTTATGTATGGTTGTCTTTTTAAACTTGGCCCACAATGGGGCAGTGTAGAGAGGAGTACAGTAGGCTTGAAAGAGCCTTATCTTAACATTGTCTGAACACATATAGAATTTTCTTGCTAACATGTTAGCTTGAGCATAAAGCATACGACACTGCCTATACATGTCATCATCATCAGACAATTGATCTGTGAGGAAGTGCCCCAGGTATTTTGTTTTATTACAAACACCTAGCACTTTACCTGCCAAATAAAAAACTGGAAAGTTGAGGTCTTTGTCCCCTTTTGTTCTGCATATCATGACAACACTCTTCTTAGCATTATACTGCACGTCATATTTGAGCCCATAATCAGAACATATATTCAACAACTGTTGAAATCCAGCACTGCTAGGGGAAACAATAGCCAGATCATCGGCATACATAAAATGATTTATTAAAACGTTACCAATCATACAACCGGTTTTGCCGCCTCTTAGTTGTTCTGATAAGTCATTCATATACAGGTTGAAAAGGGCCGGGGAGAGTAACCCCCCTTGTCTTACTCCATTACCAACACTAAACGGAGGGGAGACACTATTACCCCATCTGACCTGCATACTCTGGTTGGCATAACAGTATGCCAAGATTCGTATCATGCTGTCAGGCACGCCCCTTAGTTTCATTTTCAGGAACAACTTCCGATGATTGACTCGGTCAAAAGCTTTAGAGGCATCTATAAAACCAATTAAAACAGAGGAGTTTTGCCTCCTGTCCACTTCAACTACTTCTTTCAAGGCATATATACACAAATCAGTACCATGTTTAGCCTTAAAGCCAAACTGGTTGTCTGTAGTTTCAATATACTCACTCAAACGATATAATATAATCCTCTCTAAAACTTTAGATAACACACTGGCTAGTGTGATTGGCCTATAATTCTCCATGCTTCCAACCTTGCCAGCCTTGTCTTTAATGACAGGCACAAGAGTAACGGCTAACATCGAGTCTGGTAACATTCCATGAGTCATAAATCCATTAAAGCAAAAGGCAAGGAGAGCTGCAACCTTTGGACTTGCATACTTAAGGTGCTCTGCTATGATTTGATCTGAGCCACTTGCTTTATTTTCAGATAACTGAGAAATTGCTTGATGAACCTCATGAGTTGTGATTCCCAATATGTCTCTTTTGGCAATATTGCCCACTTTATAAGGATCACTATTGACGCAATTAAATAAAGCAGAGTAATGTTGCCTCCACAACTCCGTTATATTATCGACTCCCGAAATTCCCTCAATAGTGCATGGTGTCACGGCTTTGCCGGGCTCCTCCTCCTGTCTGTGTGTTGCGTCTGTCTCCTACAGGTGAGCTGGGCGCAGGTGTTTGGAGTTGTGCTAATCAGTTCCTGGTCTAGGTCTTTAAAAACGCTTTAGATGAGACCAGAGGGAGATCGCCGCCGTTGTTTCATCTCTCCCGCACCGTTTAGGATTATTGTTTTGTTTATTCACTACACCGCACTATACTGATTGCATACACTGTTATTTTTCAAAGCCAACTTCATTACTGACTGTATGAAATCTATTTTGTTAAAATTTTCTTTATTTAATAAATTTATTTATATTGCTATTCCGCGTGTTGTCTTTCCCTACTCTGTTGCTTGCTTTGAGCCAGGCTTGTAACAGATTTGGGGATCTCGTCCGGGATTTTTGAACCATCGATCGGTAAATATGCGTTTTTTTGCATTTCTCAATTGAGTTTGAGTATTTAATAGTGTTCGTTGTTAAACGCACTTTAGTATTGTAGGCCGTTTTGATTAACGTGCCTAATTTGTTGACTGTATTCGGATCCTATGGTTATCCGGCGCAGTAAGTTTGGGCATTTAACGCATGGTAAATTATTGGGAAAGACATGCATGCGGATCAGTTAATTAGGTTTTGATTTTTTTTTGTATTACGTCGGTGCGGGAGACAAGGAGATAATTTGGGTTGTTTGTGCCTGGGGTTGTTTAAATACAGCCAGGTTAAAGTATTGCGGGTGGTTCATTGTTGGGTAGGTGCGGGCCTTCGCTGTGTTTGCGAGACAAAAATAAATAAATAAATAATTGATGGTGTAGCGATTGGAGCTTTGCGAACCCCTGCTTGTTTGTTATTTTAGTTTTTTGTTTTTGTGCTATATCCTGGGCGGAGGACACAGTCGTGGATGCCTGCTTTAACGTCATTTTGTCGGGGAAGTTAGGTGCCGCTGATATCGTGATTAAAAATCTCCGTTCTTGGGGTATGCATGAAGTGGATCGATGTGTGCAGGACAGCTCCGTTTGTTTTTGTCTTGTAGCTGCAGTGTGGTGGCCGCACTTACATTGATAAATGTGCTCATTTAAACATTTTTGTTTAAGGGTTAAAGTAAAACGGCAAAGGAAATAAATGGATACTTTGGATAATTTTTTTGCTGCTCCATCAGATCAGGTTTTAGATACGTTGACTAAGGAGCAGTTGTGTGACGTTAGTGAACATTATAATTTTGAATTGGGCTTGAAAAAAAATGCGAAATTGGCACAGATAAGGCAGGCGGTTAGAACTAAATTGGCTGAAAGAAAAGTTCTCCCATCAATAGCTTCAATGGATGAGTTGGAGCCTGAAGGTGCTTCAACGCCACTGGAAACATTGGGTGAGTCTCGCAGTAATTTTGGTCTTACCTTTGAACAACAAAAAGAGCTGTTAGAAATGCAACAAAGAGAGAGAGAAGCTGAACGTAGAGAGAGAGAAGCTGAACGTCAATTAGAATATAATAAAATCAAAAGTGATCGAGAAATTGCTTTAGAACGTCTTAGGTTGATTGCAGAAGGGAAAATTAGAGGTGATACTGGTGGTGATGTTCCGATTGGACCAGCGCGCACCCCTGATATCTCTAATATGGCCAGATTGCTACCAAGGTTTAATGAGAAAGATCCGGATGTGTTCTTTTCACTGTTTGAAAGTGTGGCAGATGATCGTTGTTGGAGTGATTCTGAGCGAACATTGTTACTCCAGAGCGTTCTAGTTGGAAAAGCGCAGGAGGCGTTTATTGCTTTGTCGGTGCCTGAAAGAAAGATTTATAAAAGCGTGAAAGATGCTGTGCTTAAAGTATACGAGTTAGTTCCGGAGGCATATAGGCTGCGATTTCGAAACTGGAAGAAGGGAGAAAAGCAGACTTACACAGAGGTAGTAAGAGAGCTGAATTGTCATTTCAATCGTTGGTGTGCTGCAGTAGGCGTCTCTACCTTTGAAGAGTTGTGTAATTTAATTGTTTTAGAGCAATTTAGAAACATCCTCCCTGATCGAATCGCAGTATATATAAACGAGCGGAAGGTAAAAACGGCAGCAGACGCCGCAGTTTTATCTGATGTCGTTTTATCTTTACGTTTTAACGCACAGGCAAAATTTTAAAGAATATAATCCAGGAAGGGGCTACCGCGAGCAGCGCTTTGGACGTTTCAGTGAACGTTCAGGAATTTCTAATACTGCCACTAGTCAGTCAGTTGCCAAGGAGCAGTCTCGTGGCAAGGCAGATCCGGATGCTTGTCGTTACTGTTTTGAGAAGGGGCATTGGAAGAACGAGTGTCCAGCCTTGAAAGAGAGGGGCCAGAGGAGCAAACCTGGCGCGGCAAGACCTGTTGCTCTTGCCGTTTCTGGTGCGCGCGCACGGTCTGAGTTCATCCACACAGAGATTAGGTCAAACCCTGAAGTGGGTGTGGCCTCCTCTAACTTGTCTGCAGACAGTCTTGTGGGATCTAGCCAGTATAGCCGTTCTAATGTAATTGAAGCCGATGTCAATGATTACTCTCCTTTCATTACAGATGGTTTCGTATCGTTGGTGGGCAGTTCTGCAAAGGTGCCAGTTAAAATTCTTAGAGATACGGGGGCCTGTGAATCTTTTCTTCTAGAGTCGGTTTTGCCTCTTTCTAGTGAGTCCAGCACTGGTAATGTTTTAGTGAGGGGAATTGGGTTGCAAGTTGTAACTGTTCCTCTGCATAGAATTGAGCTACAGTCAGACCTGGTTCAGGGTGAGGTTGTCATTGCTGTGCGCCATTCGTTGCCTGTAGATGGTGTACATCTCATCTTGGGTAATAACTTGGCTGGAGAGCGTGTTTGGCGTGATGTGTCGCCACCTGTGGTGGTTAAGAGTGTTCCATCTATCCCATCAGGACCTGATAGTAGCCTGCAGAGCTTACCTGAGGTGTTTTCTGCCTGTGCAGTAACACGTGCCATGAACCGTGCCTCTGGAACTGAGGTTTTAGAGAAAAATCTTAAGCCTGATTTACAGTCTATTGTTTTGCCAGATTTGCCATCTTCTCTGTCCTTTAGTGATTTTGTTGTAGCTCAGAAGGAGGACTCAACATTGAGTGAACTGTTTGCTGGGGTTTTGCCTGTTGAGGAGCGACATAGTGCAGCGAGGGGTTATTTTGTTCAGGATGGGTTGTTGGTTCGTAAGTGGATGCCTCAGACTAATGAGATGTTAGAAGATCCTGTTTTCCAGATAGTAGTGCCTGTGAAGTTTAGAGACTTGATACTACAGACGGCTCATGGTGATATAGCGGGCCATTTAGGTGTGCGGAAGACATATGACAGACTTATGAAGTACTTCTATTGGCCTTGCCTAAAGAAGGATGTGGCATGCTTCATTAAGACCTGTCATACATGTCAGCTAACTGGAAAGCCTAATCAGGTGATCAAGCCAGCTCCACTTTACCCTATTCCAGCTTTAGGGAACCCATTTGAGTATTTGCTAATTGACTGTGTTGGACCACTGCCTCCATCTAAGTCAGGATGTGTTTACCTTTTGACTGTGATGTGTCAGGCCACCCGTTACCCCGCTGCCTATGCATTACGTACAATTTCTACCAAGTCGGTGGTGAAGGCTCTCTCTCAGTTTATCTCTATCTTTGGCATCCCCCAGATTATTCAGAGTGATAGAGGCTCTAATTTTACATCACGTATGTTTTCAGAAGTTCTTGAGCAGCTGCATGTTAAACATCAGCTTAGTAGTTCATATCACGCCCAGAGCCAAGGCTCTTTGGAGCGTTTTCAACAGACGCTCAAGTCACTGCTTAGGGGTTACTGTGTTCAGCTCAGCAAAGACTGGGAGGAAGGGCTTCCATGGTTGTTGCTTGCGGCACGTGAGGTAACACAGGAAAGTACAGGTTTCTCACCTAATGATTTGGTGTTCGGCCATAGAGTTCGGGGGCCTTTAGCTGTCCTGCAGGATAAGCTGAAGTGTCCTGAGAGTCCTACTAACTTGTTGGAGTATGTGAACGGCTTCCGCCGGAAATTGTTCTTAGCTTGTGAGATGGCTGTAGAAAATCTGACTAAGGCTCAGAAGAAAATGAAGAGCTGGTATGACCGCCGGGCTGAGCCGAGAGTGTTCAGTCCTGGAGATCAGGTTCTGGCACTGTTGCCGATAGCCGGTTCTCCCTTTCTTGCTAAATATTCAGGTCCCTACACGGTGGTTCGGCAGGTGTCAGACCTGAACTATCTAGTTTCAACTCCTGATCGTAGGCGTAATACGCAACTCTGTCACATTAATCTTTTGAAACCTTATTACAGTAGGTCTTCGGTTTCTGGGGCAGCAGAGACTGGTGATCAGGTTAAGTCAGTTGCTTTGGCTGTAAGTGCTGGGATATCTAGTTTCTCTCCCCACATGGTGGCAGCGTGTGGTGATGAGGATGTGGTTAGCCCAGACGACTGTGTGCTTCAGCCTCGGTTGAAGAACTCAGAGAAGTTGTCTAAGTTGGACACATTACTTGGGCATTTGTCCAAGGAGAGGGCATTAGAAGTTGAGTCGTTGATTTTTAACTTTCCTGCTTTGTTTTCAGACACACCGTCATGCACTCATTTGATCAAGCACGACATTGATGTGGGTGACACTGAGCCGATAAGGCAAAGGTTTTATCGGGTGTCACTCGAGAAACAGCAGCACCTAGAGGCAGAGGTGAAGTATCTCTTGAATAATGGTTTGGCAGAACCCTCTTATTCCAGTTGGGCTTCACCTTGCATTCTAGTTAGTAAACCTGACGGAACGTATAGATTTTGTACCGATTATAGGAAGCTAAATAACATCACAAAGCCAGATTCTTTTCCGCTTCCAAGGGTTGAAGACTGTGTTGACCGGGTAGGATCGGCCAGGTTCGTAAGTAAATTTGATTTACTTAAAGGCTACTATCAAGTTCCTTTGACACCTCGGGCTCAGGAGGTTTCAGCCTTTATAACGCCGTCTGGCCTGTATTCGTACTCTGTGATGAGCTTTGGGTTGCGAAATGCGCCCGCCACATTTCAGCGACTAATGAACCGCGTAGTCTCTGGTTTACAGGGCTGTGCTGTTTATTTGGACGATGTGGTCGTGTATAGTGACGGATGGTCTGAACATCTTGAGCGTATCCAGGCTCTTTTTACGCGGTTAGTTGAAGCTCGTCTCACTGTAAATCTCGCTAAGTGCGAGTTTGCCCAGGCGACAGTTGTTTATTTGGGGAAGGTGGTGGGGCAAGGCCAGGTGAGGCCTGTGCACGCTAAGGTGGTGGCTATCGATAATTTCCCTGTTCCAGCTACCAAACCTGAGCTCAGACGTTTTTTAGGAATGGTGGGGTATTATCGTGGCTTCTGTGCTAACTTTTCCACTGTAGTTGCCCCATTGACCGACCTTTTGAAGGGCCGTATTAAATTTGATTGGACTTCGATTTGTCAGGCCGCATTCGATAATGTGAAGTTGTTGTTAACATCTGCTCCTGTTTTAATGGCTCCCCGCATGGACCAGTCATTCCAGATGCAGGTCGACGCTAGCCACGTGGGTGCTGGAGCTGTGCTTCTGCAGAGGGATGAGCAAGGCGTAGATCGGCCAGTGTGTTTCTTCTCAAAAAAGTTTAACCGCCACCAGTTAAATTACTCGACCATCGAGAAAGAAACACTAGCTTTAATCTGGGGATTACAACACTTTGATGTTTATTTAAGTGGGGGTGCTGTTCCGGTTACCATTTATTCTGATCACAACCCACTAACGTTCTTATATTCTCTAAAGAGCCCAAGTCAGCGCCTTATGCGCTGGGTGTTATTTTTACAACCGTATAGCCTACTGATCCGGCACATTCGGGGTGTGGACAACATCATGGCTGACGCTTTGTCCCGTGCCCCGTGTGAGCCGGAGTGAGTCAGTGTCTTGTCCTGTCTGTTTCTCTCTCTCTTGTATCTCCTATCTCTTTCTCTGCCTAGTCTCCTTAAAATTTGGCTTTCCAGGTACCGGGACTTGCTGGGGCCTCGAGTTTGAGGGAGGGTAGTTGGAATTACTGGGGAGTGGAGGGAAGGGGGGGCCTGCTGGACTCAAGTAGCCATTTTGCATCTGCTTTGCAGGCTTGGGCGGAGTGTCCAAGTCATAACCCCTAGACAAAGTTAAGTATTTTTAACATTTGATGTTTATTCACAAAAGAAAAAGAAATTATATATTGATGTGATATGTATGTTCGTTATTTGATATGTTTGGGTGCTAAGGGGAGCGGTGTAATTTTTCCAGAGTCTCTCTTTGAGAGGTCTCTGTCGTAAGGGGGGGGGTGTCACGGCTTTGCCGGGCTCCTCCTCCTGTCTGTGTGTTGCGTCTGTCTCCTACAGGTGAGCTGGGCGCAGGTGTTTGGAGTTGTGCTAATCAGTTCCTGGTCTAGGTCTTTAAAAACGCTTTAGATGAGACCAGAGGGAGATCGCCGCCGTTGTTTCATCTCTCCCGCACCGTTTAGGATTATTGTTTTGTTTATTCACTACACCGCACTATACTGATTGCATACACTGTTATTTTTCAAAGCCAACTTCATTACTGACTGTATGAAATCTATTTTGTTAAAATTTTCTTTATTTAATAAATTTATTTATATTGCTATTCCGCGTGTTGTCTTTCCCTACTCTGTTGCTTGCTTTGAGCCAGGCTTGTAACAATGGTAACAGAGTATTAACCTTGTTTAGAGCTCTTACCTCCCTCCAAAAGTCAGTGGTATTATTACAAAGTAGCTTTTCAGCCAAAGAGTCTGCTCTCATGACTTGCTCGTATTTGCTAACATAACGAACTGCATATTTATACCTAGCATTAGTAATCTTTTTAAGGTCCAGGACAGGCCCCTGTCTGGGTCTACCAGCCAGAACCCAAGCTTTAAATGCCTCCTTGGCTTCCGCCCTATGTGCAGCCACAAACTTATTCCAACCTGGCTTGATGTTATGTGGCTTATCAGAGCAAGTAAAGTATGATCTACTTGCCTTATACATAGCATCCACAATAGAATCATACATTGCACATAAAGCTTCACAATGAGCATTGTCATTACAATTTACATTAGAGCACATAACTGCACTTTTTGGCAAATATACACTACTCAGAAGAACATCTGTTTTCCTACAATATAACAAAACATCCTCATTTGAGAGCTTAGCCCAATCCAGTTTAGCTTTACAAGCACTATTACCCACATTGGTCATTTCAGGAAGACTGTCAACATCAAGCAACATAACAAACGGGACATGATCAGACATGGACGTTTCATACAAGATTTTCATTGATCGCAAACAAGCATGGGCATCTGCAGTGCTAATACAATGATCAAGCCATGATGTTGTATGCCAGGCTTCACTTATGTAAGAATAGCTATCTGCAGGTAACAACAATTGGCTGGATAATATAAGGTTATTGTCTTCACAAAACTGTAACATATGTTTAGCAAAAGCTGAGCTTCTGTCTGAAAGATCAGCATTCATGTCACCAACCACATATACACTCATGGAATGATTATAATGAATAAAAGAATTTATAAAAGCAAGTCTATGCAAATATTCATCCTCATTCTGCTGACACTCATATGGTGTATATATGTTAAGAATAATAAACTCTCTATTGTTAACCTTTAACTGTACTGCAATGCACCAGTCAACTTCAAGCCTTATGACTTTTATCACTGAGTCCAATTTTTTGTGCCAAAGGATAGCCACACCTCCTGCTATCCTTCCTCTCACTATTCCCATTGAAAGATCAGTTGTAGATTCACCAGCACCGTAGAAATTGTCTTTAAAAGAGTTCAATTTCTCCAAATCTTGTTTAGGTAAAAACGTTTCCTGTAAACATAAAATTTCACAGTTTTGCATCAAGCTATCCACAACTACACGCCGAGCCCTGTCCCCTGCGCTGCTGCCGACACACAACCCCCGACAGTTGTAAGATGCAACACGCATGGGAGAATTTAAGAGGACAGTGCTGCCATAGCCCTAACCGGCACAACCGCTCCAAGTGTTGAACTTGTTACACTACTACCAGTCACTCCCGCCTTACGGGGCTCATAATATCGCCGCACAACAGAACCTTCAGGCCAGAGTTCGGGGTTGTACATCTCCGCGACTTCACTGCATTCCACACACACTTTAAATGAACTGTATCTATTACTCACAGTGACAACCCGTTGACAGGTAACTTCACGGCCAAGCTTTTCTTTAAGATAGTTAGCCAGCGTCTCTGCGTCAAGGTCTGGAGAGAATTTGGTAGCAAAAACACTTACCATCTTCGTCCGAACCACTTTTATATTTCCTTGCGCACCCGTGCCAACAATAGGCTTAGGTATCCTCCGCTCCGGTTTGTCTGCACGCTCTTTTCCCAGAGCCAACTGGCCCTGTGTGTGCTTCCTCATTCTTCGGCCCTGTTTCACAACATAGCTCCATTTTGGTGAATCTGGCACTGCCACAGTCCCTCCAGGGCATACAACTGCGCCCACAGCGAGACCCCCAGCACCGACACCCTCACCCAAGCCGATCCTCGCGCTGCGTGCAGAAGCATGACCAACACCTATGAGTTCACTGTTAACAGGTGATCCGGAGACGCCCGCAGCCGCCACCAACTCCACACCGCCATCCTCGGCAGAGGCTCCGAGCAATCCACCATCACTCGGTAAGTCCAGACAGTTCCTTATGCCATGACTGGACTCCAAATGTCGCTCTAGTGCGTTGACTCTGTGATCAATGGTCGTAGTGGCAGCATACAGATTGTCACCAACATCGGCCTGAAGTTTCACTGCATGTCTAAGCGCACAAACCTCACTGTGCAGGCGTTCCATCTTACTGAGCAGGTTTGAGACATCCATGTTGTTAAACGTCACAGGCGGCAGCTCATCCAGGTAGTGGGAAACAAATCTCGGAATGTTTTCTCCACACTCGTTTAACACTTTTAGGCAACTTTTAATATTGTTTACATCCTTCTGGTTGCCTTTAAATGCAACGCACCGTTGCTTAGTATTAGGACAAAGTTCGAACAGCACCTTTTTAGATGCTTCAATCCACTCAGAGTCGAAGGTATTCGAGGCTACTAGGACAAGTTCATCCTGACTCATCGTTTTTATTTTAACCGCAAGGAAGTTCAGAAATTCATCCTCTACGATAACCTTGCCTTCCACGGTCTCCCAAATCTTGGGTTTTAGTCGAGGCCGGCTAAAACTTGAATCAGCCACAACATGACGCACACTTTCAGCCATCTTGAAAATCAGATCTTCCCTCCCTCTGAAAATAAGCTTTTCCCTCCAAAAATATAGCCTAAAACTTATCTCCAAATGCAAAACTGACATTAACAAAATGCAATAATGCAATAACAGCTGAAAAAGTACTTGGGTGTGTGTTTTATTTTATATTTACCGTTCAATAATACAATCGCTGCTGTCTGTCCCATAGAAGAACATGACAGCCAGCGTGTGTTTCAGAACTATTGGGGCTTACATTAGAGCCCTGCACGGGCCAAAAACTCCAGCCCTAGCCCGGCCCTGGCCCGTGGTGTTCAAGCCCTACCCGACCCCAGCCCGACAACGCCTGCAATTTTTTCAGCCCGAACCCGACCCGACCCGAGACTAACATCAATCACTTTTAAGCTCTCTCTGACGCGCGCGCTCTTTGACGCGCTCTCTCTCTCTCTGATGCGCGCTGTCTCTGCTACACACGCAAACACACACACATCGCGCGCTCTCTGATGCACACTGTCTCTGCTACACACGCAAACACACACACGTCACACGCTACTAAGAGGTAAACTTTTATTATAGGCCTGAAACATCATGCCCAAAAATATTGGACAAACCGTCCATTACTCAGAAGCATAAACGTGAAGGGAGAATATAGTGCTACGGGATCAAACCGCAAAAATAAGTAAATAAACGGCCTACCTTTCTTTGCTTTTCAGTAACTGAAGTGTCACCTGTTTAATGCACGTGAGTGACGCGCGCGCGTTCGTGTATGCGTGTTGCGTTTGTGTTACTTTCTTAGGTGATGTATAATATTTATAATATAATCAATATAACAATATTTCATACACACTTCGTGACGTGTGCTCTGCTGCACGTTAATTATATACACAATGAGGAGAGAAGCTAAAATAAGCCCGAGCCCGATCTGTAAAAAAAAAAAAAACGGCCCGAGCCCGGCCCGAATGGGCTTAGCCTGTCGGGCCCCGTCGGGCCCCGACGGGCTTGCAGGGCTCTACCTTACATGAACCACGTGACAGCCATAGCGGCGATATCAAAGAGTGTCGCAACTCTTTCTCTCTATGGCTCTGGTGGGAGGGAGTGTTGTGAGGTTAGGGGGCACATCAGCCAGAGTTGTAGTGTGTGTGTGTGTGTGTGTGTGTGTGCGAGTGAGTGAGACTGCTGCCTGCTGAACATTGGGTCGCAGGAATAAGGATCTGAAGTGCCGGTGTTTCGGGAACAAAAACCCGCCGAACTGATCCGAAACCAGCCCAACTTTTATCCACCCGCCCAAACCCATTTTTGCCCGCAAAATAGATTGCAAAACCGCCCAATCTGGCAACCCTGAACATATGCTGCAGGGAGATAGACGTTTATATAGGCTACTGTCTATGGAGATAGAGCAGACCTTAATTTATTAGGGGTTCAAGCACGAAGTGCTGAAACCCTATTGTAATTGCCCTGATTTTTAGGGGTTCAAGCACGAAGTGCTGAAACCCTATTGTAATTGTACTGATTTTTATTATTATTATTTTTCTTCTGCCGTAAAACGCATCGTGCAGCCCAAACCGTAAGTGCTAGAGACTTGAAACTTTGCCAGATGGTAGTACAAAAATCGAGGAGAGGTTATCAAAATATGACCCCGATTGGCCCATAGGTGGCGCTACAGTGCAAAAAACAAAAAAAAATCATATTTTTGCTTAAATCTCATTAACCGTTTGTCACAGACTCAAGTGTCTTATATCATTGGAATCCTTGGGTCAAGCCGAACAAAAAAGGCCTCAAGGATTTCATTTCCGGTATGCAAATTTTCCGCCATTTTGAATTATGTCCAAAACCTACTTTTGCGAACTAGTCCCTGGTTTTGTGTCCGATCGGAACCAAACCAGTGCAGAAATGTTCTCTGGAGTCAGAATATCAATAATTATCGAAAAAAAGTTGAAATTTCGATTGACGGTCGCTAAGGGGCGCCAAAATGTTTGAAGAAGGCGGAGCCTATTTTACTAAAATGGCTATAACTCCAGAAGTAAATGAGGTATATTCACCAAACTCGGTACACCTGTGTAAGAGGTCAATCTGAGGTCATAGTAAAAAGATTGCGGCGATTGGCCACATGGTGGCGCTATAACATGAAAAAAACATAAATCAGGCTGTAACCACCTGACCGTTAGTCCGATTGACTTGAAAATTGGTATGCAGTGTCTTGGTCCAAGCTGTCATGTATATCTATGAGGACATTGGTGTATCTCAAAAAACATGGCCGCCATCGGCCAATGAAGTTTGAGCACCTATTAGACAAGGTTAACGGAGGCCGATCGGAACAAAACTCGGTGGGCATGTTCGACTCATGGCCCTAGAGGTCTGTAACAATTTTGAAAGAAATCGGCCACTAGTTGGCGCTAACGAGTTTTATGGCTCTGTAATCACGTGGTGTTACACTTATCATCACAAAATGCATATCATTTGATAGACCTGCTCATGCTGAACAACTTTGCCTCTAGAACCATTGCTGTCAATCAAACAGTTTATTAATTATTCACGAATATGTTAAAAACCTACTTTTGCGAACTAGTCCCTGTTTTTTTGCCCGATCGGAACCAAACGAGTCTAGGACAATTCTCTGGACTCTTTAGATCAATAATTATCAAAAAAAGTTGAACTTTTGCATTTTTCGCATGGGTATAATTGGGTCATAAAGAAAATGGGCGTGGCAAAATGCAAACAAAAGCCTATAAATCCTAAACAAAAACTCAGAACATCACGAAAATTGGTGAGCATATGTGCCATAACATTCTAAATAAGCATGCAAAATTGTATGTAGATCGGATGATAGTTGGCGCTATAACTGTTAAAAAGCAATGGTAAATTGCCTGTATTGGCTGTAAATGGACTTTTCAATCTATTATTTCAGTGGTTAAAAGCTTTCTAAATAAATCTTAATGTCTTGAATGCTTAAATGCCTTAAAGGCCTTAAATGCTTGAACCCCGATAAATGCTGCTTGCAGCTTTAATTATTAGGGGTTCAAGCATGAAATGCTGAAACCCTATTGTAATTGTGCTGATTTTTATTATTATTATTATTATTATTATTATTATTCCGCCCTAAAACGCATCGTGCAGCCCAAACCGTAAGAGCTGGAACCTTGAAACTTGGCCAAATGGTAGTCCTCAATTTGAGGAGAACCTATCAAAATATGACCCCGATTGGCCCATAGGTGGCGCTATAATGACCACATTTACTAAATTGCTCATAACTCCTAGACAGTTTGTCCTAGAGTCTCAATTTTAGCATCACTGTGATCCGTGGATCCAGACGGACAAAATGGCTATCTCCAAATTGCTCTACGAGCAAAAAAAATTTTCTATGGGCAATTTAGTGAAAAACCTACTTTTGCGAACTAGTCCTAGGTTTTTGGCCCAATCGGAACCAGACCAGTCTAGCACAGTTCTCTGGAGTCTCTAGATCAATAATTATCAAAAAAAAGTTGAACTTTTGCATTGGCCTGGCTGTAACAGGGTCGTTTAGGAAAGGGGTGGGACAAAAAAACACTCAAAGCCTATACAACCTAAGGGAAAACCCCAAACTTCACAAAAATCGATGAGCAGATGTGTCAGAACATGGTGAAGAAGCATGCCAAGTTTCGTGAAGATCGGACAATAGGTGGCGCTATAACTGTCCAAAACGTCTCTTCTTATTAGGGGTTCAAGCATGAAATGCTGAAACCCTATTGTAATTGTGCTGATTTTTATTATTATTATTATTATTAGGGGTTCAAGCACGAAGTGCTGAAACCCTATTGTATTTGTGCTGATTTTTATTAGGGGTTCAAGCACGAAGTGCTGAAACCCTATTGTAATTGTCCTGATTTTTAGGGGTTCAAGCACGAAGTGCTGAAACCCTATTGTAATTGTAAGGATTTTTATTATTATTATTATTATTCTTCTCCGCTAAAACGCATCGTGCAGCCCAAACCGTAAGAGCTAGAGACTTGAAACTTGGCCACAAGGTAGTACAAAAATCGAGGAGAGGTTATCAAAGTATGAGCCCGATTGGCCAATAGGTGGCGCTATAGCGCAAAAAACAAAAAAAAATCACGATTTTGCTCATATCTCAATAACCATTTGTCTCAGCTTCAAGTGTCATACATCATTGGAATCCTTGGCTCAAGCCGAACAAGAAATATAGGAGGTATTTTATTTCCGGTATGCAAATTTTTCCGCCATTTTGGATTTTGTCCAAAACCTACTTTTGCGAACTAGTCCCTGGTTTTTCGCCCGATCGGAACCAAACCAGTGCAGAAATGTTCACAGTAGTCTGAATATCAATAATTATCGAAAAAAAGTTGAAATTTCGATTCACGGTCGCTAAGGGGCGCCAAAACGTTTGAAGAAGGCGGAGCCTATTTTACTAAAATGGCTATAACTCCAGAAGTAAATGAGGTATCTTCACCAAACTCGGTACACATGTGTAAGAGGTCAATCTGAGGTCACAGTAAAAAAATCGCGGCGATTGGCCACATGGTGGCGCTATAACATGAAAAAAACATAAAATGGGCTATAACCACCTGACCGTTAGTCCGATTGACTTGAAAATTGGTATGCAGTGTCTTGGTCCAAGGTGCCATGTATATCTATGAGGACATTAGTGTATCTCAAAAAACATGGCCGCCATCAGCCAATGAAGTTTGAGCACCTATTAGACAAGGTTAACGGAGGCCGATCGGAACGAAACTCGATGGGCATGTTCGACTCATGGCCCTAAAGGTCTGTAAGAATTTTGAATGAAATCGGCCACTAGTTGGCGCTAACGAGTTTTATGGCTCTGTAATCACGTGGTGTTACACTTATCGTCACAAAATGCATATCATTTGATAGATCTGCTCATCCTGAACAACTTTGCCTCTAGAACCATTGCTGTCAATCAAACCGTTCATTAAATATTCATGAATATGTTAAAAACCTACTTTTGCGAACTAGTCCCTGGTTTTTCGCCCGATCGGAACCAGACCAGTCTAGGACAATTCTCTGGACTCTCTAGATCAATAATTATCAAAAAAAAGTTGAACTTTTGCATTTGTATGGCTGTAATAGGGTCATTTATAAAATGGGCGTGGCAAAATACACTAAAAAGCCTATAAATCCTAAATGAAAACTCAAAACTTCACAAAAGTTGGTGAGCATATGTGACATGACATCATTAACAAGCATGCAACATTTTATGGAGATTGGACCAAAGGTGGCGCTATAACTGTTAAAAAGCTTTAAAACCATATATTTCCTATGGTAAACTGTCTGTATTGGTGGTAAATGGTCTTTTCCATCTCTGATCATATAGTTCTCATATCATAATGTTCAAAACTAGTGCAATACAATTCTCTGGACTCACTAGGTCAATAATTGTCAGAAAAAGTTGAACTACTTCATTTGGATAGATATAATAGGTTCACTTCAAAATGTAGCCTTTACCAAGTGTCCCCGAAAGCCTATATCTCTTTAATGAATGACTCAGACCTTCTTAAAAAGCCAGTGAAATATCACTCTGAACATGCATGAAAATTTTCAGACCGATCGGACAAAATTTGCCTCTATAACAGTTAAAAAGGTGAAAATTATATGAATATAATGGCATATTAAGCCAATAAGTTGTATTTTACTGCCCCCTGCTGTTTAAAATTTATAAAATCACTATTTTAACATTTACAATTACATTTAGTCAAAATCCGTCCGTTAAAGTATTAGTATTGACAGTTTTATCACATCATATATTTCAAATGTCTGTATCTAAAACATAATGTGTTTGTGTAGTCTTAGGTTTCTGAATAAATTCTGAATCTTCTGATTAATAGCTAACAAAGACTTTGTGAAATGTTTATAGACCATTCAAATATATTTTCATAATGACATATCCCAATAGCATTGAAAAAACAACAACAACATTTGTCTTCGTGTGTGTGTGTGTGTGTGTGTGTGTAAGCATGCATGATTGAGTTAACATGGAAAAACTGGTTTGCTTTAGTGCAGAAAACTGCTAAACTATAACTATATAGTTATAACTATAAATCCTAAACGAAAACTCAGAACTTCACAAAAATTGATGAGCATATGTGTCATAACCTGCTAAAGAAGCATGGAAAATTTTATGGAGATCGGACCATAGTTGGCGCTATAACTGTTAAAACGCTTTAAAACCATATATTTCCTATGGTAAATTGCCTGTATTTGCTGTAAATGGTGTCTTCTATCTATTATCGTATAATGTTCATATCATAATGTTCAAAACCAGTGCAGCACAATTCTCTGAACTCTCTAGATCAATAATTATCAGAAAAAAAGTTTAACTTCTTCAAAAGGTGATTTTATATGAATATAAAGACATATTAAGCCAATAAGTGGTATTTTACTGCCCCCTGCTGTCATTTCATCATACTACTCCCTAATATTGTTATACAATTCATATTTAGACTTTATAAAATCATTATTTTAACATTTACAATCACATTTTGTCAAAACTCATCTATTGAGTATTACTATTGACAATTGTGTTACACTGAGATATGGAAATGGACGAAAGTAAGTGAATGAAATGAAACGAAAGTATAACGGCATTTAAGCCACGCCCCCGAATACAAATTCATTCATAACTCGAAAACGGAAAGTCGTTGCGCGCTCAAATTTTGATGGTGAGGACCTCTCCGGGCTCTTGATCGAAACGGGTCGTCGCGGGCCTCGGGAGCGCGCCCCCCGCGCATCGCCAGCCCGCGGGACCCCCGATTTTGAACGCCCATTACTCCCGACCCAGACCACCCCGAACATTGTGTAAGAGCTCGTTGGAAAGGGCACGTCCTTGGCTAGCTTCGATTCAAATGTGGTGTTATCTGCCCTGGGCATTCCAGAGATAATAGCCCGAACAGATGTGCCTTATAACAGTCATAACTCCCAGCCCCAATCGCCCAAAAACACCTTGATGGTCTCATTCAACAGGGCTCCTCAAGCACTATCTATGCTCTGAGTTTCAGAATTTTTCGCCATTTGGTTCCTGAGATATAAGTAAAAAAACAAATTCCCATTCATTCAAACACTTCAACTGTAAAATGTAAGCTATAATACCACTGTTGTCCACTAGAGGGAGCAGCAGGATTACGCATGATCTTTTAATTCGCTTCAGTATTGGGAAATAAACAAATGCTTTAAGAAGCAATCTTTTTTATTATGATGTTTTTTTTTTATTATGATATTTGTATATATTTTATTTTTTTATTATGATTATGAACGGTTTGATTGACATTAGTGATTCTTGAGGCAAAGTTGTTCAAGATGAGGAGATGAAGATATTTTCACAATATCACATCCTAAAAACATTGAAAACATATTTGTCTTTGTGTGTGTGTGGATGTGTTTGTGTTTGTGTGTGTGTCTGTCTGTGTAAGCATGCTTAATGGAAAGAACATGAAGAAACTGCTTTGTTTTACTGGTGGATAAAAAAGTCTTTCAAATGAAAGTGAGTCAATTAGTGGTCTTCTACTGCCCTCTGCAGGACATTCTACTTAATAAAATATTTTCATCTGTGATTTTGCATTAGTTTTTGGACTATATCAAATTACTTGCATGAAAATCACCTATTATAACACAGTCATGTTTTGTCAAAGTTTATCACTTCATTTTTACTGAGCTCTCAGTTTGAACAATTCTGCCTCTCAGTGATTAATTTGAAATCTGAAAATGGTGTTATACAGAGGAGATTTGCAATTATCATTTTGTTACCTATCTTTTATTTTAAATATCTCCATCTACAACAAAATGTGTGTGCATGTGTGTGTTCAAGCATGGTTAGTGTATTAAGTATTATTGTTTAAGTATTATTGTTTTCATTTACATTTTAACCACCAGAAGAAGAACACTCATTGGTTCATTCTGCTCACTAAAATATTATTTTTAATTTTTTTTTCCATTTGAAATATTGTTTAAACTTAATAAAATCATTAAAATAACATTTCAAATCATATTTTGTCTGTTTATAAATCCCACAGACTCACATTGGCTGCAATACTAATGTTTTTGTAAAACACAGACCTGATAGTCTAATCTGTGTGTATTGTGCATATATTATTGATATAATTACTATTGCAAATCATGTTATTGTAACTCATATCTTAATAGAATATTATTTGTAATTTTAATTCTTTATTTCTTAAGTGTTTTTTTTATGATTACTACAGATATTATCACCAAAGATATCAACTACACCTTCACTTTTAGTATTGACACGCTGCACACACAGCACAATCACACACTCACTAATGCATTCAAATAAATGTAATCTTACTGTGCTACTTTATTTGTACATGATTAGAATGAACAGAAATCTAAGAATATTTTTCTTCTTTTGTTAAAGCCATTTCAGACTCCAAGTAAGCATTATATTACTAATCATCTATTTTAAAGGTGCCATACAATTGAAAACTGTATTTATCTTGGCATAGTTGAATGATAAGAGTTCTGGACATGGAACTGACATACCGTGAGCCTCAAACACCATTGTTTCCTCCTTCTTGTGTAAATCTCCTGTTTGCAAAAGACCGCTGAAAAATTAGTGAATCCCACCATAACACCGACTGTGACGTTGGAGTCAGGATCATTAATATTTATACCCCCCAAATTTGCATTTTCCAGTCCATGTTCTAGGCCAGGCAGTGTTAATGTGGACCTGCACAGCCGAATCATCAGAAGATCTGCAGGTATTGTGAAGAAGCAAGCAAGGACAATAGTGAAAATGGCAGATCATGGATATAAATGTTATATCTGAGGCTGTGCTGCGGATTTGAGAACTTTTCATTCCCTTCCCACAAAAGAGAACTGTCAACAGGCATGGTTGATGTTTACAACAGGATACCTCACCATTTTAATTCAAAGCTGTTAGTTTGCTCTTAACGGAGGCCGATCAGAACGAAACTCGGTGGGCATGTTCGACTCGTGGCCCTAGAGGTCTGTAAGAATTTTGAAAAATCAGCCACTAGTTGACGCTAACAGGTTTTACGGCTATGTAATCACGTGATGCATATCATTTGATAGATCTCCTCATACTGAACAACTTTGCCTCAAGAACTACTGCTGTCAATCAATTTGTTCATTAAATACTTGCGATTATGTTAAAAACCTACTTTTGCGAACTAGTCCTAGGTTTTTCGCCCGATCGGAAATATACCAGTGCAGTACAATTCTCTGGAAGCTCTAGATTATTAATTATATAAAAAACTTTAACTTTATCCATTGGGTAGCCATAACAGGATCATTTAGAAAATGGGTATGGCAAAAAACACTCAAAAGCCTGTAAATCCTAAACAAAAACTCACTAAACTGCCTTATGTGCTTAAAGACCCTAAATGCTTGAACCCCGCTAAATGCTGCTTGCAGCTTTAATTATTATTATTATTCTGCCGTAAAACGCATCGTGCAGCCCAAACCGTAAGTGCTGGAGACTTGAGACTTTGCCAGAAGGTAGTACAAAAATCGAGGAGAGGTTATCAAATTATGACCCCGATTGGCCAATAGGTGGCGCTATAGTAAGCAAAAGTATAAAATCGCTAATAACTCCTAGACGGTTTGTCGTAGACTCAAGTGTCTTATATCACTATAATCCTTGGATCAAGGCGGACAAAACGTATATCTCCGATTTCATTTCCGGTTGGCAAATTTTTCCGCCATTTTGAATTTTGTCAAAAACCTACTTTTGCGAACTAGTCTGTGGTTTTTTGTCCGATCGGAACCAAACCAGTGCAGAAATGTTCTCTGGAGTCTGAATATAAATAATTATCGAAAAAAAGTTGAAATTTCGATTCATGGTCGCTACGGGGTGCCAAAATGTTCGAAGGAGGCGGAGTCAGTTTTACTAAAATTGTTATAACTCGTGAACGAAATGAGATATCTTCACCAAACTTGGTAAACATATGTAGGAGGTCAATTTGAGGTCACAGTAAAAAAATTGCGTCGATTGGCCTCATGGTGGCGCTATAAAATAAAAAAAACGTATAGACACCTGACCGTTTTTCCGAATGACTTGAAATTTGGTATGCAGTGTCTTGGCCCAAGGGGCCATGTATGTCTAAAAGGATATTGGCGTATCTTGAAAAACATGGCCGCCATTGGCAAATGAGGTTTGAGCACCTATTAACGAAGTCCGATCGGAACGAAACTCGGTGGGCATGTTCGGCTCAAGCCCCTAGAGGTCTGTAAGAATTTTGAAAGAAATCGGCCACTAGTTGGCGCAAACGAGTTTTAAGGCTCTTTAATCACGTGGTGTTACACTTATTGTCACAAAATGCATATCATTAGATAGATCTGCTCATGCTCAACAACTTTGCCTCAAGAACCACTAATGTCAATCAAACCATTCATTAATTATTCGCGAATATGTTAAAAACCTACTTTTGCGAACTAGTCCTAGGTTTTTTGCCCGATCGGAACCAGACCAGTCTAGGGCAATTCTCTGGACTCTCTAGATCAATAATTATCGAAAAAAAGTTGAACTTTTGCATTTGGGTGGCTGTAATAGGGTCATTTATAAAATGGGTGTGGCAAAATACACTAAAGAGCCTATAAATCATATATAAAAAAACTCAGAACTTCACAAAAATTGGATGAGCGTATGTGACCTAACATCATTAATAACCATGCGAAATGTTATGGAGATCGGACCATAGGTGGCGCTATAACTGTTAAAAAACTTTAAAACCATATATTTCCTATGGTAAATTGCCTGTATTGGCTGTAAATGGTCTTTTCCATCTATAATCATATAATTTTCATATAATAATGTTCAAAACTAGTGCAGTACAATTCTCTGGACTCTCTAGATCAGTAATTATCAGAAAAAGTTGAACTACTTCATTTGTATGGCTATAATAGGGTCACTTCAAAATGTGGCCTTGACCAAGTCTCCCCGAAAGCCTATATCTCTTCAATGAATGCTCAGAGCTTCTTCAAAACAAGTCATAACATGTGAAATATCACTCTAAACAAAAATGAACCTTTTCAGACAGATCAGTCAAAATTTGCCTCTATAACAGTTAAAAAGGTGAAAATGATATGAATATAATGGCATATTAAGCCAATAAGTGGTATTCTACTGCCCCCTGCTGTTTAAAATAGTCATTTTGTCATATTGTTGTAGAATTCATATTTAGACGTTATTGAATAACTCTTTTAACATTTACAATCACATGTAGTCAAATTCATCTATTGAAGTATTACTACTAACAATTGTCACATTGAGGAAAGTGAATCCTGAAGGAGATTTGCAGTAAACAGTTTGATCACATCATATACTTCAAATGTCTGTATCTACAACAGAATGTGTGTGTGTAGTCTTAGGTTTCTGAATAAATTCTGAATGATCTGATTAATAGCTTACAAAGACTTTGTGAAATGTTTATAGACCATTCAAATATATTTTCATAATGACATATCCCAATAGCATTGAAAAAACAACAACAACATTTGTCTTTATGTGTGTGTGTGTGTGTGTGTGTGTGTGTGTGTGTGTGTGTGTGTGTGTGTGTGTGTGTGTGTGTGTGTGTGTGTAAACATGCATTATGGAGTTAAAATGGAAAAACTGGTTTGCTTTAGTGCAGAAAAATGGTGAAAATCAAGAAGTTTAAAGTGAAAGTGAGCCAATAAGTGGTCTTCTACTGCCCTCTGCTGGCCATTCTACTTATTAATGAAGTCTACTCACATATGCTTTTGCATTCATTAGACACTAAAAATCACTTATATAACAATAAAACACTAAAAAATCACTTATATAACAATTACTATTGTAGCACAATCATATTTTGTCAGAGTTTATCACTTCATTTTTACTGATACTTCACATAATTGCTAGCAATGTGGTAAATCATGGTAAATCACACTAAAAACATGGTAAATCATAATAAATAATACTAGAATGTGGTGTATCAAGGTAAATCATACTACAATCCTGGTACATCATTCTAGAACTGGTACATCATTCTAGAACATGGTATATCATGGTACATCATGCTAGAACATGGTAAATCATGGTAAACTATGCTAGAACAGGGTAAATCATGGTAAGCCATGATAAATCATAATAAACTATGGTAAATCATGTTAGAATGTGGTATATCATGGTAAATCATGCTAGAACATGGTAAATCATGGTAAACTATGCTAGAACAGGGTAAATCATGGTAAACTATGATAAATCATGGTAAACTATGATAAATCATGATAAACTATGGTAATCCATGCTTGAATCACAGTAAACAATGGTAAATCATACTAGAATGTAGTATATCATGGTAAATTATGCTAGAATATGGCAAATCATGCTAGAATCATAGTAAATAATACTAGAATATGCTAAATTGTTGTGGGAGGAGCCTATTTTACTAAAATGGCTATAACTCAAGAAGTAAATGAGATATCTTCACCAAACTCAGTACACATGTGTATGGGTTCAATTTGAGGTCACAGTAAACAATTCTATGGAGATCGGACCATAGGTGGCGCTATAACTGTTAAAAAGCTTTAAAACCATATATATCACATGGTAAATTGCCTGTATTGGCTGTAAATGGTCTTTTCCATCTATTATGTCAGTGGTTACATGCTTATTAAATAAATCTTAATAACTTTTGATGCTTTTGTGCTTAAATGCCTTAACTGCTTGAACCCCGATAAATGCTGCTTGCAGCTTTAATTAGGGGTTCAAGCACGAAGTGCTGAAACCCTATTGTAATTGTAAGGATTTTTATTATTATTATTATTATTCTTCTCCGCTAAAACGCATCGTGCAGCCCAAACCGTAAGAGCTAGAGACTTGAAACTTGGCCACAAGGTAGTACAAAAATCGAGGAGAGGTTATCAAAGTATGAGCCCGATTGGCCAATAGGTGGCGCTATAGCGCAAAAAACAAAAAAAAATCACGATTTTGCTCATATCTCAATAACCATTTGTCTCAGCTTCAAGTGTCATACATCATTGGAATCCTTGGCTCAAGCCGAACAAGAAATATAGGAGGTATTTTATTTCCGGTATGCAAATTTTTCCGCCATTTTGGATTTTGTCCAAAACCTACTTTTGCGAACTAGTCCCTGGTTTTTCGCCCGATCGGAACCAAACCAGTGCAGAAATGTTCACAGTAGTCTGAATATCAATAATTATCGAAAAAAAGTTGAAATTTCGATTCACGGTCGCTAAGGGGCGCCAAAACGTTTGAAGAAGGCGGAGCCTATTTTACTAAAATGGCTATAACTCCAGAAGTAAATGAGGTATCTTCACCAAACTCGGTACACATGTGTAAGAGGTCAATCTGAGGTCACAGTAAAAAAATCGCGGCGATTGGCCACATGGTGGCGCTATAACATGAAAAAAACATAAAATGGGCTATAACCACCTGACCGTTAGTCCGATTGACTTGAAAATTGGTATGCAGTGTCTTGGTCCAAGGTGCCATGTATATCTATGAGGACATTAGTGTATCTCAAAAAACATGGCCGCCATCAGCCAATGAAGTTTGAGCACCTATTAGACAAGGTTAACGGAGGCCGATCGGAACGAAACTCGATGGGCATGTTCGACTCATGGCCCTAAAGGTCTGTAAGAATTTTGAATGAAATCGGCCACTAGTTGGCGCTAACGAGTTTTATGGCTCTGTAATCACGTGGTGTTACACTTATCGTCACAAAATGCATATCATTTGATAGATCTGCTCATCCTGAACAACTTTGCCTCTAGAACCATTGCTGTCAATCAAACCGTTCATTAAATATTCATGAATATGTTAAAAACCTACTTTTGCGAACTAGTCCCTGGTTTTTCGCCCGATCGGAACCAGACCAGTCTAGGACAATTCTCTGGACTCTCTAGATCAATAATTATCAAAAAAAAGTTGAACTTTTGCATTTGTATGGCTGTAATAGGGTCATTTATAAAATGGGCGTGGCAAAATACACTAAAAAGCCTATAAATCCTAAATGAAAACTCAAAACTTCACAAAAGTTGGTGAGCATATGTGACATGACATCATTAACAAGCATGCAACATTTTATGGAGATTGGACCAAAGGTGGCGCTATAACTGTTAAAAAGCTTTAAAACCATATATTTCCTATGGTAAACTGTCTGTATTGGTGGTAAATGGTCTTTTCCATCTCTGATCATATAGTTCTCATATCATAATGTTCAAAACTAGTGCAATACAATTCTCTGGACTCACTAGGTCAATAATTGTCAGAAAAAGTTGAACTACTTCATTTGGATAGATATAATAGGTTCACTTCAAAATGTAGCCTTTACCAAGTGTCCCCGAAAGCCTATATCTCTTTAATGAATGACTCAGACCTTCTTAAAAAGCCAGTGAAATATCACTCTGAACATGCATGAAAATTTTCAGACCGATCGGACAAAATTTGCCTCTATAACAGTTAAAAAGGTGAAAATTATATGAATATAATGGCATATTAAGCCAATAAGTTGTATTTTACTGCCCCCTGCTGTTTAAAATTTATAAAATCACTATTTTAACATTTACAATTACATTTAGTCAAAATCCGTCCGTTAAAGTATTAGTATTGACAGTTTTATCACATCATATATTTCAAATGTCTGTATCTAAAACATAATGTGTTTGTGTAGTCTTAGGTTTCTGAATAAATTCTGAATCTTCTGATTAATAGCTAACAAAGACTTTGTGAAATGTTTATAGACCATTCAAATATATTTTCATAATGACATATCCCAATAGCATTGAAAAAACAACAACAACATTTGTCTTCGTGTGTGTGTGTGTGTGTGTGTGTGTAAGCATGCATGATTGAGTTAACATGGAAAAACTGGTTTGCTTTAGTGCAGAAAACTGCTAAACTATAACTATATAGTTATAACTATAAATCCTAAACGAAAACTCAGAACTTCACAAAAATTGATGAGCATATGTGTCATAACCTGCTAAAGAAGCATGGAAAATTTTATGGAGATCGGACCATAGTTGGCGCTATAACTGTTAAAACGCTTTAAAACCATATATTTCCTATGGTAAATTGCCTGTATTTGCTGTAAATGGTGTCTTCTATCTATTATCGTATAATGTTCATATCATAATGTTCAAAACCAGTGCAGCACAATTCTCTGAACTCTCTAGATCAATAATTATCAGAAAAAAAGTTTAACTTCTTCAAAAGGTGATTTTATATGAATATAAAGACATATTAAGCCAATAAGTGGTATTTTACTGCCCCCTGCTGTCATTTCATCATACTACTCCCTAATATTGTTATACAATTCATATTTAGACTTTATAAAATCATTATTTTAACATTTACAATCACATTTTGTCAAAACTCATCTATTGAGTATTACTATTGACAATTGTGTTACACTGAGATATGGAAATGGACGAAAGTAAGTGAATGAAATGAAACGAAAGTATAACGGCATTTAAGCCACGCCCCCGAATACAAATTCATTCATAACTCGAAAACGGAAAGTCGTTGCGCGCTCAAATTTTGATGGTGAGGACCTCTCCGGGCTCTTGATCGAAACGGGTCGTCGCGGGCCTCGGGAGCGCGCCCCCCGCGCATCGCCAGCCCGCGGGACCCCCGATTTTGAACGCCCATTACTCCCGACCCAGACCACCCCGAACATTGTGTAAGAGCTCGTTGGAAAGGGCACGTCCTTGGCTAGCTTCGATTCAAATGTGGTGTTATCTGCCCTGGGCATTCCAGAGATAATAGCCCGAACAGATGTGCCTTATAACAGTCATAACTCCCAGCCCCAATCGCCCAAAAACACCTTGATGGTCTCATTCAACAGGGCTCCTCAAGCACTATCTATGCTCTGAGTTTCAGAATTTTTCGCCATTTGGTTCCTGAGATATAAGTAAAAAAACAAATTCCCATTCATTCAAACACTTCAACTGTAAAATGTAAGCTATAATACCACTGTTGTCCACTAGAGGGAGCAGCAGGATTACGCATGATCTTTTAATTCGCTTCAGTATTGGGAAATAAACAAATGCTTTAAGAAGCAATCTTTTTTATTATGATGTTTTTTTTTTATTATGATATTTGTATATATTTTATTTTTTTATTATGATTATGAACGGTTTGATTGACATTAGTGATTCTTGAGGCAAAGTTGTTCAAGATGAGGAGATGAAGATATTTTCACAATATCACATCCTAAAAACATTGAAAACATATTTGTCTTTGTGTGTGTGTGGATGTGTTTGTGTTTGTGTGTGTGTCTGTCTGTGTAAGCATGCTTAATGGAAAGAACATGAAGAAACTGCTTTGTTTTACTGGTGGATAAAAAAGTCTTTCAAATGAAAGTGAGTCAATTAGTGGTCTTCTACTGCCCTCTGCAGGACATTCTACTTAATAAAATATTTTCATCTGTGATTTTGCATTAGTTTTTGGACTATATCAAATTACTTGCATGAAAATCACCTATTATAACACAGTCATGTTTTGTCAAAGTTTATCACTTCATTTTTACTGAGCTCTCAGTTTGAACAATTCTGCCTCTCAGTGATTAATTTGAAATCTGAAAATGGTGTTATACAGAGGAGATTTGCAATTATCATTTTGTTACCTATCTTTTATTTTAAATATCTCCATCTACAACAAAATGTGTGTGCATGTGTGTGTTCAAGCATGGTTAGTGTATTAAGTATTATTGTTTAAGTATTATTGTTTTCATTTACATTTTAACCACCAGAAGAAGAACACTCATTGGTTCATTCTGCTCACTAAAATATTATTTTTAATTTTTTTTTCCATTTGAAATATTGTTTAAACTTAATAAAATCATTAAAATAACATTTCAAATCATATTTTGTCTGTTTATAAATCCCACAGACTCACATTGGCTGCAATACTAATGTTTTTGTAAAACACAGACCTGATAGTCTAATCTGTGTGTATTGTGCATATATTATTGATATAATTACTATTGCAAATCATGTTATTGTAACTCATATCTTAATAGAATATTATTTGTAATTTTAATTCTTTATTTCTTAAGTGTTTTTTTTATGATTACTACAGATATTATCACCAAAGATATCAACTACACCTTCACTTTTAGTATTGACACGCTGCACACACAGCACAATCACACACTCACTAATGCATTCAAATAAATGTAATCTTACTGTGCTACTTTATTTGTACATGATTAGAATGAACAGAAATCTAAGAATATTTTTCTTCTTTTGTTAAAGCCATTTCAGACTCCAAGTAAGCATTATATTACTAATCATCTATTTTAAAGGTGCCATACAATTGAAAACTGTATTTATCTTGGCATAGTTGAATGATAAGAGTTCTGGACATGGAACTGACATACCGTGAGCCTCAAACACCATTGTTTCCTCCTTCTTGTGTAAATCTCCTGTTTGCAAAAGACCGCTGAAAAATTAGTGAATCCCACCATAACACCGACTGTGACGTTGGAGTCAGGATCATTAATATTTATACCCCCCAAATTTGCATTTTCCAGTCCATGTTCTAGGCCAGGCAGTGTTAATGTGGACCTGCACAGCCGAATCATCAGAAGATCTGCAGGTATTGTGAAGAAGCAAGCAAGGACAATAGTGAAAATGGCAGATCATGGATATAAATGTTATATCTGAGGCTGTGCTGCGGATTTGAGAACTTTTCATTCCCTTCCCACAAAAGAGAACTGTCAACAGGCATGGTTGATGTTTACAACAGGATACCTCACCATTTTAATTCAAAGCTGTTAGTTTGCTCTTAACGGAGGCCGATCAGAACGAAACTCGGTGGGCATGTTCGACTCGTGGCCCTAGAGGTCTGTAAGAATTTTGAAAAATCAGCCACTAGTTGACGCTAACAGGTTTTACGGCTATGTAATCACGTGATGCATATCATTTGATAGATCTCCTCATACTGAACAACTTTGCCTCAAGAACTACTGCTGTCAATCAATTTGTTCATTAAATACTTGCGATTATGTTAAAAACCTACTTTTGCGAACTAGTCCTAGGTTTTTCGCCCGATCGGAAATATACCAGTGCAGTACAATTCTCTGGAAGCTCTAGATTATTAATTATATAAAAAACTTTAACTTTATCCATTGGGTAGCCATAACAGGATCATTTAGAAAATGGGTATGGCAAAAAACACTCAAAAGCCTGTAAATCCTAAACAAAAACTCACTAAACTGCCTTATGTGCTTAAAGACCCTAAATGCTTGAACCCCGCTAAATGCTGCTTGCAGCTTTAATTATTATTATTATTATTATTATTCCGCCCTAAAACGCATCGTGCAGCCCAAACCGTAAGAGCTGGAACCTTGAAACTTGGCCAAAAAAAAAATTTCTATGGGCAATTTAGTGAAAAACCTACTTTTGCAAACTAGTCCTAGGTTTTTGGCCCAATCGGAACCAGACCAGTCTAGCACAGTTCTCTGGAGTCTCTAGATCAATATTAGGGGTTCAAGCACGAAGTGCTGAAACCCTATTGTAATTGTGCTGATTTTTATTAGGGGTTCAAGCACGAAGTGCTGAAACCCTATTGTAATTGTAAGGATTTTTATTATTATTATTATTATTCTTCTCCGCTAAAACGCATCGTGCAGCCCAAACCGTAAGAGCTGGAACTTTGAAACTTTGACAGATGGTAGTACAAAAATCGAGGAAAGGTTCAGAGATTATGACCCCGATTGGCCCATAGGTGGCGCTATAACAACCAAAAGCGCGAAACTGCTCATAACTCCTAGACCGTATGTCGTAGACTCAAGTGTCTTATATCATTGGAAAGCTGGACGCCTGACGAACAAAACGTATATCTCCGATTTCATTTCCGCCATGATAGATTTTCCGCCATTTTGAATTTTGTCAAAAATCTATTTTTGCGAACTAGTCCCTGGTTTTTTGCCCGATTGGAACCAAACTAATGCAGAAATGTTCTCTGGAGACTGAATATCAATAATTATCGAAAAAAAGTGGAAATTTCGATTCACGGTCACTAAGGGGCGCCAAAACGTACGTTGTGGGAGGGGCCTATTTTACTAAAATGGCTGTAACTCCCGATGTAAATGAGGTATCTTCACCAAACTTGGTACACATGTGTATGAGCTTACTCTGGGGTCACAGTAAAAAAATCGCGACGATTGGCCTCATGGTGGCGCTATAAAATGAAAAAAACATAAAACAGGCTATAACCACCTGACCGTTAGTCCGATTGACTTGAAAATTGGTATGCAGTGTCTTGGTCCAAGGTGCCATGTATGTGTATGAGGACATTTGCGTATCTCAAAAAACATGGCCGCCATTGGCCAATGAAATTTTAACACCTATTAGACAAGGTTAACGGAGGCCGATCGGAACGAAACTCAATGGGCATGTTCGGCTCATGGCCCTAAAGGTCTGTAAGAATTTTGAAAGAAATTGGCCACTAGTTGGCGCTAACGAGTTTTACGGCTCTGTAATCACGTGGTGTTACAAATATCCACACAATATGCATATCATTTGATAGATCTCCTCATCCTGAACAACTTTGCCTCAAGAACCATTGCTGTCAATCAAACTGTTCATTAATTATTCATTAATATGTTAAAAAACTACTTTTGCGAACTAGTCCTAGGTTTTTTGCCCGATCGGAACCAGACCAGTCTAGGACAATTCTCTGGACTCTCTAGATCAATAATTATCAAAAAAAAGTTGAACTTTTGCATTTGGATGGCTGTAATAGGGTCATTTATAAAATGGGCGTGGCAAAATACACTAAAAACCCTATAAATCCTAAATAAAAACTCAGAACTTCACAAAAATTGGTCAGCATATGTGACATAACATCATTAACAAGCATGAAAAATTCTATGGAGATCGGACGATAGGTGGCGCTATAACTGTTAAAAAGCTTTAAAATCATATATTTCCTATGGTAAACTGCCTGTATTGGCTGTAAATGGTCTTTTCCATCTCTGATCATATAATTTTCATATCATAATGTTCAAAACTAGTGCAATACAATTCTCTGGACTCACTAGATCAATAATTGTCAGAAAAAGTTGAACTACTTCATTTGGATAGCTATAATAGGTTCACTTCAAAATCTGGCCTTTACCAAGTGTCCCCGAAAGCCTATATCTCTTTAATCAATGCTCAGACCTTCTTAAAAACAAGTCAGAACGTGTGAAATATTACCCTGAACTAGCATGAAAATTTTCAGACAGATCGGACAAAATTTGCCTCTATAACAGTTAAAAAGGTGAAAATGATATGAATTAATGGCATGTTAAGCCAATAAGTGGTATTTTACTGCCCCTTGCTGTTTAAAATAGTCATTTTCTCATATTGGTATTGGTATCAGCCATGGTAAATCATGATAAATGATGGTGTGTGTGTGTGTGTGTGTGTGTGTGTGTGTGTGTGTGTGTGTGTGTGTGTGTGTGTGTGTGTGTGTGTGTGTGTGTGTGTGTGTGTGTGGTACAAATATAACAAAGGTTTTATTTTCCAACATGAAAACAAACATAACAGAGTGCTAGTGCACAAACAATAACCGACAATGATAATGGATGAGAGGGGAACTTAAATACACAGATCAAGACAAGGACAACAGGTGACGGTTATGATGATGAGGAGCAGGTGATGATGAGGAGGGTGATGAGGAGCAGGTGCAGGTGATGACGACAGATGGTGAATGTGATGAAGACAGAAGGTGAATGTGATGAAGGTGAATGTGACACTAATATCACTGAAACATTTGTGTGTGTGTGTGTGTGTGTGTGTGTGTGTGTGTGTGTGTGTGTGTGTGTGTGTGTAGCATTCGTGTGTGTAGCATATGTAGCAAGTATGCATTATTGAGTTAACATGGAAACACTGGTTTGCTTTAGTGCAGAAAACTGGTCAAAATCATGAGGTTTAAAGTGAAAGTGAGCCAATAAGTGGTCTTCTACTGCCCTCTGCTGGCCATTCTACTTATTAATTAAATTTTTCCACATGTGCTTGCATTTATACTTGAATACACACTAAAAATCACTTATATAGCAATAACTATTATAACACAATCATATTTTGTCAGTGTTAATCACTTTATTTGCACTGACACTTCAAATAATTGCTAGTAATGTGGTAAATCATGGTAAATCATGGTTAACTATGCTGTGTGTGTGTGTGTGTGTGTGTGTGTGTGTGTGTGTGTGTGTGTGTGTGTGTGTGTGTGTGTGTGTGTGTGTAAGCATGCATTGAGTTAACATGGATAAACTGGTTTGCTTTAGTGCAGAAAACTGGTTTAAAGTGAAAGTGAGCCAATAAGTGGTCTTCTACTGCCCTCTGCTGGCCATTCTACTTATTAATGAAATATTTCAACATGTGCTTGCATTCATACTTGAATACACACTAAAAAAATCACTTATATAGCAATAACTATTATAACACAATCATATTTTGTCAGTGTTAATCACTTTATTTGCACTGACACTTCAAATAATTGCTAGTAATGTGATAAATCAGGCTAGAAACATGGTAAATCAAAGTAAATAATACTAGATTGTCGTTTATCTCCTGGTAAATAATACTAGAACGTGGTATATCATGGTAAATCATGGTTAACTATGCTGTGTGTGTATGTGTGTGTGTGTGTGTGTGTGTGTGTGTGTGTGTGTGTGTGTGTGTGTGTGTGTGTGTGTGTGTGTGTGTAAGCATGCATTGAGTTAACATGGAAAAACTGGTTTGCTTTAGTGCAGAAAACTGGTTTAAAGTGAAAGTGAGCCAATAAGTGGTCTTCTAGTGCCCTCTGCTGGCCATTCTACTTAATAATGAAATATTTTACAAGTGCTTTTGCATTCATACTTGGACACACACTAAAAATCACGTATATAACTAACTATTATAACACAATAATATTTTGTCAGTGTTCATCACCTCATTTGCACTGACACTTCACATAATTGCTAGTAATGTGGTTAATCATGCTAGAAACATTGTAAATCATAGTAAATAATACTGAAATGAGGTGTATCAAGGTAAATCATGCTAGAATCCTAATAAATCATTCTGGAACATGGTATATGATAGTAAATCATGCTAGAATCATAGTAAATAATACTAGAATGTGGCAAATCGTTGTGGGAGGAGCCTATTTTACTAAAATGGCTATAACTCAAGAAGTAAATGAGATATCTTCACCAAACTCAGTACACATGTGTATGGGTTCAATTTGAGGTCACACTAAACAATTCTATGGAGATCGGACCATAGGTGGCGCTATAACTGTTAAAAAGCTTTAAAACCATATATATCCCATGGTAAACTGCCTGTATTGGCTGTAAATGGTCTTTTCCATCTATTATGTCAGTGGTTACATGCTTGCTAAATAAATCTTAATAACTTTTGATGCTTTTGTGCTTAAATGCCTTAAAGGCCTTAACTGCTTGAACCCCGATAAATGCTGCTTGCAGCTTTAATTATTATTATTATTATTATTATTCCGCCGTAAAACGCATCGTGCAGCCCAAACCGTAAGAGCTGGAACTTTGAAACTTTGACAGATGGTAGTACAAAAATCGAGGAAAGGTTCAGAGATTATGACCCCGATTGGCCCATAGGTGGCGCTATAACAACCAAAAGCGCGAAACTGCTCATAACTCCTAGACCGTATGTCGTAGACTCAAGTGTCTTATATCATTGGAAAGCTGGACGCCTGACGAACAAAACGTATATCTCCGATTTCATTTCCGCCATGATAGATTTTCCGCCATTTTGAATTTTGTCAAAAATCTACTTTTGCGAACTAGTCCCTGGTTTTTTGCCCGATTGGAACCAATCTAGTGCAGAAATGTTCTCTGGAGACTGAATATCAATAATTATCGAAAAAAAAGTGGAAATTTCGATTCACGGTCGCTAAGGGGCGCCAAAACGTACGTTGTGGGAGGGGCCTATTTTACTAAAATGGCTATAACTCCCGATGTAAATGAGGTATCTTCACCAAACTTGGTACACATGTGTATGAGCTTACTCTGGGGTCACAGTAAAAAAATCGCGACGATTGGCCTCATGGTGGCGCTATAAAATGAAAAAAACATAAAACAGGCTATAACCACCTGACCGTTAGTCCGTTTGACTTGAAAATTGGTATGCAGTGTCTTGGTCCAAGGTGCCATGTATGTGTATGAGGACATTGGCGTATCTCAAAAAACATGGCCGCCATCGGCCAACGAAGTTTGAGCACCTATTAGACAAGGTTAACGGAGGCCGATCGGAACGAAACTCAATGGGCATGTTCGGCTCATGGCCCTAAAGGTCTGTAAGAATTTTGAAAGAAATCGGCCACTAGTTGGCGCTAACGAGTTTTACGGCTCTGTAATCACGTGGTGTTACAAATATCCACACAATATGCATATCATTTGATAGATCTCCTCATCCTGAACAACTTTGCCTCAAGAACCATTGCTGTCAATCAAACTGTTCATTAATTATTCATTAATATGTTAAAAACCTACTTTTGCGAACTAGTCCTAGGTTTTTTGCCCGATCGGAACCAGACCAGTCTAGGACAATTCTCTGGACTCTCTAGATCAATAATTATCAAAAAAAAGTTGAACTTTTGCATTTGGATGGCTGTAATAGGGTAATTTATAAAATGGGCGTGTCAAAATACATTAAAAAGCCTATAAATCCTAAATAAAAACTCAGAACTTCACAAAAATTGGTCAGCCTATGTGTCATAACATCATTAACAAGCATGCAAAATTCTATGGAGATCGGACGATAGTTGGCGCTATAACTGTTAAAAAGCTTTAAAATCATATATTTCCTATGGTAAACTGCCTGTATTGGCTGTAAATGGTCTTTTCCATCTCTGATCATATAATTTTCATATCATAATGTTCAAAACTAGTGCAATACAATTCTCTGGACTCACTAGATCAATAATTGTCAGAAAAAGTTGAACTACTTCATTTGGATAGCTATAATAGGTTCACTTCAAAATCTGGCCTTTACCAAGTGTCCCCGAAAGCCTATATCTCTTTAATCAATGCTCAGACCTTCTTAAAAACAAGTCAGAACGTGTGAAATATCACCCTGAACAAGCATGAAAATTTTCAGACAGATCGGACAAAATTTGCCTCTATAACAGTTAAAAAGGTGAAAATGATATGAATTAATGGCATGTTAAGCCAATAAGTGGTATTTTACTGCCCCCTGCTGTTTAAAATAGTCATTTTCTCATATTGGTATTGGTATCAGCCATGGTAAATCATGATAAATAATGGTGTGTGTGTGTGTGTGTGTGTGTGTGTGTGTGTGTGTGTGTGTGTGGTACAAATATAACAAAGGTTTTATTTTCCAACATGAAAACAAACATAACAGAGTGCTAGTGCACAAACAATAACCGACAATGATAATGGATGAGAGGGGAACTTAAATACACAGATCAAGACAAGGACAACAGGTGACGGTTATGATGATGAGGAGCAGGTGATGATGAGGAGGGTGATGAGGAGCAGGTGCAGGTGATGACGACAGATGGTGAATGTGATGAAGACAGAAGGTGAATGTGATGAAGGTGAATGTGACACCAATATCACTGAAACATTTGTGTGTGTGTGTGTGTGTGTGTGTGTGTGTGTGTGTGTGTGTGTGTGTAGCATTATTGTGTGTAGCATATGTAGCAAGTATGCATTATTGAGTTAACATGGAAACACTGGTTTGCTTTAGTGCAGAAAACTGGTCAAAATCATGAGGTTTAAAGTGAAAGTGAGCCAATAAGTGGTCTTCTACTGCCCTCTGCTGGCCATTCTACTTATTAATTAAATTTTTCCACATGTGCTTGCATTTATACTTGAATACACACTAAAAATCACTTATATAGCAATAACTATTATAACACAATCATATTTTGTCAGTGTTAATCACTTTATTTGCACTGACACTTCAAATAATTGCTAGTAATGTGGTAAATCATGGTAAATCATGGTTAACTATGCTGTGTGTGTGTGTGTGTGTGTGTGTGTGTGTGTAAGCATGCATTGAGTTAACATGGATAAACTGGTTTGCTTTAGTGCAGAAAACTGGTTTAAAGTGAAAGTGAGCCAATAAGTGGTCTTCTACTGCCCTCTGCTGGCCATTCTACTTATTAATGAAATATTTCAACATGTGCTTGCATTCATACTTGAATACACACTAAAAAAATCACTTATATAGCAATAACTATTATAACACAATCATATTTTGTCAGTGTTAATCACTTTATTTGCACTGACACTTCAAATAATTGCTAGTAATGTGATAAATCAGGCTAGAAACATGGTAAATCAAAGTAAATAATACTAGATTGTCGTTTATCTCCTGGTAAATAATACTAGAACGTGGTATATCATGGTAAATCATGGTTAACTATGCTGTGTGTGTATGTGTGTGTGTGTGTGTGTGTGTGTGTGTGTGTGTGTGTGTGTGTGTGTGTGTGTGTGTGTGTGTAAGCATGCATTGAGTTAACATGGAAAAACTGGTTTGCTTTAGTGCAGAAAACTGGTTTAAAGTGAAAGTGAGCCAATAAGTGGTCTTCTAGTGCCCTCTGCTGGCCATTCTACTTAATAATGAAATATTTTACATGTGCTTTTGCATTCATACTTGGACACACACTAAAAATCACGTATATAACTAACTATTATAACACAATAATATTTTGTCAGTGTTCATCACCTCATTTGCACTGACACTTCACATAATTGCTAGTAATGTGGTTAATCATGCTAGAAACATTGTAAATCATAGTAAATAATACTGAAATGAGGTGTATCAAGGTAAATCATGCTAGAATCCTAATAAATCATTCTGGAACATGGTATATGATAGTAAATCATGCTAGAATCATATTAAATAATTCTAGAATGTGGCAAATCGTTGTGGGAGGAGCCTATTTTACTCAAATGGCTATAACTCAAGAAGTAAATGAGATATCTTCACCAAACTCAGTACACATGTGTATGGGTTCAATTTGAGGTCACAGTAAACAATTTTATGGAGATCGGACCATAGGTGGCGCTATAACTGTTAAAAAGCTTTAAAACCATATATATCCCATGGCAAATTGCCTGTATTGGCTGTAAATGGTCTTTTCCATCTATTATGTCAGTGGTTACATGCTTGCTAAATAAATCTTAATAACTTTTGATGCTTTTGTGCTTAAATGCCTTAAAGGCCTTAACTGCTTGAACCCCGATAAATGCTGCTTGCAGCTTTAATTATTATTATTATTATTCCGCCGTAAAACGCATCGTGCAGCCCAAACCGTAAGGGCTAGAGCTTTGAAACTTTGCCATATGGTAGTACAAAAATCGAGGAGAGGTTATCAAATTATGACCCCGATTGGCCCATAGGTGGCGCTATAGCAACCAAAAGCGCGAAACTGCTCATAACTCCTAGACCTTATGTCGTAGACTCAAGTGTCTTATATCATTGGAAAGCTGGACGCCTGAAGGTCAAAACGTATATCTCCGATTTCATTTACGGTATGCAAATTTTCCGCCATTTTGAATTATGTCAAAAACCTACTTTTGCGAACTAGTCCCTGGTTTTGTGTCCGATTGGAACCAAACCAGTGCAGAAATGTTTTCTGGAGTCTGAATATCAATAATTATCGAAAAAAAGTTGAAATTTCGATTCCTGGTCACTAGGGGTTGATACATTTATTTTGTGGGAGGAGCCTATTTTACTAAAATGGCTATAACTCGAGAAGTAAATGAGATATCTTTACCAAACTTGGTACACATGTGTATGAGTGCAGTCTGGGGTCACAGTAAAGACATCACGACGATTGAACACTAGGTGGCGCTATAACATGAAAAAAACATGAAAATGGCTATAACTACCTGACCGTTAGTCCGATTGACTTGAAAATTGGTATGCAGTGTCTTGGTCCAAGGTGCCATGTATGTCTATGAGGACATTGGCGTATCTCAAAAAACATGGCCGCCATCGACCAATGAAATTTGAGCACCTATTAGACAAGGTTAATGGAGGCCGATCGGAACAAAACTCGATGGGCATGTTCAACTCATGGCCCTAGAGGTCTGTAAGAGTTCTGAAAGAAATCGGCCACTAGTTGGCGCTAACGAGTTTTACGGCTCTGTAATCACGTGGTGTTACACTTATCGTCACAAAATGCATATCATTTGATAGATCTGCTCATGCTGAACAACTTTGCCTCAAGAACCAATGCTGTCAATCAAACCGTTCATTAAATATTCAAGAATATGTTCAAAACCTACTTTTGCAAACTAGTCCTAGGTTTTTCGCCCGATCGGAACCAGAACAGTGTAGGACAATTCTCTGGACTCTCTAGATCAATAATTATCAAAAAAAAGTTGAACTTTTGCATTTGGATGGCTGTAATAGGGTCATTTATAAAATGGGTGTGGCAAAATGCACTAAGAAGCCTATAGATCATAAATAAAAACTCAGAACTTCACAAAAATTGGTGAGCATATGTGACATAACATCCTTAACAAGCATGCAACATTTCATGGAGATCGGACAATAGGTGGCGCTATAACTGTTAAAACGCTTTAAAACCATATATTATATGTTAAATTGCCTGTATTGGCTGTAAATGGTCTTTTCCATCTATAATCATATAATGTTCATATAATAATGTTCAAAACCAGTGCAGGGCAATTCTCTGGACTCTCTAGATCAATAATTATCAGAAAAAGTATAACTTCTTCATTTGTATGGCTATAATAGTGTCACTTCAATATGTAGCCTTGACCAAGTGTTTCCAAAAGCCTATATCTCTTTAATAAAAACAAGTCAGAACATGTGACTCTTAAGAATCATGAAAAATTTCAGACAGATCGAACAAATTTTGCCTCTATAACAGTTAAAAAGGTAAAAATGATATAACATGGCATATTAAGTCAATAAGTGGTATAATACTGCCCCCTGCTGTCATTTCATCATACTACTCCCTAATATTGTTATATAATTCATATTTAGACTTTATAAAATCATTATTTTAACATTTACAATCACATTTTGTCAAAACTCATCTATTGAAGTATTACTATTGACAACTGTGTCAAATTAAGGAATGGAATCCTGAAACGAAAGTAAAAATGGAGACCGCCATTTAGGCCACGCCCCCCCAGTACAAATTCACTCATAACTCGAAAACGGAAAGTCGCTGCGCGCTCAAATTTTGATGGTAAGGACCTCTCCGGGCTCTTGATCGAAACGTATGGTCGCGGACATACCCCCCCCCCCAGTTGGATTGGTAGTCCGCGGGCCCACCGACTTTGAACGGCCGTAACTCCCGACCCAGACCACCCCGAACCTTGTGTGAGAGCTCGTTGGAAAGGGCCCGTCCTTGGCTAGCTTCGATTCAAATGTGGTGTAATTTGCCATGGGCATTCCAGAGATAAAAGCCTAAAAATATATGCCTTTGAACTGTCATAACTCCCGGGCCCAATCGCCCAAAAACACTGCGATGGTCTCATTCAACAGGACTCCTCAAGCACTATCTATGCTCTGAGTTTCAGAATTTTTCGCCTTCTGGTTCCCGAGATATAAGTGAAAAACTAAATTCCCATTCATTCATTCAAACACTTCAACTGTAAGATGGAGGCTGTAATTCCACTGTTGTGAACTAGAGGGAGCAGCAGTATTAGACATAGTATTAATCTTTTTATAAGCTTTCAGCTTTGGCCAACAAACAAATGCTTAAAGATATTTTATTAGCTTTTTTTATTTATTATTTTTGGACTGATAATATAGATCACAATGAAATATGTGAAATGGTTAAACTATTAAAACATTTTTTTCTTCACAATAACACATCCTAAAGACATTGAAAACATATTTGTCTTTGTGTGTGTGTGTGTGTGTGTAAGAATCCATTATTGAGTTAACATGGAAAAACTGGTTTGCTTTAGTGCAGAAAACTGGTGAAAATCATGAAGTTTAAAGTGAAAGTGAGCCAATAAGTGGTCTTCTAGTGCCCTCTTTCGGCCATTCTACTTATTAATGAAGTCTTTTCACATGTGAAAAGACTTGTGATTCATTCTTGTGATTCAGACTTGTGAGTCATTCATAATTAGACACTAAAAATCACTTATATTACAATAACTATTATAACACAATCATATTTTGTCAGTGTTTATCACTTCATTTGCACTGACACTTCACATAATTGCTAGTAATGTGGTAAATCATGGTAAATCACGCTAGAAACATGATAAATCATAGTAAATAATACTAGAGTGTGGTGTATCAAGGTAAATCATGCTAGATTCCTGGTAAATCATTCTAGAACGTGGTATATCATGATAAATCATGCTAGAACATGGTAAATCATGGTAAACTATGCTAGAACAGGGTAAATCATGGTAAACCATGATAAATCATGATAAACTATGGTTAATCATGTTAGAATGTGGTATCATGGTAAATCATGCTAGAACATGGTAAATCAAGGTAAACTAAGATAAAATCATGGTAAACTATGCTAGAACAGGGTAAATCATGGTAAACCATGATAAATCATGATAAACTATGATAAATCATGCTAGAATGTGTTATATCATGGTAAAGCATGCTAGAACATGGTCTTTTCCATCTATGATGTCAGTGGTTACATGCTTGCTAAATAAAACTTGATGTCTTTTGATGTTTTTGTGCTTAAAGGCCTTAAAGGCCTTAACTGCTTGAACCCCGATAAATGCTGCTTGCAGCTTTAATTATTATTATTTTTCTTCTGCCGTAAAACGCATCGTGCAGCCCAAACCGTAAGTGCTAGAGACTTGAAACTTTGCCATATGGTAGTACAAAAATCGAGGAGAGGTTATCAAAATATGAGCCAGATTGGCCAATAGGTGGCGCTACAGTGCAAAAACCAAAAAAATGGCATATTTTTGCTTAAATCTCACCAACCCTTTGTCACAGACTCAAGTGTCTTATATCATTGGAATCCTTGGCTCAATCCGAACAAAAAAGGCCTCAAGGATTTCATTTCCGGTATGCAAATTTTCCGCCATTTTGGATTTTGTCCAAAACCTACTTTTGCGAACTAGTCCTAGGTTTTTTGCCCGATCGGAACCAAACCAGTGCAGAAATGTTCTCTGGAGTCTGAATATCAATAATTATCGAAAAAAAGTTGAAATTTCGATTCACGGTCACTAAGGGGCGCCAAAACGTTCGAAGGAGGCGGAGCCTATTTTACTAAAATGGTTATAACTCCAGAAGTAAATGAGGTATCTTCACCAAACTCGGTACACATGTGTAAGAGGTCAATCTGAGGTCACAGTAAAAAAAACCACGGCGATTGGCCACATGGTGGCGCTATAACATGACAAAAACATAAAACAGGCTATAACCACCTGACCGTTAGTCCGATTGACTTGAAAATTGGTATGCAGTGTCTTGGTCCAAGGTGCCATGTATATCTATGAGGACATTGGTGTATCTCGAAAAACATGGCCGCCATCGGCCAATGAAGTTTGAGCACCTATTAGACAAGGTTAACGGAGGCCAATCGGAACGAAACTCGATGGGCATATTCGACTCATGGCCCTAGAGGTCTGTAAGAATTTTGAAAGAAATCGGCCACTAGTTGGCGCTAATGAGTTTTATGGCTCTGTAATCACGTGGTGTTACACTTATTGTCATAAAATGCATATCATTTGATAGATCTGCTCATGCTGAACAACTTTGCCTCTAGAACCATTTCTGTCAATCAAACCGTTCATTAAATATTCGCAATTATGTTAAAAACCTACTTTTGCGAACTAGTCCCTGGATTTGTGTCCGATTGTAACCAAACCAGTACAGAAATGTTCCCTGGAGTCTGAATATCAATAATTATCAAAAAAAAGTTGAAATTTGGGTTCCTGGTCACTAGAGGTTGATAAATTCATGTTGTGGGAGGAGCCTATTTTACTAAAATAGCTATAACTCGAGAAGTAAATGAGATATCTTCACCAAACTTGGTACACATGTGTATGAGTTCAGTCTGGGGTCACAGTAAAGACATCGCGATGATTGAACACTAGGTGGCGCTATAACATGAAAAAAACTTGAAAAGGGCTATGACTACCTGACCGTTAGATATTAACGTATCTCATGTATCTCAAAAAAACATGGCCGCCATCGACCAATGAAATTTGAGCACCTATTAGACAAGGTTAATGGAGGCCGATCGGAACAAAACTCGATGGGCATGTTCAACTCATGGCCGTAGAGGTCTGTAAGAGTTTTGAAAGAAGTCGGCCACTAGTTGGCGCTAACGAGTTTTACGGCTCTGTAATCACGTGGTGTTACACTTATCGTAACAAAATGCATAACTGCTTGAACCCCGATAAATGCTGCTTGCAGCTTTAATTATTATTATTTTTCTTCTGCCGTAAAACGCATCGTGCAGCCCAAACCGTAAGTGCTAGAGACTTGAAACTTTGCCAGATGGTAGTACAAAAATCGAGGAGAGGTTATCAAAATATGACCCCGATTGGCCCATAGGTGGCGCTACAGTGCAAAAAACAAAAAAAAATCATATTTTTGCTTAAATCTCATTAACCGTTTGTCACAGACTCAAGTGTCTTATATCATTGGAATCCTTGGGTCAAGCCGAACAAAAAAGGCCTCAAGGATTTCATTTCCGGTATGCAAATTTTCCGCCATTTTGAATTATGTCCAAAACCTACTTTTGCGAACTAGTCCCTGGTTTTGTGTCCGATCGGAACCAAACCAGTGCAGAAATGTTCTCTGGAGTCAGAATATCAATAATTATCGAAAAAAAGTTGAAATTTCGATTGACGGTCGCTAAGGGGCGCCAAAATGTTTGAAGAAGGCGGAGCCTATTTTACTAAAATGGCTATAACTCCAGAAGTAAATGAGGTATATTCACCAAACTCGGTACACCTGTGTAAGAGGTCAATCTGAGGTCATAGTAAAAAGATTGCGGCGATTGGCCACATGGTGGCGCTATAACATGAAAAAAACATAAATCAGGCTGTAACCACCTGACCGTTAGTCCGATTGACTTGAAAATTGGTATGCAGTGTCTTGGTCCAAGCTGTCATGTATATCTATGAGGACATTGGTGTATCTCAAAAAACATGGCCGCCATCGGCCAATGAAGTTTGAGCACCTATTAGACAAGGTTAACGGAGGCCGATCGGAACAAAACTCGGTGGGCATGTTCGACTCATGGCCCTAGAGGTCTGTAACAATTTTGAAAGAAATCGGCCACTAGTTGGCGCTAACGAGTTTTATGGCTCTGTAATCACGTGGTGTTACACTCATCCACACAATATGCATATCATTTGATAGATCTGCTCATGCTGAACAACTTTGCCTCAAGAACCATTGCTGTCAATCAAACCGTTCATTAAATATTCACGAATATGTCTAAAACCTACTTTTGCGAACTAGTCCTAGGTTTTTCGCCCGATCGGAACCAGACCAGTCTAGGACAATTCTCTGGACTCTCTAGATCAATAATTATCAAAAAAAAGTTGAACTTTTGCATTTGTATGGCTGTAATAGGGTCATTTATAAAATGGGTGTGGCAAAATACACTCAAAAGCCTATAAATCCTAAATGAAAACTCATAACTTCACAAAAATTGGTCAGCCTATGTGTCATAACATCATTAACAAGCATGCAAAATTTTATGGAGATCGGACGATAGGTGGCGCTATAACCTTTAAAAAGCTGTAAAACCATATATTTCCTATGGTAAATTGCCTGTATTGGCTGTAAATGGTCTTTTCCATCTCTAATCATATAGTTTTCATATAATAATGTTCAAAACTAGTGCAGTAAAATTCTCTGGACTCTCTAGATCAGTAATTATCAGAAAAAGTTGAACTACTTCATTTGGATGGCTATAATAGGGTCACTTCAAAATGTGGCCTTGACCAAGTGTCCCCGAAAGCTTATATCTTTTAAGATGCTCAGATCTGCTTAAAAACAAGTCAGAACATGTGAAATATCACTCTGAACAAGCATGAAAAATTTCAGACAGATCGGACAAAATTTGCCTCTATAACAGTTAAAAAGGTGAAAATGATATAAATGTAATGGCATATTAAGCCAATAAGTGGTATTTTACTGCCCTCTGCTGTTAAAAAATAGTAATTTTCTCATATTGTTCCATAATTCAAATTTAGACTTTATAAAATCACTATTTTAACATTTACAATCACCTTTAGTGAAAATTCATCTATTGAAGTATCACTACTGACAATTGTGTCACATTGAGGAATCTGAATCTTGAAGGAGACTTGCAAAAAACAGTTTGATCGCATTATCCATCTATGATGTCAGTGGTTACATGCTTGCTAAATAAAACTTGATAACGTTTGATGCTTTTGTGCTTAAAGACCTTAAAAACCTTAATTGTCTATGTCTGAGTTTCAGAATTTTTTGAATGTTCCTGAGATATAAGTGAAAAACCAAATTCCCATTAATTCATTCATTCATTCATTCATTCATTCATTCATTCAATCAATCAATCACTTCAATTGTAACATGGAAGTATACCACTGTTGTTCACTAGAGGGAGCAGCAGGATTACATATGATCTTTTCATTAGCTTTCAGTATTGGGAAACAAACAAATGCTTTAAAAAGCAATCTTTTTTATTATGATAGGGCTGTAGCTATCGATTATTTTAGTAATCGAGTATTCTATTCAAGTAATCGGATAAAAAAAAAATTGTGGTAAAAAATATACTCAAGTTAACAACAGCCTTTAAAATGACTTAAAATACAAATATATAATAACAAGCAACAATAATTGGTTCAAGTAAAGTATCAAAGTAAGTAATTATATTGGTTTTAATGAACAACACTGTTAAAATATACCCATGTAAAATAAATTATATAAACTAATATAAACATAACTTATGTACATAAATAACAAATGCCTGCAGAGGGCGCCAGCGGCCTGTATCAAAGTAAGTAATTATATTGGTTTTAATGAACAACACTGTTAAAATATACCCATGTAAAATAAATTATATAAACTAATATAAACATAACTTATGTACATAAATAACAAATGCCTGCAGAGGGCGCCAGCGGCCTGGTTACACTAAGGCATTATCAAATCCTTGTTTAATATTGTCCAAACAATTAATTCAAATGTCAACTTAACCTTTCATATTTGACCACTTCTGTACGATAGAAATGCTACAGCCACTGTAATTTCTTGAACAAGAACATGTGCACATCAAAGTATGCAAACTCAGAGCGAGAGTTTAAACTTTTATTTTGAAATCGCTGTTTAAACTTTTATTTTGAAATCGCGATGAACAGCAGTTTGAGAAACCCAGACGCGCTCAACAAATATAAATGATAACAGTACAACTATGAAACACAAACTGTGTCCGACTTGTGTTCCCAAATGCACGTTATTGGAAACGTAAACAAACAGCACTGCAGAGACTGAGTTTGCTTGGAGCAGCGTTTACTGTGGCCGGAGCTGAGGTAATTTTAACATGTAATCTGCACTCATGTAATTGAAGCGTCTTCTCTGTGAAAACAAACAAACAAACAAACAAAAAAACAGAGGATATATTTATTTAACTGAATCACAACCTTTATGATTTCACAACAGCACTATGCTATATTTATGACTGTAAATGGTTTTAAAGAGCATCTTGCAGGTTAGAAGACCCAACAAGTCAATGTATAGAAAAATAATGTAGGAACTAGATTTTCTTTAAAAAAAAAATTAGAAATACGCTACAGTGGCTTCTGGAGTCGTTTTTGTGAGAAAATTTTACTTCCGCATCTGAAAATGGGCATGACGGGCGTGACGTAGCACGAGGGAGAGCGGTCGATTCAAACAACAGGGAAAAATGGATTGCAATGACATTTCGGACGCTGAGGAAATTGTTGACGGACCACAGCCATACAATTATGAGCCTGCTAGGCTGCCCAGAGAGCAGGGACAGGCCAGGATTAATGTTAGACAGAACATATTGGAACTTACAATAACAGAAACTAAGCTTTGATCAGGCGTTTGTCATGCTCATTAATATCCGCCCAGACTAACATTACGTGATATAACTTAGCGGTTTCTCATCGAGAGACAGAGAGATATTTATTCCTGATACATTTTTTTGTTCCATAGGTGCTTGTGTGGGAAATGCGAGGCAATGTTTACAGCTGAGGAAAGTCAGTGTTGCAGGGAGGTGGATGCATACTGGGCTAGGGCTGCACGATTTTGAGAAAAAACCTAATTGCGGTTTTTCTGACAAATATTGCGATTGCGGTGCGATTTTCGATTTTTTTGGTTTTATTTATTTTAAAGCTTGAGTAAGCAAACTGTACTTTTTATGTAATAAATATAACCTTATTGTAAAGTGTTACTGATTAGTTATACACCGATTCAGACGTCTCCTGAGTTCACTGTTGGAAAGATTAGTTGTTTTAACCATTCATTAAAATGAATCGGTTCAAAGGAGTCATTAGTTCGCGAATTGGACGTGTCATGCGCGTTGTGTGATTATCCCAGCAGTTAAGACATGGACATCCAAGATTTCTGTCAACACAGAAAACATTTCATCACTGGATATTTTTTTCGTTCAATTAAAGAGTTTTTTTTTTTTTTTTTGTCAGTTAAATGTCCGGAACGCTTTTCAGTTAAATTTATTTAGCACAATTCACACCCAGCGATAATTCAGGAAAAAAAAAAAAAATCTCCGAATGATCCACATGAAACTTTGGTCTTCCGACCTTTTACCACCGTGTCGATTTATTTTGATTAATATGTGCGAGGGAGAGAGAGCAAGACAGCGCTTAGTTTGGAGACGGTGAAGTCTTGTTTACATTTTCGCCTGGCTCCGAAGAGAGAGAGAGAATGCGCGCGCGACCGGCTCTCTCTCTCTCTCTGCTCGTTCTTTCAGTTAAACATGCGCCCTGTCACTCACAAGCGCAGCAGTTCATCTAATTACTCACCGATCAAATAAGACTTTGGCGGGACAAAAATTCACTTTGGCGGGCGCTAAAACAAGTTCAATGCAGAAAATTCATGCGTGAATTTAACTTAGTAGGCTACATGACCATGCACTCGCACAAATGCGACCACATAAAATTTTAACTCGCACATTCTCAAAAAATGGTCGCATATGCGACCATTTTGGTCGCAGTCTGGAACCCTGGTGTCGGTGGTGATTTTTAAGATGCTGGTATAGATTGGTAGTGTTTCTTCTGGATCTGGCCACGGCACGTCGACATATTTTAGCACTCTTTTGCTCCACGTCGTTCTTCGCGAAGAAAGCCGGTGCACTGCATACAACCTTGTAACTTTCCATTGCCATTTCTAATTGGCCAGCAAGCCAGGAACGCGAGATTCGACCATTTTGATTGGCTAATAGGTTTGTCACTCAAATGTCAGAGGCGGGGGAAAAAACCTCAGACTCCTGAGGTTAGGTTATTGCGGGAGTTAAAACCTCAATATCGATGCGATAAAGGTTAATCGTGCAGCCCTATACTGGGCCTTTGTGGAAAATGCCAAACTTCCATGGTTGCAGTTAGTGTTACTACAGTAAAGCCATGGTGAATGTTGCTGATCTGTGGACACTGGATAGTTCGTTCATTCATTGCACAATGTTTATTCCTGGTTTCCACGTCAGCGCTGTTTGATCCGTTAATAACGGAGAAATGTGAATATTTCTCACTAGATCTCGCAGCGATGTTATTACTTCAGTGGCGAATTCAAATGCTTTATTTACTGGATCTCGCAGTTACAGTGTTGCTTGATCAGGCTCGCGCTGCACTGGTCCAAACTGATAAACAGTCCACACAAACACAATAACGAGTAGCTCAGTTTCGTTCCGCTTACATTGCGTTTGCCAGTTGATGTTGTGCTCACGCCTACATCCAGCGGGAGAACCCGAAGATGCGTGCACTGAAGGAACCGCACCGCACCAGCTCTGAGTCTCACCCGGTTCTTACTTCGGTATCCCATGTTGAGCTCCATCATATCGCCGGGACGATAATCCTCCGATCTGAAGTGAACGCTACACACGACCGCGTTTTCCGAAGCCGACGCGGAAGAGAAATCCCGTCTCTTCACCTGCACAAACCGCACCCAGGCACGAAAGATAGCACCGGCCTTTTTCTTGTTAGGAAACTGGTGGACTCGATGTCCTGATAGGCTGGAGTTTTTGCAAGCTCCACAAACACAAAAATTTACCATGACGATGATAAATTGAAATACAAAAACTACTCTGCCGTGCAAAGGCAAAAGACCGTAACTTCGTTTTTGGTCGAAAATGAGTTATTTATATTTTTGTTACATTCAAGACCTTCTTTATCATGTGGATAAGTATCTTGAATCAATTCCGTTTTTTTTCGAGAAAATAATGATTTGTCTTAACAGTAACTTCCAAAAGCCCATGAGAAACCAAGGCAGAACACCGTAACATCAGTTACCGCTCTTTGGCTTTGTTTTGGAACGCTCAAATTACGAGTTACGGTGCTCTGCCTTTGTTCAGCCGCGCGTCAATATGAAGTTACTGTGCCGGTGTTCAATCAAATAATGCTACCTACCAGATTGTACGGTTATCTGCCTTTGTTTTAATGTCCATTAAAATTTAAATTACGGTGTAGCCTGTGTACTTTGTACAGCTGCCATCAGTCGCTCTAACTTCTGATGTTCTCAGAGCGGTCAGAACATTTAGTATGGTCTGCTCCATCGACAAACGTGCGATATCGATCGCGAAGGATTATGCAGAGTTGACAGAAAAACGTTACACATTGCCGTATCAGATGAATACAACCAAGAATTAAAGCTTGGCAAACTAGCTGGCAGAGTGCCAAAACATCGCCTTCAGCCCCGCCCTAAACGCGGTCGATCGAGTCAACGCTGGACTAATAGGTATTTTGTCATGTCAAATGTATTAATAATGCCATCAGAATGCAACCAAAGCACAGGATAGCAATAAGTAGATGGCTATAAATAATTGTAAATCATACAAAATAAATGCCATGATCACTAGATTTTATACAGGTGTTACTATAATGATTTTGTTAATGGTGATCAGCAACTAAATATTGATAATGTGGAAGTTACTGCCTTTTGCCTTGGCATGACTTCTCACTTTTTGCTGACAATACAAAGGCAGAGTACAGTAACTTTAAAATAGTGGTCAAAAGTCAAGTTTGAGCTCAAGATTTTTTTATGTATATAATTTCCATTACTAAAACATCTATTTGCCAGATTTACAGTGTCCTACCTATAATTAATTTGGCGGGACAACTAAAAATCTTTAAAGTCATTTTTCTCAGTTCCACACTCTAGCGACTTAAGGTCTTTTGCCTTTGTAGGGCAGTACTGAAAACACACTGACTCACGACCGCTCTTACTGAATACCAACCTACTCTGCACTGAGCTGCGGCAGAGCACAGCACACATCTCCCTCGTGTGACGTAAAATGACGCGATGTTGAAAAAAAGCGGTTTGTACGAGCAGTCAAAGAAACGCTCACTTTATCTACTAAATTGGTGTCCTTATGTCATTTTAAAACATTTGAAATCCTGCATTATCTTTTCATATGGTATTTTCATACACGGTTATATATTCATTTAGATTTTTTTTTTACATGCAAGATGCTCTTTAAATATATCGCGTTGTCTTAGAAAACTGTGTAATTCTGCGGTTGTTGGATTCTCGTCTGTGGAACGCACCACTTTCGGTATTTTGCCCATTACTTTTTGGTAAATTGCAATCAAGGATTTTTTTAAATCAAGTACTTGACTATAATCGAGGAATCGTTACAGCCCTATACTGGTAACATAGTTTTATATTATTAGATCACAAAGAAATGCCTATAGAAAATTAAATATATTTTCTCAATAACATATCCAAAAAACATATTTGTGTGTGTGTGTGTGTGTGTGTGTGTGTGTGAGAGCATGCATTATGGAGTTAACATGGAAAAATTTAGTGCAGAAAACTGGTGAAAATCATGAAGTTTAAAGTGAAAGTGAGCCAATAAGTGGTCTTCTAGTGCCCTCTGCTGGCCATTCTACTTATTAATGAAGTCTTTTCACATGTTCTTTTCACATGTGCTCACATTAATATTTAGACACTAAAAATCACTTATATAACTAACTATTATAACACATTCATATTTTGTCAGTGTTTATCACTTCATTTGCACTGACACTTCACATAATTGCTAGTAATGTGGTAAATCATGGTAAATCACGCTAGAAACATAGTAAATCATGGTAAACTAAGATAAAATCATGGTAAACTATGCTAGAACAGGGTAAATCATGGTAAACCATGGTAAATCATGATAAAATATTGTAAATCATGCTAGAATTTGGTATATCATGGTAAATCATGCTAGAACATGGTAAATCAAGGTAAACTAAGATAAAATCATGGTAAACTATGCTAGAACAGGGTAAATCATGGTAAACCATGGTAAATCATGATAAATTATGGTAAATCATGCCAGAATGTGGTATATCATGTTAAATCATGCTAGAACATGGTCTTTTCCATCTATGATGTCAGTGTTTAAATGCTTGCTAAATAAAACTTGATGTCTTTTGATGCTTTTGTGCTTAAAGGTCTTAAAGGCCTTAACTGCTTGAACCCCGATAAATGCTGCTTGCAGCTTTAATTATTAGGGGTTCAAGCACGAAGTGCTGAAACCCTATTGTAATTGTAAGGATTTTTATTATTATTATTATTATTCTTCTCCGCTAAAACGCATCGTGCAGCCCAAACCGTAAGAGCTGGAACTTTGAAACTTTGACAGATGGTAGTACAAAAATCGAGGAAAGGTTCAGAGATTATGACCCCGATTGGCCCATAGGTGGCGCTATAACAACCAAAAGCGCGAAACTGCTCATAACTCCTAGACCGTATGTCGTAGACTCAAGTGTCTTATATCATTGGAAAGCTGGACGCCTGACGAACAAAACGTATATCTCCGATTTCATTTCCGCCATGATAGATTTTCCGCCATTTTGAATTTTGTCAAAAATCTATTTTTGCGAACTAGTCCCTGGTTTTTTGCCCGATTGGAACCAAACTAATGCAGAAATGTTCTCTGGAGACTGAATATCAATAATTATCGAAAAAAAGTGGAAATTTCGATTCACGGTCACTAAGGGGCGCCAAAACGTACGTTGTGGGAGGGGCCTATTTTACTAAAATGGCTGTAACTCCCGATGTAAATGAGGTATCTTCACCAAACTTGGTACACATGTGTATGAGCTTACTCTGGGGTCACAGTAAAAAAATCGCGACGATTGGCCTCATGGTGGCGCTATAAAATGAAAAAAACATAAAACAGGCTATAACCACCTGACCGTTAGTCCGATTGACTTGAAAATTGGTATGCAGTGTCTTGGTCCAAGGTGCCATGTATGTGTATGAGGACATTTGCGTATCTCAAAAAACATGGCCGCCATTGGCCAATGAAATTTTAACACCTATTAGACAAGGTTAACGGAGGCCGATCGGAACGAAACTCAATGGGCATGTTCGGCTCATGGCCCTAAAGGTCTGTAAGAATTTTGAAAGAAATTGGCCACTAGTTGGCGCTAACGAGTTTTACGGCTCTGTAATCACGTGGTGTTACAAATATCCACACAATATGCATATCATTTGATAGATCTCCTCATCCTGAACAACTTTGCCTCAAGAACCATTGCTGTCAATCAAACTGTTCATTAATTATTCATTAATATGTTAAAAAACTACTTTTGCGAACTAGTCCTAGGTTTTTTGCCCGATCGGAACCAGACCAGTCTAGGACAATTCTCTGGACTCTCTAGATCAATAATTATCAAAAAAAAGTTGAACTTTTGCATTTGGATGGCTGTAATAGGGTCATTTATAAAATGGGCGTGGCAAAATACACTAAAAACCCTATAAATCCTAAATAAAAACTCAGAACTTCACAAAAATTGGTCAGCATATGTGACATAACATCATTAACAAGCATGAAAAATTCTATGGAGATCGGACGATAGGTGGCGCTATAACTGTTAAAAAGCTTTAAAATCATATATTTCCTATGGTAAACTGCCTGTATTGGCTGTAAATGGTCTTTTCCATCTCTGATCATATAATTTTCATATCATAATGTTCAAAACTAGTGCAATACAATTCTCTGGACTCACTAGATCAATAATTGTCAGAAAAAGTTGAACTACTTCATTTGGATAGCTATAATAGGTTCACTTCAAAATCTGGCCTTTACCAAGTGTCCCCGAAAGCCTATATCTCTTTAATCAATGCTCAGACCTTCTTAAAAACAAGTCAGAACGTGTGAAATATTACCCTGAACTAGCATGAAAATTTTCAGACAGATCGGACAAAATTTGCCTCTATAACAGTTAAAAAGGTGAAAATGATATGAATTAATGGCATGTTAAGCCAATAAGTGGTATTTTACTGCCCCCTGCTGTTTAAAATAGTCATTTTCTCATATTGGTATTGGTATCAGCCATGGTAAATCATGATAAATGATGGTGTGTGTGTGTGTGTGTGTGTGTGTGTGTGTGTGTGTGTGTGTGTGTGTGTGTGTGTGTGTGGTACAAATATAACAAAGGTTTTATTTTCCAACATGAAAACAAACATAACAGAGTGCTAGTGCACAAACAATAACCGACAATGATAATGGATGAGAGGGGAACTTAAATACACAGATCAAGACAAGGACAACAGGTGACGGTTATGATGATGAGGAGCAGGTGATGATGAGGAGGGTGATGAGGAGCAGGTGCAGGTGATGACGACAGATGGTGAATGTGATGAAGACAGAAGGTGAATGTGATGAAGGTGAATGTGACACTAATATCACTGAAACATTTGTGTGTGTGTGTGTGTGTGTGTGTGTGTGTGTGTGTGTGTGTGTGTGTGTGTGTGTGTGTGTGTGTGTGTGTAGCATTCGTGTGTGTAGCATATGTAGCAAGTATGCATTATTGAGTTAACATGGAAACACTGGTTTGCTTTAGTGCAGAAAACTGGTCAAAATCATGAGGTTTAAAGTGAAAGTGAGCCAATAAGTGGTCTTCTACTGCCCTCTGCTGGCCATTCTACTTATTAATTAAATTTTTCCACATGTGCTTGCATTTATACTTGAATACACACTAAAAATCACTTATATAGCAATAACTATTATAACACAATCATATTTTGTCAGTGTTAATCACTTTATTTGCACTGACACTTCAAATAATTGCTAGTAATGTGGTAAATCATGGTAAATCATGGTTAACTATGCTGTGTGTGTGTGTGTGTGTGTGTGTGTGTGTGTGTGTGTGTGTGTGTGTGTGTGTGTGTGTGTGTGTGTGTGTGTGTGTGTGTGTGTGTGTGTGTGTAAGCATGCATTGAGTTAACATGGATAAACTGGTTTGCTTTAGTGCAGAAAACTGGTTTAAAGTGAAAGTGAGCCAATAAGTGGTCTTCTACTGCCCTCTGCTGGCCATTCTACTTATTAATGAAATATTTCAACATGTGCTTGCATTCATACTTGAATACACACTAAAAAAATCACTTATATAGCAATAACTATTATAACACAATCATATTTTGTCAGTGTTAATCACTTTATTTGCACTGACACTTCAAATAATTGCTAGTAATGTGATAAATCAGGCTAGAAACATGGTAAATCAAAGTAAATAATACTAGATTGTCGTTTATCTCCTGGTAAATAATACTAGAACGTGGTATATCATGGTAAATCATGGTTAACTATGCTGTGTGTGTATGTGTGTGTGTGTGTGTGTGTGTGTGTGTGTGTGTGTGTGTGTGTGTGTGTGTGTGTGTGTGTGTGTGTAAGCATGCATTGAGTTAACATGGAAAAACTGGTTTGCTTTAGTGCAGAAAACTGGTTTAAAGTGAAAGTGAGCCAATAAGTGGTCTTCTAGTGCCCTCTGCTGGCCATTCTACTTAATAATGAAATATTTTACAAGTGCTTTTGCATTCATACTTGGACACACACTAAAAATCACGTATATAACTAACTATTATAACACAATAATATTTTGTCAGTGTTCATCACCTCATTTGCACTGACACTTCACATAATTGCTAGTAATGTGGTTAATCATGCTAGAAACATTGTAAATCATAGTAAATAATACTGAAATGAGGTGTATCAAGGTAAATCATGCTAGAATCCTAATAAATCATTCTGGAACATGGTATATGATAGTAAATCATGCTAGAATCATATTAAATAATTCTAGAATGTGGCAAATCGTTGTGGGAGGAGCCTATTTTACTCAAATGGCTATAACTCAAGAAGTAAATGAGATATCTTCACCAAACTCAGTACACATGTGTATGGGTTCAATTTGAGGTCACAGTAAACAATTTTATGGAGATCGGACCATAGGTGGCGCTATAACTGTTAAAAAGCTTTAAAACCATATATATCCCATGGCAAATTGCCTGTATTGGCTGTAAATGGTCTTTTCCATCTATTATGTCAGTGGTTACATGCTTGCTAAATAAATCTTAATAACTTTTGATGCTTTTGTGCTTAAATGCCTTAAAGGCCTTAACTGCTTGAACCCCGATAAATGCTGCTTGCAGCTTTAATTATTATTATTCTTCTGCCGTAAAACGCATCGTGCAGCCCAAACCGTAAGAGCTGGAGCTTTGAAACTTTGGCATATGGTAGTACAAAAATCGAGGAGAGGTTATCAAATTATGACGCCGATTGGCCCATAGGTGGCGCTATAGCGACCAAAAGCGCAAAAGTGGTCATAACTCCTAGACCGTATGTCGTAGACACAAGTGTTTTATATCATTGGAAAGCTGGACGTCTGACGAACAAAACGTATATCTCCGATTTCATTTCCGCCATGATAGATTTTCCGCCATTTTGAATTTTGTCGAAAACCTACTTTTGCGAACTAGTCCCTGGTTTTTTGACCGATCGGAACCAAACCAGTGCAGAATTGTTCTCTGGAGTCTGAAGATCAATAATTATCGAAAAAAAGTTGAAATTTCGATTCACGGTCGCTAGGGGGTGCAAAATTAACGTTGTGGGAGGAGCCTATTTTACTAAAATGGCTATAACTCCAGAAGTAAAAGAGGTATTTTAACCAAACTTGGTACACATGTGTAAGAGGTCAATCTGAGGTCACGGTAAAAAAATCGCGGCGATTGGCCACATGGTGGCGCTATAACATGAAAAAAACATAAAACAGGCTATAACCACCTGACCGTTAGTCCGATTGACTTGAAAATTGGTATGCAGTGTCTTGGTCCAAGGTGCCATGTATGTCTATGAGGACATTGGCGTATCTCAAAAAACATGGCCGCCATCGGCCAATGAAGTTTGAGCACCGATTAGACAAGGTTAACGGAGGCCGATCGGAACGAAACTCGATGGGCATGTTCGTCTCATGGCCCTAGAGGTCTGTAAGAATTTTGAAAGAAATCGGCCACTAGTTGGCGCTAACGAGTTTTATGGCTCTGTAATCACGTGGTGTTACACTCATCCACACAATATGCATATCATTTGATAGATCTGCTCATGCTGAACAACTTTGCCTCAAGAACCATTGCTGTCAATCAAACCGTTCATTAAATATTCACGAATATGTCTAAAACCTACTTTTGCGAACTAGTCCTAGGTTTTTCGCCCGATCGGAACCAGACCAGTCTAGGACAATTCTCTGGACTCTCTAGATCAATAATTATCAAAAAAAAGTTGAACTTTTGCATTTGTATGGCTGTAATAGGGTCATTTATAAAATGGGTGTGGCAAAATACACTAAAAAGCCTATAAATCACATATAAAAACTCATAACTTCACAAAAATTGGTCAGCATATGTGACATAACATCACAAACAAGCATGCAAAATTTTATGGAGATCTGACCAAAGGTGGTGCTATAACAGTTAAAAGGCTTTAAAACCATATATTTTCTATGGTAAACTGCCTGTATTGGCTGTAAATGGTCTTTTCCATCTCTGATCATATAATTTTTATATCATAATGTTCAAAACTAGTGCAGTACAATTCTCTGGACTCACTAGATCAATAATTGTCAGAAAAAGTTGAACTACTTCATTTGGATAGCTATAATAGGTTCACTTCAAAATGTAGCCTTTACCAAGTGTCCCCGAAAGCCTATATCTCTTTAATGAATGACTCAGACCTTCTTAAAAACAAGTCAGAACATGTGAAATATCACTCTGAACATGCATGAAAATTTTCAGACAGATCAGACAAAATTTGCCTCTATAACAGTTAAAAAGGTGAAAATGATATGATTATAATGGCATGTTAAGCCAATAAGTGGTATTTTACTGCCCCCTGCTGTTTAAAATAGTCATTTTGTCATATTGTTCTATAATTTATATTTAGACTTTATAAAATCACTATTTTAACATTTACAATTACATTTAGTCAAAATCCATCTGTTAAAGTATTAGTATTGACAGTTTGATCACATCATACATTTCAAATGTCTGCATCTACAACATAATGTGTGTGTGTAGTCTTAGGTTTCTGAATAAATTCTGAATCATCTGATTAATAGCTTGCAAAGACTTTGTGAAATGTTTATAGACCATTCAAATATATTTGCATAATGACATATCCCAATAGCATTGAAAAAACAACAACAACATTTGTCTTTGTGTGTGTGTGTGTGTGTGTGTGTGTGTGTGTGTGTGTGTGTGTGTGTGTGTGTGTGTGTAAACATGCATCATGGAGTTAAAATGGAAAAACTGGTTTGCTTTAGTGCAGAAAAATGGTGAAAATCAAGAAGTTTAAAGTGAAAGTGAGCCGATAAGTGGTCTTCTACTGCCCTCTGCTGGCCATTCTACTTATTAATGAAGTCTACTCACATATGCTTTTGCATTCATTAGACACTAAAAATCACTTATATAACAATAAAACACTAAAAAATCACTTATATAACAATTACTATTGTAGCACAATCATATTTTGTCAGAGTTTATCACTTCATTTTTACTGATACTTCACATAATTGCTAGCAATGTGGTAAATCATGGTAAATCACACTAAAAACATGGTAAATCATAATAAATAATACTAGAATGTGGTGTATCAAGGTAAATCATACTACAATCCTGGTACATCAATCTAGAACATGGTATATCATGGTACATCATGCTAGAACATGGTAAATCATGGTAAACTATGCTAGAACAGGGTAAATCATGGTAAGCCATGATAAATCATAATAAACTATGGTAAATCATGTTAGAATGTGGTATATCATGGTAAATCATGCTAGAACATGGTAAATCATGGTAAACTATGCTAGAACAGGGTAAATCATGGTAAACTATGATCAATCATGGTAAACTATGATAAATCATGATAAACTATGGTAATCCATGCTAGAATCACAGTAAACAATGGTAAATCATACTAGAATGTAGTATATCATGGTAAATTATGCTAGAATATGGCAAATCATGCTAGAATCATAGTAAATAATACTAGAATGTGGTAAATTGTTGTGGGAGGAGCCTATTTTACTAAAATGGCTATAACTCAAGAAGTAAATGAGATATCTTCACCAAACTCAGTACACGTGTATGGGTTCAATTTGAGGTCACAGTAAACAATTCTATGGAGATCGGACCATAGGTGGCGCTATAACTGTTAAAAAGCTTTAAAACCATATATATCCCATGGTAAATTGCCTGTATTGGCTGTAAATGGTCTTTTCCATCTATTATGTCAGTGGTTACATGCTTATTAAATAAATCTTAATAACTTTTGATGCTTTTGTGCTTAAATGCCTTAAAGGCCTTAACTGCTTGAACCCCGATAAATGCTGCTTGCAGCTTTAATTAGGGGTTCAAGCACGAAGTGCTGAAACCCTATTGTAATTGTACTGATTTTTATTATTAGGGGTTCAAGCACGAAGTGCTGAACACCTATTGTAATTGTACTGATTTTTATTAGGGGTTCAAGCACGAAGTGCTGAAACCCTATTGTAATTGCCCTGATTTTTATTATTATTATTATTATTCCCTAAAACGCATCGTGCAGCCAAAACCGTAAGGCCTAGAGACGTGATACTTGGTCAAATGGTAGTAGTATTGCTCGCTACTCAGATACACGGACTTAGCCAAATCGGCCCATAGGTGGCGCTACAGCGACCAAAAGCGCGAAACTGCTCATAACTCCTAGACTGTATGTCGTAGACTCAAGTGTCTTATATCAATGTAATCAAGACCTCATGGCAAACAAAACGTATATCTCCGATTTCATTTCCGGTATGATAATTTTTCCGCCATTTTGAATTTTGTCAAAAACCTACTTTTGCGAACTAGTCCGTGGTTTTTTGTCTGATCGGAACCAAACCAGTGCAGAAATGTTCTCTGGAGTCTGAATATCAATAATTATCGAAAAAAAGTTAAAATTTCGATTCACGGTTGCTAAGGGGCGCCAAAACGTACGTTGTGGGAGGGGCCTATTTTACTAAAATGGCTATAACTCCAGAAGTAAATGAGTTATCTTTACCAAACTCGGTACACATATGTAAGAAGTCAATATGAGGTCACAGTAAAAAAACCGCGGCGATTGGCCACATGGTGGCGCTATAACATGAAAAAAACATAAAACAGGCTATAACCACCTGACCGTTAGTCCGATTGACTTGAAAATTGGTATGCAGTGTCTTGGTCCAAGGTGCCATGTATGTGTATGAGGACATTGGCGTATCTCAAAAAACATGGCCGCCATTGGCCAATGAAATTTGAGCACCTATTAGACAAGGTTATCGGAGGCTGATCAGAACGAAACTCGATGGACATGTTCGACTCATGGCCCTAGAGGTCTGTAAGAATTTTGAAAGAAATCGGCCACTAGTTGGCGCTAACGAGTTTTATGGCTCTGTAATCACGTGGTGTTACACTTATCGTCACAAAATGCATATCATTTGATAGATCTGCTCATTATGAACAACTTTGCCTCTAGAACCATTGCTGTCAATCAAACCGTTCATTAAATATTCATGAATATGTTAAAAACCTACTTTTGCGAACTAGTCCCTGGTTTTTCGCCCGATCGGAACCAGACCAGTGTAGGACAATTCTATGGACTCTCTAGATCAATAATTATCAAAAAAAAAGTTGAAATTTTGCATTTTGCGCATGGCTATAATAGGGTCATAAAGAAAATGGGTGTGGCAAAATGCACTTAAAAGCCTATAAATCATAAATGAAAAATCAGAACTTCACAAAAATTGGTGGGAATATGTGACATAACATCATTAACAAGCATGCAAAATTCTATGGAGATCGGACCATAGGTGGCGCTATAATTGTTTAAAAGCTTTAAAACTATATATTTCCTATGGTAAACTGCCTGTATTGGCTGTAAATGGTCTTTTCCATCTCTGATCATATCATTTTCATATCATAATGTTTAAAACTAGTGCAATACAATTCTCTGGACTCACTAGAACAATAATTGTCAGAAAAAGTTGAACTACTTCATTTGGATAGCTATAATAGGTTCACTTCAAAATGTGGCCTTTACCAAGTGTCCCCGAAAGCCTATATCTCTTTAATGAATGTTCAAACCTTCTTAAAAACAAGTCAGAACATGTGAAATATCACTCTGAACATGCATGAAAATTTTCAGACAGATCGGACAAAATTTGCCTCTATAACAGTTAAAAAGGTGAAAATGATATGAATATAATGGCATATTAAGCCAATAAGTGGTATTTTACTGCCCCCTGCTGTTTAAAATAGTCATTTTGTCATATTGTTCTATAATTTATATTTAGACTTTATAAAATCACTATTTTAACATTTACAATTACATTTAGTCAAAATCCATCTGTTAAAGTATTAGTATTGACAGTTTGTCAATGTTGTGATATCTGTATCTACAGCATAATGTGTGTGTAGTCTTAGCTTTCTGAATAAATTCTGAATAATCTGATTAATGGCTTACAAAGACTTTGTGAAATGTTTATAGACCATTCAAATATATTTTCATAATGACATATCCCAATAGCATTGAAAAAACAACAACATTTGTCTTTGTGTGTGTGTGTGTGTGTAAACATGCATTATGGAGTTAAAATGGAAAAACTGGTTTGCTTTAGTACAGAAAAATGGTGAAAATCATGAAGTTTAAAGTGAAAGTGAGCCAATAAGTGGTCTTCTACTGCCCTCTGCTGGCCATTCTACTTATTAATGAAGTCTACTCACATATGCTTTTGCATTCATTATACTCTAAAAGTCACTTATATAACAATAAGAAACTAAAAAATAACTTGTATAACAATTACTATTGTAGCACAATCATATTTTGTCAGAGTTTATCACTTCATTTGTACTGATACTTCACATAATTGCTAGCAATGTGGTAAATCATGGTAAATCACGCTAAAACATGGTACATCATAGTAAATAATACTAGAATGTGGTGTATCAAGGTAAATCATACTAGAATCCTGATACATCATTCTAGAACGTGGTATATCATGGTACATCATGCTAGAATATGGTAAATCATGGTAAACTATGCTAGAACAGGGTAAATCATGGTAAACCATGATAAATCATGATAAACTATGGTAAATCATGTTAGAATATGGTATATCATTGTAAATCATGCTAGAACATGGTAAATCATGGTAAACTATGCTAGAACAGGGTAAATCATGGTAAACTATGATAAATCATGGTAAAATATGGTAAACCATGCTAGAATCACAGTAAACAATGGTAAATCATACTAGAATGTAGTATATCATGGTAAATCATGATAAACTATGGTTAATCATGCTAGAATCATAGTAAATAATACTAGAATGTGGTAAATTGTTGTGGGAGGAGCCTATTTTACTAAAATGGCTATAACTCAAGAAGTAAATGAGATATCTTCACCAAACTCAGTACACATGTGTATGGGTTCAATTTGAGGTCACAGTAAACAATTTTATGGAGATCGGACGATAGGTGGCGCTATAACTGTTAAAAACCTTTGAAAACCATATATTTCCTATGGTACATTGCCTGTATTGGCTGTAAATGGTCTTTTCCATCTATTATGTCAGTGGTTACATGCTTGCTAAATAAAACTTGATAACTTTTGATGCTTTTGTGCTTTAAGGCCTTAAAGGCCTTAATTGCTTGAACCCCGATAAATGCTGCTTGCAGCTTTAATTAGGGGTTCAAGCACGAAGTGCTGAAACCCTATTGTAATTGCCCTGATTTTTAGGGGTTCAAGCACGAAGTGCTGAAACCCTATTGTATTTGTGCTGATTTTTATTATTAGGGGTTCAAGCACGAAGTGCTGAAACCCTATTGTAATTGTGCTGATTTTTATTATTAGGGGTTCAAGCATGAAATGCTGAAACCCTATTGTAATTGTGCTGATTTTTATTATTATTATTATTATTATTATTATTATTCCGCCCTAAAACGCATCGTGCAGCCCAAACCGTAAGAGCTGGAACCTTGAAACTTGGCCAAATGGTAGTCCTCAATTTGGGGAGAACCTATCAAAGTATGACCCAGATTGGCCCATAGGTGGCGCTACAATGACCACATTTACTAAATTGCTCATAACTCCTAGACAGTTTGTCCTAGAGTCTCAATTTTAGCATCACTGTGATCCCTGGATCCAGACGGACAAAATGGCTATCTCCAAATCCCGATCCGAGCAAAAAAAAATTTCTATGGGCAATTTAGTGAAAAACCTACTTTTGCAAACTAGTCCTAGGTTTTTGGCCCAATCGGAACCAGACCAGTCTAGCACAGTTCTCTGGAGTCTCTAGATCAATAATTATCGAAAAAAAGTTGAACTTTTGCATTGGCCTGGCTGTAACAGGGTCATTCAGGAAAGGGGTGGGACAAAAAAACACTCAAAAGCCTATACAACCTAAGGGAAAACCCCAAACTTCACAAAAATCGATGAGCAGATGTGTCAGAACATGGTGAAGAAGCATGCCAAGTTTCGTGAAGATCGGACAATAGGTGGCGCTATAACTGTCCAAAACGTCTCTTCTTATTAGGGGTTCAAGCATGAAATGCTGAAACCCTATTGTAATTGTGCTGATTTTTATTATTATTATTATTATTATTATTATTATTCCGCCCTAAAACGCATCGTGCAGCCCAAACCGTAAGAGCTGGAACCTTGAAACTTGGCCAAATGGTAGTCCTCAATTTGGGGAGAACCTATCAAAGTATGACCCAGATTGGCCCATAGGTGGCGCTACAATGACCACATTTACTAAATTGCTCATAACTCCTAGACAGTTTGTCCTAGAGTCTCAATTTTAGCATCACTGTGATCCCTGGATCCAGACGGACAAAATGGCTATCTCCAAATCCCGATCCGAGCAAAAAAAAATTTCTATGGGCAATTTAGTGAAAAACCTACTTTTGCAAACTAGTCCTAGGTTTTTGGCCCAATCGGAACCAGACCAGTCTAGCACAGTTCTCTGGAGTCTCTAGATCAATAATTATCGAAAAAAAGTTGAACTTTTGCATTGGCCTGGCTGTAACAGGGTCATTCAGGAAAGGGGTGGGACAAAAAAACACTCAAAAGCCTATACAACCTAAGGGAAAACCCCAAACTTCACAAAAATCGATGAGCAGATGTGTCAGAACATGGTGAAGAAGCATGCCAAGTTTCGTGAAGATCGGACAATAGGTGGCGCTATAACTGTCCAAAACGTCTCTTCTTATTAGGGGTTCAAGCATGAAATGCTGAAACCCTATTGTAATTGTGCTGATTTTTATTATTATTATTATTATTATTATTATTATTCCGCCCTAAAACGCATCGTGCAGCCCAAACCGTAAGAGCTGGAACCTTGAAACTTGGCCAAATGGTAGTCCTCAATTTGGGGAGAACCTATCAAAGTATGACCCAGATTGGCCCATAGGTGGCGCTACAATGACCACATTTACTAAATTGCTCATAACTCCTAGACAGTTTGTCCTAGAGTCTCAATTTTAGCATCACTGTGATCCCTGGATCCAGACGGACAAAATGGCTATCTCCAAATCCCGATCCGAGCAAAAAAAAATTTCTATGGGCAATTTAGTGAAAAACCTACTTTTGCAAACTAGTCCTAGGTTTTTGGCCCAATCGGAACCAGACCAGTCTAGCACAGTTCTCTGGAGTCTCTAGATCAATAATTATCGAAAAAAAGTTGAACTTTTGCATTGGCCTGGCTGTAACAGGGTCATTCAGGAAAGGGGTGGGACAAAAAAACACTCAAAAGCCTATACAACCTAAGGGAAAACCCCAAACTTCACAAAAATCGATGAGCAGATGTGTCAGAACATGGTGAAGAAGCATGCCAAGTTTCGTGAAGATCGGACAATAGGTGGCGCTATAACTGTCCAAAACGTCTCTTCTTATTAGGGGTTCAAGCATGAAATGCTGAAACCCTATTGTAATTGTGCTGATTTTTATTATTATTATTATTATTATTATTATTATTCCGCCCTAAAACGCATCGTGCAGCCCAAACCGTAAGAGCTGGAACCTTGAAACTTGGCCAAATGGTAGTCCTCAATTTGGGGAGAACCTATCAAAGTATGACCCAGATTGGCCCATAGGTGGCGCTACAATGACCACATTTACTAAATTGCTCATAACTCCTAGACAGTTTGTCCTAGAGTCTCAATTTTAGCATCACTGTGATCCCTGGATCCAGACGGACAAAATGGCTATCTCCAAATCCCGATCCGAGCAAAAAAAAATTTCTATGGGCAATTTAGTGAAAAACCTACTTTTGCAAACTAGTCCTAGGTTTTTGGCCCAATCGGAACCAGACCAGTCTAGCACAGTTCTCTGGAGTCTCTAGATCAATAATTATCGAAAAAAAGTTGAACTTTTGCATTGGCCTGGCTGTAACAGGGTCATTCAGGAAAGGGGTGGGACAAAAAAACACTCAAAAGCCTATACAACCTAAGGGAAAACCCCAAACTTCACAAAAATCGATGAGCAGATGTGTCAGAACATGGTGAAGAAGCATGCCAAGTTTCGTGAAGATCGGACAATAGGTGGCGCTATAACTGTCCAAAACGTCTCTTCTTATTAGGGGTTCAAGCATGAAATGCTGAAACCCTATTGTAATTGTGCTGATTTTTAGGGGTTCAAGCACGAAGTGCTGAAACCCTATTGTAATTGTCCTGATTTTTATTATTATTATTCTGCCGTAAAACGCATCGTGCAGCCCAAACCGTAAGTGCTGGAGACTTGAGACTTTGCCAGAAGGTAGTACAAAAATCGAGGAGAGGTTATCAAATTATGACCCCGATTGGCCAATAGGTGGCGCTATAGTAAGCAAAAGTATAAAATCGCTAATAACTCCTAGACGGTTTGTCGTAGACTTAAGTGTCTTATATCACTATAATCCTTGGATCAAGTCGGACAAAACGTATATCTCCGATTTCATTTCCGGTTGGCAAATTTTTCCGCCATTTTGAATTTTGTCAAAAACCTACTTTTGCGAACTAGTCTGTGGTTTTTTGTCCGATCGGAACCAAACCAGTGCAGAAATGTTCTCTGGAGTCTGAATATAAATAATTATCGAAAAAAAGTTGAAATTTCGATTCATGGTCGCTACGGGGTGCCAAAATGTTCGAAGGAGGCGGAGTCAGTTTTACTAAAATTGTTATAACTCGTGAACGAAATGAGATATCTTCACCAAACTTGGTAAACATATGTAGGAGGTCAATTTGAGGTCACAGTAAAAAAATTGCGTCGATTGGCCTCATGGTGGCGCTATAAAATAAAAAAAACGTATAGACACCTGACCGTTTTTCCGAATGACTTGAAATTTGGTATGCAGTGTCTTGGCCCAAGGGGCCATGTATGTCTAAAAGGATATTGGCGTATCTCGAAAAACATGGCCGCCATTGGCAAATGAGGTTTGAGCACCTATTAACGAAGTCCGATCGGAACGAAACTCGGTGGGCATGTTCGGCTCAAGCCCCTAGAGGTCTGTAAGAATTTTGAAAGAAATCGGCCACTAGTTGGCGCAAACGAGTTTTAAGGCTCTTTAATCACGTGGTGTTACACTTATTGTCACAAAATGCATATCATTAGATAGATCTGCTCATGCTCAACAACTTTGCCTCAAGAACCACTAATGTCAATCAAACCATTCATTAATTATTCGCGAATATGTTAAAAACCTACTTTTGCGAACTAGTCCTAGGTTTTTTGCCCGATCGGAACCAGACCAGTCTAGGGCAATTCTCTGGACTCTCTAGATCAATAATTATCGAAAAAAAGTTGAAATTTTGCATTTGGGTGGCTGTAATAGGGTCATTTATAAAATGGGTGTGGCAAAATACAATAAAGAGCCTATAAATCATATATAAAAAAACTCAGAACTTCACAAAAATTGGATGAGCGTATGTGACCTAACATCATTAATAACCATGCGAAATGTTATGGAGATCGGACCATAGGTGGCGCTATAACTGTTAAAAAACTTTAAAACCATATATTTCCTATGGTAAATTGCCTGTATTGGCTGTAAATGGTCTTTTCCATCTATAATCATATAATTTTCATATAATAATGTTCAAAACTAGTGCAGTACAATTCTCTGGACTCTCTAGATCAGTAATTATCAGAAAAAGTTGAACTACTTCATTTGTATGGCTATAATAGGGTCACTTCAAAATGTGGCCTTGACCAAGTCTCCCCGAAAGCCTATATCTCTTCAATGAATGCTCAGAGCTTCTTCAAAACAAGTCATAACATGTGAAATATCACTCTAAACAAAAATGAACCTTTTCAGACAGATCAGTCAAAATTTGCCTCTATAACAGTTAAAAAGGTGAAAATGATATGAATATAATGGCATATTAAGCCAATAAGTGGTATTCTACTGCCCCCTGCTGTTTAAAATAGTCATTTTGTCATATTGTTGTAGAATTCATATTTAGACGTTATTGAATAACTCTTTTAACATTTACAATCACATGTAGTCAAATTCATCTATTGAAGTATTACTACTAACAATTGTCACATTGAGGAAAGTGAATCCTGAAGGAGATTTGCAGTAAACAGTTTGATCACATCATATACTTCAAATGTCTGTATCTACAACAGAATGTGTGTGTGTAGTCTTAGGTTTCTGAATAAATTCTGAATGATCTGATTAATAGCTTACAAAGACTTTGTGAAATGTTTATAGACCATTCAAATATATTTTCATAATGACATATCCCAATAGCATTGAAAAAACAACAACAACATTTGTCTTTGTGTGTGTGTGTGTGTGTGTGTGTGTGTGTGTGTGTGTGTGTGTGTGTGTGTGTGTTGTGTGTGTGTGTGTGTGTGTGTGTGTGTGTGTGTGTGTGTGTGTGTGTGTGTGTGTGTAAACATGCATTATGGAGTTAAAATGGAAAAAACTGGTTTGCTTTAGTGCAGAAAAATGGTGAAAATCAAGAAGTTTAAAGTGAAAGTGAGCCAATAAGTGGTCTTCTACTGCCCTCTGCTGGCCATTCTACTTATTAATGAAGTCTACTCACATATGCTTTTGCATTCATTAGACACTAAAAATCACTTATATAACAATAAAACACTAAAAAATCACTTATATAACAATTACTATTGTAGCACAATCATATTTTGTCAGAGTTTATCACTTCATTTTTACTGATACTTCACATAATTGCTAGCAATGTGGTAAATCATGGTAAATCACACTAAAAACATGGTAAATCATAATAAATAATACTAGAATGTGGTGTATCAAGGTAAATCATACTACAATCCTGGTACATCATTCTAGAACTGGTACATCATTCTAGAACATGGTATATCATGGTACATCATGCTAGAACATGGTAAATCATGGTAAACTATGCTAGAACAGGGTAAATCATGGTAAGCCATGATAAATCATAATAAACTATGGTAAATCATGTTAGAATGTGGTATATCATGGTAAATCATGCTAGAACATGGTAAATCATGGTAAACTATGCTAGAACAGGGTAAATCATGGTAAACTATGATAAATCATGGTAAACTATGATAAATCATGATAAACTATGGTAATCCATGCTTGAATCACAGTAAACAATGGTAAATCATACTAGAATGTAGTATATCATGGTAAATTATGCTAGAATATGGCAAATCATGCTAGAATCATAGTAAATAATACTAGAATATGCTAAATTGTTGTGGGAGGAGCCTATTTTACTAAAATGGCTATAACTCAAGAAGTAAATGAGATATCTTCACCAAACTCAGTACACATGTGTATGGGTTCAATTTGAGGTCACAATAAACAATTTTATGGAGATCAGACCATAGGTGGCGCTATAACTGTTAAAAAGCTTTAAAACCATATATATCCCATGGTAAATTGCCTGTATTGGCTGTAAATGGTCTTTTCCAATCTATTATGTCAGTGGTTACATGCTTGCTAAATAAATCTTAATAACTTTTGATGCTTTTGTGCTTAAATGCCTTAAAGGCCTTAACTGCTTGAACCCCGATAAATGCTGCTTGCAGCTTTAATTATTATTATTATTATTATTATTCCGCCGTAAAACGCATCGTGCAGCCCAAACCGTAAGGGCTAGAGCTTTGAAACTTTGCCATATGGTAGTACAAAAATCGAGGAGAGGTTATCACATTATGACCCCGATTGGCCCATAGGTGGCGCTATAGCAACCAAAAGCGCGAAACTGCTCATAACTCCTAGACCGTAAGTCCTAGACTCAAGTGTCTTATATCATTGGAAAGCTGGACGCCTGACGAACAAAACGTATATCTCCGATTTTATTTCCGCCATGATAGATTTTCCGCCATTTTGAATTTTGTCGAAAATCTACTTTTGCGAACTAGTCCCTGGTTTTTCGCCCGATCGGAACCAAACCAGTGCAGAATTGTTCACTGGAGTCTGATGATCAATAATTATCGACAAAAAGTTGAAATTTCGATTCACGGTCGCTAGGGTGTGCAAAATTATCGTTGTGGGAGGAGCCTATTTTACTAAAATGGCTATAACTCCAGAAGTAAAAGAGGTATTTTAACCAAACTTGGTACACATGTGTAAGAGGTCAATCTGAGGTCACGGTAAAAAAATCGCGGCGATTGGCCACATGGTGGCGCTATAACATGAAAAAAACATAAAACAGGCTATAACCACCTGACCGTTAGTCCGATTGACTTGAAAATTGGTATGCAGTGTCTTGGTCCAAGGTGCCATGTATGTCTATGAGGACATTGGCGTATCTCAAAAAACATGGCCGCCATCGGCCAATGAAGTTTGAGCACCGATTAGACAAGGTTAACGGAGGCCGATCGGAACGAAACTCGATGGGCATGTTCGTCTCATGGCCCTAGAGGTCTGTAAGAATTTTGAAAGAAATCGGCCACTAGTTGGCGCTAACGAGTTTTATGGCTCTGTAATCACGTGGTGTTACACTCATCCACACAATATGCATATCATTTGATAGATCTGCTCATGCTGAACAACTTTGCCTCAAGAACCATTGCTGTCAATCAAACCGTTCATTAAATATTCACGAATATGTCTAAAACCTACTTTTGCGAACTAGTCCTAGGTTTTTCGCCCGATCGGAACCAGACCAGTCTAGGACAATTCTCTGGACTCTCTAGATCAATAATTATCAAAAAAAAGTTGAACTTTTGCATTTGTATGGCTGTAATAGGGTCATTTATAAAATGGGTGTGGCAAAATACACTCAAAAGCCTATAAATCCTAAATGAAAACTCAGAACTTCACAAAAATTGGTCAGCCTATGTGTCATAACATCATTAACAAGCATGCAAAATTTTATGGAGATCGGACGATAGGTGGCGCTATAACCTTTAAAAAGCTTTAAAACCATATATTTCCTATGGTATGTTGCTTGTATTGGCTGTAAATGGTCTTTTCCATCTCTGATCATATAATTTTCATATCATAATGTTCAAAACTAGTGCAATACAATTCTCTGGACTCACTAGATCAATAATTGTCAGAAAAAGTTGAACTACTTCATTTGGATAGCTATAATAGGTTCACTTCAAAATGTAGCCTTTACCAAGTGTCCCCGAAAGCCTATATCTCTTTAATGAATGACTCAGACCTTCTTAAAAACAAGTCAGAACATGTGAAATATCACTCTTGCATGAAAATTTTCAAACAGATCAGACAAAATTTGCCTCTGTAACAGTTAAAAAGGTGAAAATGATATGATTATAATGGCATATTAAGCCAATAAGTGGTATTTTACTGCCCCCTGCTGTTCAAAATAGTCATTTTGTCATATTGTTCTATAATTTATATTTAGACTTTATAAAATCACTATTTTAACATTTACAATTACATTTAGTCAAAATACATCTGTTAAAGTATTAGTATTGACAGTTTGATCACATCATACATTTCAAATGTCTGCATCTACAACATAATGTGTGTGTGTAGTCTTAGGTTAATCATCTGATTAATAGCTTGCAAAGACTTTGTGAAATGTTTATAGACCATTCAAATATATTTTCATAATGACATATCCCAATAGCATTGAAAAAACAACAACAACATTTGTCTTGTGTGTGTGTGTGTGTGTGTGTGTGTGTGTGTGTGTGTGTGCGTGTGTGCGTGTGTGTGTGTGTGTGTAAACATGCATTATGGAGTTAAAATGGAAAAACTGGTTTGCTTTAGTGCAGAAAAATGGTGAAAATCAAGAAGTTTAAAGTGAAAGTGAGCCAATATGTGGTCTTCTCCTGCCCTCTGCTGGCCATTCTACTTATTAATGAAGTCTACTCACTTATGCTTTTGCATTCATTAGACACTAAAAATCACTTATATAACAATAAAACACTAAAAAATCACTTATATAACAATTACTATTGTAGCACAATCATATTTTGTCAGAGTTTATCACTTCATTTTTACTGATACTTCACATAATTGCTAGCAATGTGGTAAATCATGGTAAATCACACTAAAAACATGGTAAATCATAATAAATAATTCTAGAATGTGGTGTATCAAGGTAAATCATACTACAATCCTGGTACATCATTCTAGAACATGGTATATCATGGCACATCATGCTAGAACATGGTAAATCATGGTAAACTATGCTAGAACAGGGTAAATCATGGTAAGCCATGATAAATCATAATAAACTATGGTAAATCATGTTAGAATGTGGTATATCATGGTAAATCATGCTAGAACATGGTAAATCATGGTAAACTATGCTAGAACAGGGTAAATCATGGTAAACTATGATGAATCATGGTAAACTATGATAAATCATGATAAACTATGGTAATCCATGCTAGAATCACAGTAAACAATGGTAAATCATACTAGAATGTAGTATATCATGGTAAATTATGCTAGAATATGGCAAATCATGCTAGAATCATAGTAAATAATACTAGAATATGCTAAATTGTTGTGGGAGGAGCCTATTTTACTAAAATGGCTATAACTCAAGAAGTAAATGAGATATCTTCACCAAACTCAGTACACATGTGTATGGGTTCAATTTGAGGTCACAGTAAACAATTCTATGGAGATCGGACCATAGGTGGCGCTATAACTGTTAAAAAGCTTTAAAACCATATATATCACATGGTAAATTGCCTGTATTGGCTGTAAATGGTCTTTTCCATCTATTATGTCAGTGGTTACATGCTTGCTAAATAAATCTTAATAACTTTTGATGCTTTTGTGCTTAAAGGCCTTAAAGGCCTTAACTGCTTGAACCCCGATAAATGCTGCTTGCAGCTTTAATTATTATTATTATTATTATTATTCCGCCGTAAAACGCATCGTGCAGCCCAAACCGTAAGAGCTGGAACTTTGAAACTTTGACAGATGGTAGTACAAAAATCGAGGAAAGGTTCAGAGATTATGACCCCGATTGGCCCATAGGTGGCGCTATAACAACCAAAAGCGCGAAACTGCTCATAACTCCTAGACCGTATGTCGTAGACTCAAGTGTCTTATATCATTGGAAAGCTGGACGCCTGACGAACAAAACGTATATCTCCGATTTCATTTCCGCCATGATAGATTTTCCGCCATTTTGAATTTTGTCAAAAATCTACTTTTGCGAACTAGTCCCTGGTTTTTTGCCCGATTGGAACCAAACTAGTGCAGAAATGTTCTCTGGAGACTGAATATCAATAATTATCGAAAAAAAGTGGAAATTTCGATTCACGGTCGCTAAGGGGCGCCAAAACGTATGTTGTGGGAGGGGCCTATTTTACTAAAATGGCTATAACTCCCGATGTAAATGAGGTATCTTCACCAAACTTGGTACACATGTGTATGAGCTTACTCTGGGGTCACAGTAAAAAAATCGCGACGATTGGCCTCATGGTGGCGCTATAAAATGAAAAAAAACATAAAACAGGCTATAACCACCTGACCGTTAGTCCGATTGACTTGAAAATTGGTATGCAGTGTCTTGGTCCAAGGTGCCATGTATGTGTATGAGGACATTGGCGTATCTCAAAAAACATGGCCGCCATCGGCCAACGAAGTTTGAGCACCTATTAGACAAGGTTAACGGAGGCCGATCGGAACGAAACTCAATGGGCATGTTCGGCTCATGGCCCTAAAGGTCTGTAAGAATTTTGAAAGAAATCGGCCACTAGTTGGCGCTAACGAGTTTTACGGCTCTGTAATCACGTAGTGTTACAAATATCCACACAATATGCATATCATTTGATAGATCTCCTCATCCTGAACAACTTTGCCTCAAGAACCATTGCTGTCAATCAAACTGTTCATTAATTATTCATTAATATGTTAAAAACCTACTTTTGCGAACTAGTACTAGGTTTTTTGCCCGATCGGAACCAGACCAGTCTAGGACAATTCTCTGGACTCTCTAGATCAATAATTATCAAAAAAAAGTTGAACTTTTGCATTTGGATGGCTGTAATAGGGTAATTTATAAAATGGGCGTGTCAAAATACATTAAAAAGCCTATAAATCCTAAATAAAAACTCAGAACTTCACAAAAATTGGTCAGCATATGTGACATAACATCATTAACAAGCATGAAAAATTCTATGGAGATCGGACGATAGGTGGCGCTATAACTGTTAAAAAGCTTTAAAATCATATATTTCCTATGGTAAACTGCCTGTATTGGCTGTAAATGGTCTTTTCCATCTCTGATCATATAATTTTCATATCATAATGTTCAAAACTAGTGCAATACAATTCTCTGGACTCACTAGATCAATAATTGTCAGAAAAAGTTGAACTACTTCATTTGGATAGCTATAATAGGTTCACTTCAAAATCTGGCCTTTACCAAGTGTCCCCGAAAGCCTATATCTCTTTAATCAATGCTCAGACCTTCTTAAAAACAAGTCAGAACGTGTGAAATATCACCCTGAACAAGCATGAAAATTTTCAGACAGATCGGACAAAATTTGCCTCTATAACAGTTAAAAAGGTGAAAATGATATGATTTAATGGCATGTTAAGCCAATAAGTGGTATTTTACTGCCCCCTGCTGTTTAAAATAGTCATTTTCTCATATTGGTATTGGTATCAGCCATGGTAAATCATGATAAATGATGGTGTGTGTGTGTGTGTGTGTGTGTGTGTGTGTGTGTGTGTGTGTGTGTGTGTGTGTGTGTGTGTGGTACAAATAAAACAAAGGTTTTATTTTCCAACATGAAAACAAACATAACAGAGTGCTAGTGCACAAACAATAACCGACAATGATAATGGATGAGAGGGGAACTTAAATACACAGATCAAGACAAGGACAACAGGTGACGGTTATGATGATGAGGAGCAGGTGATGATGAGGAGGGTGATGAGGAGCAGGTGCAGGTGATGACGACAGATGGTGAATGTGATGAAGACAGAAGGTGAATGTGATGAAGGTGAATGTGACACCAATATCACTGAAACATTTGTGTGTGTGTGTGTGTGTGTGTGTGTGTAGCATTATTGTGTGTAGCATATGTAGCAAGTATGCATTATTGAGTTAACATGGAAACACTGGTTTGCTTTAGTGCAGAAAACTGGTCAAAATCATGAGGTTTAAAGTGAAAGTGAGCCAATAAGTGGTCTTCTACTGCCCTCTGCTGGCCCTTCTACTTATTAATTAAATTTTTCCACATGTGCTTGCATTTATACTTGAATACACACTAAAAATCACTTATATAGCAATAACTATTATAACACAATCATATTTTGTCAGTGTTAATCACTTTATTTGCACTGACACTTCAAATAATTGCTAGTAATGTGATAAATCAGGCTAGAAACATGGTAAATCAAAGTAAATAATACTAGAACGTGGTATATCATGGTAAATCATGGTTAACTATGCTGTGTGTGTGTGTGTATGTGTGTGTGTGTGTGTGTGTGTGTGTGTGTGTGTGTGTGTGTGTGTGTGTGTGTGTGTGTGTGTGTGTGTGTAAGCATGCATTGAGTTAACATGGAAAAACTGGTTTGCTTTAGTGCAGAAAACTGGTTTAAAGTGAAAGTGAGCCAATAAGTGGTCTTCTAGTGCCCTCTGCTGGCCATTCTACTTAATAATGAAATATTTTACATGTGCTTTTGCATTCATACTTGGACACACACTAAAAATCACGTATATAACTAACTATTATAACACAATAATATTTTGTCAGTGTTCATCACCTCATTTGCACTGACACTTCACATAATTGCTAGTAATGTGGTTAATCATGCTAGAAACATTGTAAATCATAGTAAATAATACTGAAATGAGGTGTATCAAGGTAAATCATGCTAGAATCCTAATAAATCATTCTGGAACATGGTATATGATAGTAAATCATGCTAGAATCATATTAAATAATTCTAGAATGTGGCAAATCGTCGTGGGAGGAGCCTATTTTACTCAAATGGCTATAACTCAAGAAGTAAATGAGATATCTTCACCAAACTCAGTACACATGTGTATGGGTTCAATTTGAGGTCACAGTAAACAATTTTATGGAGATCGGACCATAGGTGGCGCTATAACTGTTAAAAAGCTTTAAAACCATATATATCCCATGGCAAATTGCCTGTATTGGCTGTAAATGGTCTTTTCCATCTATTATGTCAGTGGTTACATGCTTGCTAAATAAATCTTAATAACTTTTGATGCTTTTGTGCTTAAATGCCTTAAAGGCCTTAACTGCTTGAACCCCGATAAATGCTGCTTGCAGCTTTAATTATTATTATTTTTCTTCTGCCGTAAAACGCATCGTGCAGCCCAAACCGTAAGTGCTAGAGACTTGAAACTTTGCCAGATGGTAGTACAAAAATCGAGGAGAGGTTATCAAAATATGACCCCGATTGGCCCATAGGTGGCGCTACAGTGCAAAAAACAAAAAAAAATCATATTTTTGCTTAAATCTCATTAACCGTTTGTCACAGACTCAAGTGTCTTATATCATTGGAATCCTTGGGTCAAGCCGAACAAAAAAGGCCTCAAGGATTTCATTTCCGGTATGCAAATTTTCCGCCATTTTGAATTATGTCCAAAACCTACTTTTGCGAACTAGTCCCTGGTTTTGTGTCCGATCGGAACCAAACCAGTGCAGAAATGTTCTCTGGAGTCAGAATATCAATAATTATCGAAAAAAAGTTGAAATTTCGATTGACGGTCGCTAAGGGGCGCCAAAATGTTTGAAGAAGGCGGAGCCTATTTTACTAAAATGGCTATAACTCCAGAAGTAAATGAGGTATATTCACCAAACTCGGTACACCTGTGTAAGAGGTCAATCTGAGGTCATAGTAAAAAGATTGCGGCGATTGGCCACATGGTGGCGCTATAACATGAAAAAAACATAAATCAGGCTGTAACCACCTGACCGTTAGTCCGATTGACTTGAAAATTGGTATGCAGTGTCTTGGTCCAAGCTGTCATGTATATCTATGAGGACATTAGTGTATCTCAAAAAACATGGCCGCCATCGGCCAATGAAATTTGAGCACCTATTAGACAAGGTTAACGGAGTCCGATCGGAACAAAACTCGGTGGGCATGTTCGACTCATGGCCCTAGAGGTCTGTAAGAATTTTGAAAGAAATCGGCCACTAGTTGGCGCTAACGAGTTTTATGGCTCTGTAATCACGTGGTGTTACACTTATCATCACAAAATGCATATCATTTGATAGACCTGCTCATGCTGAACAACTTTGCCTCTAGAACCATTGCTGTCAATCAAACAGTTTATTAATTATTCACGAATATGTTAAAAACCTACTTTTGCGAACTAGTCCCTGGTTTTTTGCCCGATCGGAACCAAACGAGACTAGGACAATTCTCTGGACTCTTTAGATCAATAATTATCAAAAAAAGTTGAACTTTTGCATTTTTCGCATGGGTATAATTGGGTCATAAAGAAAATGGGCGTGGCAAAATGCAAACAAAAGCCTATAAATCCTAAACAAAAACTCAGAACATCACGAAAATTGGTGAGCATATGTGCCATAACATTCTAAATAAGCATGCAAAATTGTATGTAGATCGGATGATAGTTGGCGCTATAACTGTTAAAAAGCAATGGTAAATTGCCTGTATTGGCTGTAAATGGACTTTTCAATCTATTATTTCAGTGGTTAAAAGCTTTCTAAATAAATCTTAATGTCTTGAATGCTTAAATGCCTTAAAGGCCTTAAATGCTTGAACCCCGATAAATGCTGCTTGCAGCTTTAATTATTATTATTATTCTTCCCTAAAACGCATCGTGCAGCCAAAACCGTAAGGCCTAGAGATGTGATACTTGGTCAAATGGTAGTAGTATTGCTCGCTACTCAGATACACGGACTTAGCCAAATCGGCCCATAGGTGGCGCTACAGCGACCAAAAGCGCGAAACTGCTCATAACTCCTAGACTGTATGTTGTAGACTCAAGTGTCTTATATCAATGTAATCAAGACCTCATGGCAAACAAAACGTATATCTCCGATTTTATTTCCGGTATGCAAATTTTTCCGCCATTTTGAATTTTGTCAAAAACCTACTTTTGCGAACTAGTCCTAGGTTTTTCGACCGATCGGAACCAAACCAGTGCAGAAATGTTCTCTGGAGTCTGAATATCAATAATTATCGAAAAAAAGTTGAAATTTCGATTCACGGTCGCTAAGGGGCGCCAAATTGTATGTTGTGGGAGGAGCCTATTTCACTAAAACGGCCATAACTCCAGAAGTAAATGAGGTATCTTCACCAAACTCGGTACAATTATTTATGAGGTCAATCTGAGGTCAGAGTAAAAAAATTGCGGCGATTGGCCACATGGTGGCGCTATAACATGAAAAAAACATAAAACTGGCTATAACCACCTGACCATTAGTCCAATTGACTTGAAAATTGGTATGCAGTGTCTTGGTCCAAGGTGTCATGTATGTGTATGAGGACATTGGTGTATCTCAAAAAACATGGCCGCCATCGGCCAATGAAGTTTGAGCACCTATTAGACAAGGTTAACGGAAGCCGATCGGAACGAAACTCGGTGGGCATGTTCGACTCATGGCCCTAGAGGTCTGTAAGAATTTTGAAAGAAAACGGCCACTAGTTGGCGCTAACGAGTTTTATGACTCTGTAATCATGTGGTTTTACACTTATTGTCACAAAATGCATATCATTTGATAGATCTGCTCATGCTGAACAACTTTGCCTCAAGAACCATTGCTGTCAATCAAACCGTTCATTAAATATTTGTAATTATGTTAAAAACCTACTTTTGCGAACTAGTCCTAGGTTTTTCGCCCGATCGGAACCAAACGAGTCTAGGACAATTCTATGGAATCTCAAAATCAATAATTATCAAAAAAAAGTTGAACTTTTGCATTTTTCGCATGGGTATATTGGGTCATAAAGAAAATGGGCGTGGCAAAATGCACTCAAAAGCCTATAAATCCTAAACGAAAACTCAGAACTTCACGAAAATTGGTGAGCATATGTACCATAACATTCTAAAGAAGCATACAAAATTTCATGTAGATCGGAAGATAGGTGGCGCTATAACTGTTAAAAAGCTTTGAAAACCCTGTATTTCCTATGGTACATTGCCTGTATTGGCTGAAAATGGTCTTTTCCATCTATTATGTCAGTGGTTAGATGCTTGCTAAATAAAACTTAATAGCTTTTGATGCTTTTGTGCTTTAAGGCCTTAAAGGCCTTAATTGCTTGAACCCCGATAAATGCTGCTTGCAGCTTTAATTTACATTTGTAATTGCTGCTTAAAATGATACGTGACATAAAACTGTCTGACGTTGTTTGTTGAGACATCCTATGACGACGGCAATAAATAGCTTTAGACGCATTTGTTGTTGAACTGGCTGACATCGATTGAAATGACTATTTGCTCAAAAATCATAAAATACACTTGTAACAGCTTTTCATTAAGCTGCTGTTGTACTGGTAATAGGAGTGAGCAAGTAATCAACGCGTATAAACTCCATGAACACAGATGTAAGATGCAACCAATGTATTTTATTTATTGTGCTCTAATTGATTAACGTTGCTTCCAGTTAGCTTCTTGTAGTGTCTCATTCTTTGTTGTTCAGAGAATCAAAGTCCATACCTTGCATAATACAGCGCACGAACATTGTCCATATTCCATGTCCTTGAACATCACTCTTTACCAGTGAAGCATGGTTAAGCACCATTAAATTCAATCCAACACAATCTTAGAAGCACGGTCAGCATAATAGTCCACGTAGTACATGGCTTGACACGGTCAAAAACTGTGTGCTTCAACACTACCAATACACCTGTTGTCTAATTACACATGTGCTCCTAATATGCCAATGTCAGAGCACCCCCAATAGACAAATATATAATTGCATTAAAATGGCTCCTACAACACTTACTTCTTCTGGAGGTGACGTTGGATCGCGAACAGTAGGCAACGATCCACACTTGAGGATTAACTTTAACCCTCGTTCACTAAACAGTCAGTCAGAAAATGATTCGCGCAAACATAAACGTATTTAGGAAGTTTAAGTGGCGCCTTTTCTTCATAAATAAAATCCATCCGCTGCGTTTTCAGTGGCTCTGATGTCAGTGAAGACCACTATGTCCATTCTTACATCCCACAACAGAACACCTAACGTTACTCTTCTTAGGAGACATTATCGGCTGTCGTTGATGGTGTACAGATCAAATCTGCTTTTCTGTAGTATGCATTATTAGCATGGTGTTTACTGAGTTTAATAATATCGTTTATTTCTTTTAATATCAGTCTAATAGCGTTTCAGTGCACGTGGGTTTCGTGACATCATCGAAGTCCCATTTCATTGGCTAGGTGCCAACCAATAAAACGGCTCCTTTGACCCCCCCTTCTCCCGCCCCCCTTTCTCTCTCACCGCCTCTGAGTTTCAAGTGCACAAGTTAGTTTTGCACCTGATATATCGCGAAAAGAGTAGCAAAAGTCAAGGCGCGAAATTTGAATTTGCAGTGACAGATTTGAGAAGTTGCAAGTGCCTAATTGAGGTTGTACCGCGAATGTGAATGTAAGATTAAACGCAAAATATATATTACAAGTTTGTGTCTGTCGTTGTATTTCTGTGAATGGCATTTTACACATTTGTGTCTACTTGTCTGCAGCTTCAGATTCAGAATACAGGTTTGTGACTATTGTCTGCGAGTGCAAATTTCAACATTCAACTTCAGATTTTTATTTTACAGGTTTTCACATTGGAGCTGTGAGTGTAAATGTTCATGTACAAGTACGAATAGTTATTGTACAAGTTCTCAAATTCACATCTACGTGCTCTCGAGTTTTGCTACTGATTTACCTTCATAGATCACAGAGGGCGGGGCCTATGCCAAAACCAGATTGTCAATCAAACCACGTCGGTGGGGCTTAGCGCAATTCTACGTCACAGTGAGAGCAATCTTAGAACAGGGCGTTCTGAGACAGTGCTTGTGATTTATTGAGATAGTAAAAAAACTACTGGGTGGATTTTTATCATTCTAGGGTGGTTTTGCTCACACAATGCCAACACACATTTATGCTCAAACACCATGTAAAAGTGAATTTTGCATAATAGGTGCCCTTTAAACACAAAACCTCATCTTCAAGCACTATTCACAAAACCTCTGACTCCTCTTGCAAAATGAAACTTTCGCCTCAAAACAGTTTTACCTGTGTTCAAAATCAAACACTGCTCTCAAATCATAAACAAAGTGATCAAAATGATATACACTGTCAAGCAGTCAGTAAACAATACACCAAAAAATAGAAAACACATTGTTCAAAACATATAGTTCTCAGGGAGAAGTACATTTTTAATCTCAAAACAATTTTCATATTTTTCCATCATTGTCTTTTGATGAATGAAAACATCATAGTAGCTCAAAATTGATCAGAAATTACTACTCTGCTTTGCTCTTTGCAATTTTTTGTGTTCTTCCTCCTCCTTGTACCCCTATTTTTACAGTACTGTACCCTGCATCTCACAAACTTGTCCTTTGTCTCTGTGATACTGTAATTCTTGTTCTTTGTTGATATGAACCTGCAACCAGTCTAAATCTATTGAGCAGTCAGTGCTGTTACAGTTTTTCTCGATTGCTTAAACACTATAACCAGGCTTTTGAACTAAAATTTCAAAACCATAACGCCATTTATCAAAAAGCACACCCATTTCACTAAACTATAAACACTATTCCCTGTTTTGACACATGAGTCAGATTTGTTGAACTGTCACTGCAAAACTCTACACACAAATCCCTTCATTTCTCATTGCCTAGACCATGTTGTCATATAGAAAACACTAGCATTCAAAATTGTTCACTCAAGTCAGCACAGCTTCAGCTCAGTTAGCACACAATTACCCAGGTGGAAACACTAAGAGTCAAAATTTAACCCTCTGGGGACCAAGGTGTTTTTGGGGCCCTTGAGATGTTCTGACATGCCTTGACATTTGTGCTTTTTTCAGTTATTTATAAGCATGTTAATGACAAAGGTGTAAATTCACTATATATAGCACAAACAGGGCTACCATAATATGCGAGCAACTTGTATGTAGATGTTTGTATTTTTAAGAGAATAATGTTTATGCGTGGTTATTGGAAAAAATAAAAATGAAAGTTGCTGAATTAAGACCACAAAACACATATTAAATATGTGTCCACAAGACTTTTGACCAATGGATGTGGTCCCTTTGAGTTCTAGCTTCAAAATTATATGAAAATAGTCTTGCTTTATCGTTCACAAAAAAAAAATACATTGATTTAAATGGTGTAAAACAGGTTTTGCTTGGAAAGCCAATATGCGAGGGGGAGGAGTAGTTTACACCCACTCTGCATAATGACTCTGCCTAATGAGCCATTCATTCAGGTGTGACACTGACTGAGCCACAATGCAAGGACAAAGGATGTATTTAGAAGAAGACTTATATTGACCATTTAAGATTTTGCTTACATCTCTCTTGTAAATATGTTTTGCTATTTTATTAAAAATGTTACAATTACAACAATAATTACAATTTCAACAATATTTCAAGTGTACTCTTTCTTTGTAAAAAAGAAAAAGAAAAAAGATTATAGGCCTACATTTTATCATATGTATTCATTAGTTTGAATATAGCCAACATTGGAACATCTAACATCTTAGTCTATGACTTTATTTTTGACAAAAAAAAAAAAAAAAAAAAAAATATATATATATATATATTAGAGGTGGGCATAGATTAATTTTTTTAATCTAGATTAATCTAGATTAATTTTGAAATTAATCTAGATTAATCTAGATTAAAATGGCTCATTTGAATTCTGCCGAAGGCATTCAGAGTATGTGTGCTACCCAAATAATGACTATAAAAGTAAGTCTTTGAGAACGGGTTTCTCAAGCCAGGTGGTGCATTAGACCAGGGGCTCATCTCCTGTTTCCACAATGCATCACAAACTGCTTGAGAAAGCTGTTCTACTCATAGACTGTAAAAGGTTACTACTGTACTGTTACCGTCCGTAGGCAACATTAGGTAGGCCTATGTTATTATCAACTACTATAGGCTATCAATTAGGGATGGGCGATATGGCCTAAAATCCATATTGTGATATACATTGCAGCCTCTTGCGATAACGATATTATAATAAAACCATTTCAGAACAGGTTACACAGACCCTGCTAAACAACTGCTAAATGTTTTTTTTTTTTTTTTTTTTTTTGAAAGGGTGTATGTAGTTTTGAGAACATATATTGTGCAAAATTGTAAGTATACAACATAATTTTGCAGATAAATAAAATTTAAGTACACTAGCTGCAGAGACTTAAGTAGGTCTAATGTTTATTATGGCTTGGAGCTTATGAAACCCCACATTTAAAATTAGAATATTGTCTAACTGATGTCTTTTCAGTTAAAAAGAAACACAACAACGATTCTTAAAATCGGGCGCTTTTAATAAAAAGAGATTATGTGCTACACCACTCACTAAGATATATTGGGAATAATACGCGCGCGCTGGTATTCAGTTATATGTTTCGTTTTGAATTTGAGGTGGTAGAACGGATTAGTCGTGTGTTAACTTACCGAACTGTTACACCACACAGTCTACGTCGGACGGCTTAAATACAAACCAAGTCCAAATAATGGATGTTGCACGGATCTTTTACACCAGCTTTCACTTTCAGCCGTGTTTACTTAAGATGACGACGAATATGATGCGTTGCAGCCGGGTGTTCCTCGCGGCCGCGGGTAGATTGCGTCATCATAGCTTGTGTAGCTTGAGCCAGCTCCCAACGCTCCCAACCCAACTTGGAGAATAGATTAACGGCGATATTTTTTTTATCGCGCGATAAGAGTCTCGCGTTAACGCAGCGCGTTAACGCCGATAACGGCCCACCACTAATATATATATATATATATATATATATATATATATATATATATATATATATATATATATATATAAAACGTTAGATATGAGCAGAAATTGCTAAACAAAAGCTTATTTTATGTGGCAGTATATTTTACAGTAGCCTAAAAACTGTACCCAAATCTAGTCAACAAGTGACTGACTGTAACATTGTTTTTATGAAATATTAGGGCATATAAATGCTAATTTGCAGTTTAATACGTTGCTTATACAAATACATTTTATTTCAACATATTCCAGTCGATTTTTACTCATCTCAGTAGGCTATAGCAAAGCAGTTTATTCTTTCACACACAGACGCGCGATTTATATTTAGGCTAAACAGTCTTTACAAATATGTACCCTTCATTCATCTCACAGAAAGGCGAGTCATATTATAGAAATGCGATTCATCTTTTTGCGGTTTGCATAGGCCTACACTAACGTTATTCCATAACGTTATTCCACACTTGAGAAAAGAAAACAGCCTACCTCACTCCTCAGCGGGATCTGCTCCTCATATCAGGATATATTGTTCCTCATATCAGCACTGTTCTGAGGAATCTTTTCTCCATAAGGTAGGCTATATTCTGCCTCACTCGATCGCGACGCGCTTTGTTTACAGCTGATGTGGGCGTTTCACAGATCTTCAATAGTTCTCAGAATTTGCGTTTGAATAGCACGCGCTCTCCGGGGAGTGGTCACATTACTGTGAATTAGCTCGTAATGAGCTCGACTGGAGTCGCTCTCTTTTTATACAGATTACAGAAGATGAGAATATTTGTTTTTTATATAAGTTACTTCATTTAACAGATGCGATCTCAAGCTTTATGCCCGTGGGTCTGTTTGCCTGTTTGACTGAATTTTCGCGGAGTTATAGATCATTTTCGAACGCGTTTCAAATGGGAGTTTACTGACAGTGAGAAGGCAGAAATCGCATCATGTTAATTTTTCTTTATTTGTCAAAAAGCAAAACACTTTATTTTTATTGTGAGTATACAGAAAAAAAATAGAAACTGAACAGGATCGTTTGATGTATTACACGAAAATGAAAGATCAAAATTAACAGAGCATTTAGTGTTTATTTTCATTGCTAAAAAAAAAAAACGAGCAAAACGCGCGGGCACGTTTTTGGTCCCCAGAGGGTTAACACACATCAACCAGATCCTTCAATAGATATATAAAAGGGCCCAAATCAGTTTATTGTGTTTTGGAACAATGGACCCAGAAAGACATGAAGGAAGAGGGATAAGAATGAGGAGGAGGAAGGGCAAGAGCAAGAAGACGAGCAGTCTCAGATGAAATTCAAGCCACTCTAGTTGCCCATGTCTTTATCAATGGTATGACTATGAGGGAGGCTGGGCTACGAGTAAGGCCAAATTTGAGTCGCTTTACCGTCGCCTCGAGAACCTTCAGGGAGGAGTGGTGGCAAACAAAATTCTATCACTGAATAAGAGACAAACATTTCCAATAGTCTTTGATGAGGTTTATTTTCTTGCAAGAAAAGGCCAGCAGTCGTACAGTCACACAGAGCGGCTGCAGAGTGTGACAGTGAAGGGAGGGGTTATCTTTCTAGGCCAATGATGGTATTTCAACCATATGTGGAACATTCTTAGACGTGTCCATCATATTGTATCCTTGAATGGAGGCCCTCCTGTCACGACCAACACTCTTTACCAGTCCAATACAATTCCATATTAGAATAAGGTGTGTGTGTTCTTTTACTACGTTATGTTGGTCACACACATCTTACTGCAGGGTTGCCAACTCTCACGCATCTCGCGTGACAGTCACGCATTCAGCCTCAATCTCACGCTCTCACGCTCAACAAAGAAATCTCACGCAAAAATAGACATTCTTCTGTGCTGTATTTTTTTTTTCACTCATGTGCACTAAATTTCAGAATTACTATAAACAATTCAGGCTCTTAACTACTGGATGGACCACTAGTTATGGCGCAAATTAGTTAAAAATCTCCCAGAACCTAGAGCGAGCACGCATGCGAGACAGAGACTGTCGTCCAACCGATAGCGCGCGCACGCACGGCAGAGAGGGAAAGTCTTACAACTGCGCATTTTATCAGTTGCGGCGCCTTCATCTATATCTACACTGCAGCACGACGTATATTCACATCAAATGTTAACGCAGAGGAACGGGACACTGCAGTTCACAAAAGTTCATTAATTGCATGTGCTTTAAAAAGCCTTGCCGGTTAAACATGTCATTCGCTGCTGATGCGCTGTTCAAATATGCGCTTTACTGAGCGCGTACACTCGACGCGCACATGCACTAAAAGCCTGTTACTGGACTAAAAGTTATCTTTTGAGTCTTATATTGCGCTAATACTGTCAAATACAGACAAAGTTTACATAAACAAAGTTGGTTATGTCTAAAGTGAAAGCAAACAGAGAAAATTAATTAAAATCTGCTTGTCATGAGTGTATATTAGACGCGTCGCGTGCAGTTCTTAAAGAGACAGTAGCCCTAATAATAAACATGCTGCCGCTTGTTCTTACAGTTTTTACCAATTGCTTACACATGTTTTCAAAACTAAGTCTCCTTTTTTCAAAACTCTACACACAATTCTCAAAACTGCACACACAAAATGCAAAATGCCTCACATCTATGGAGCTAGAAGAGTCTCAATAAAGATAAATGCACAAACTGCATTCACATATGCACACACAGGATACACAAATGCACACACATGATTCATAAATACACACACAGGATACACAAATGCGCACAAAATTCACAAATGCACACACAGAATTTAAAAAGCACAGAAGATTCACAAATGCATACAAAATTCAGAAATGCACACAAAATTCATAAATACACACACAATTCAGAAATGAAAACAAAATTTACAAATGCACACAAGATTCACAAATGCTCAGGACAAGATTCAGAAATGTATTTCTGATGCACACACAAATATATCTTGATTTACAAACTGCTTGCGGTCTGTGAACTTCACTGCATTTGTGTGTGAATTTTGAGACTCCCCTGACTTGGCTCGACACACAAATGCCTTTTTTTAAACAGGGAATGACCTGTGACCAATCAGATACGTCCCTTGTTTTAGCCAATCACAAGAACGCACCCCACGTGGGAGATTGTTTACTTGTAAGCCAATCACATGAAGTGTGGGCGCGAGAGGTGGGTGGAGTTCTGCCAGTTGGTTTAGACCGGCTTCTTAGGCGGTGGGCCAAGTCCGTCTATCTCGTTTAGTTTTTGATTTGACAGTTACTCAGCAGCTGTGTGGCTCATTTTTGTCTGTATGAATAATTCACAAAAAGATTAATGATTGTTTCCAACGCCAATTGTTGCACATTAAAGTATAAAAATAGATTTCATTTCGCTAGCTGATCACAAACGTTGGCCGGAGTGAGATCCAATCAACGCTTGTGTTGTTACCTTGTTGAATAGATTTGGCCAATCACGTTATTCGTTGAACCGACGTCGCGTCAGTTTTGAGTCTAGTACAGTCTACAACCCAACGTGAAGAGACCGGTGTGTCTCGGCAAGACAACGTCAAGGTAAGATTTGTTTTACAATGATTATACACCCCTATATCTTAATGCTTTTCATGTTGTATTTAAGACTGCAAGCTATAGTTCGCCGTGAATATATGCGTTGTCGTCAGTGATGCGCGGGTCAATGTATAAACAAACCGCACCCGACCGACGTTTTCAACTAACCCGCCCGCAACTCGGACCTCAAAAAACGAAAAAGAAAATATTGTACCCGACCCGCTTCCTGACCCGCATTTTTTTAAAGTAGCTATAATGCTCATCGTAGCTATTAATATAACTTAATATTCTAATTTTGTCAAGAATTATAAAAAATCGTCAATATAAGCTCATAATTTGAACTAAAATAGTCTAAATGTTTAGTTTTAAAAACAATTTTAAAAAGCTGGCTATGTCTATTTTGATGTTTCTGCGCAAGTTCAGCAGACAGTGAGGTTCGGGTTTGTTCCGATCAGAGCTCGTGAGCGGAGAGCGCATTTCTGAATATTCCGCTCCGCTCATGGTCGCTCGCCCAACCCAGATGGCCTGCTGGTTCGAAAATATGTGGAATAAGGGCTGCCTCCGACTATTTTTTTTTTTCTTGTCGACTAGTTGTTCATTTAAGCCATTCGTGGACAAATCGCCCCTTTATATTAAATTAATTACTTAAAGGCTAGCCTACAGGAATACGCGTAATGACCGCACGCTTAAAGCTTGCCACAAAGAACCGGTTGAAGTAATGATTATGAATGTGTCTAAATTAGCAAGGAGACATTTAATTGTTTAGTAATAAACTGGTGTTTTCTGTGTCGCTGCAAAGATGAAGTTGACAATGCGGAGATTGCGGACTCGCCATGAACGCCAGAGAGAAATGTACATTTCATATGGATTAGCCTACATAATCAGAGAGTATAGCCTATTTATTTTGGTTTGAATATTTTCGTTTAAAAGTAGACATTTCAAGCTTTCTGTAATATATAGCCTATATTTATCAAATCTGTGAGGCACAAGTTGAGTTTCGGCGCCCTCCAGTTCACATGCAGTGATCGCGTGCGGCGCCTTATTTTGTCTGCTATATATTTGCTTCTTATTTAATAAATACGGGCAATTGATTGATAAAACATTGATCAAAATTAAGATACAATTTATACAAAACGAAAATCTTTTAAAAAGAGTTTTCTATAAAACAAAACTTAATGAAGTCGTCAAAATCATGTTTTACCAAAAACAGCGCCGTTGCTAGGAGGGCGTCAGCGCCTCTGCCTCTCAGCGCCTCTGCCTCACGAGTGGATGATAGCCCTGAAGACGCCTAGCAATGATATACCTTTAGTGGTAGTATACCTTTAGTTAAGTTATCGCAGCGCGCTAAGAGACAATGTTATCGGAAAATGCAGCCCAGGTATATTCATAATGGAGATTCCAAAGCTCTCTTCTTTGGTCAGAACCATGGAGAGCGATCGCGGATTTACTTTTACAATGCAACACAATATTTAAAGAGCATCAAGCTATTACAATCTATATTATGTATACGCACAGATAATATAACAGTAGGCTATATTAGTAAATATTTTTTTATTAGGTTAAGCAGTGATTGGATAACGTTTTTTTATTTTACTTTTATTTAACGTTTTTAATTTAAGGCCCACCCACAATTGGTCTGGCTTATCCAAAACTGGAATCCTGGCGCCGTGCCTGCTTGGTCGTGCCAGTTTTGTGGTTATCAAATGTGTAAATAGCATCGCAAGAAGTAGCCTACACATGACAAAGCCAGCACTTTGGTCATCATCTTTCATTATTTCGGCAAATGTCTCCCACACTTTGCTCTTTCTATTTGTGTATTTGCGGAGCTTCCACTCCCCAGTCTTCACCTTTTCTCTTGCCGCCTCCATCTCTACCTGCAGACTGAGCTCGTGCGTCATCTTCGCGCCAGTTATTCAGCCAATAAAGTGTAAATTAAATTTAAAACGTATTCATAGAAAATTGTGTCTAGAACTATATCAATTACAAAGGTTTAATTGGCATCTTTATTTCAAACGATCCGACCGACCGCGACCCGAATATCATTAAAAATATTTTTGGATGACTCGTAACCGCAGGCACCCGCCAGGGACGGACTGGGGCTAAAAAACAGCCCTGGACTTTCTCCCAAATAGGCCCATCATCCGGCCATTCGCCTCTAGCCGTGTGCGACAGACACTAGTCAGGATGTGCTGATACTACAGTATATGCCACAATACTGTAGCCTATCAGACAAGGTATTCACAGCAAGTAACATCTCAAAACCAATTATGATAATTGGGGTTGTATTTATTAATGAAGCCTCAGCCTTCAAATAAAAACAAAAAATGTACAATGCCATAAAATACAAATAATGAAATGTCACTGGCTACAGTAACCCCAAATTACACAAACTTGTAATTATAAAACATATAGTTACTATATACCAGGGTCCAACTTTTTTGTGTGCGAGGGCTACCTCAAGGGATAAAATAATCTAGAAGGAATTTTTATTTCTTACTCCAATATTTATTATACATAACATGGTGAAGATTTTTTACTTTTCACCATCATATGGGAAATAATAAAATATCTTGATATTCTGGTTCAGACTTACATGCGTTTAAAAAAAAAAAAAAATTCCAAAACAATTTTTTTGTTGATTTTCTATAAACCTATTGTATGTGTTATCAAAAACAGTAGCCCAAACATTTAGTATAAATATAAATGAAAAAAAAAAATAAATTAAAAAATAAAAATAAACTGCCATAACTTCTAAACAAAACATTACTGCATTAGGCTACATTTTACATGACTATATTAATATAACAGAATTTTTAATATGAATACAGGCACATTTCTGCCAAAAAAGTTTGTTTTACTAAAGTTAATTCATAAGTTTTGGTGTGAAATGTCTTCTAACTGGTTTGTTCTTGGAACAATGTTTCGCCTGTTTTTTTTGTTTGTTTGTTTTTTGCGTCAATATGTTGAGAATATCAGCGTTGTTTCATCTGGCTTTTTACAAGCTTAAATCACATAGTCATTTGTGGGTTTATAATAGAGATAGAGAATTCTGCGCTGAATTTAAATGCTTCTCAGTGGATCGCGCAGCTCTGTGTATAAATGTTCGCGTGATCGAGATCAGCGTAACGTGCTTTGGCCGCGATCGCTGTTTTTTGGGCCGAGCTAATAATGCGCTGCTCAGATCAAACAAGTTTTGTTCCGCTTTTTGAGATTTTGCCATTTGATGTTTCTCATACGCAACGCAAATGACAGCGTATAATCAAAGAGAGTTGGGTAATTTTGTGGAGGCAAAAGTTCAAATTGAAACGTTTAGTTGAAAAGGTCGCAAAAATTATACTATTTATTCGAAGTCTGGAACCCCGACGGCAAGTTGTGGCTATTTAATGTATTTAGCGGGCAACTCACAGGCACCACGTTGGAGACCACTGCTATTCAAATATAATGTAAGCAAATTTAAAAGTGCAGCCTTATAAAACTAACTTTCTGTCAGTGGCTATAGGCCGACTCTTCTTCCTCAGTTGTTGTTTTTTACACGTAGCATATAAGTGATCGTATTAGTGCCCCTGCTGTTGGCTGTTCATATTGCTTTATTAGACTTTTTTTTTTTTTTTTTTTTTTTTGTGCCGACGGCCCTCGGTTTTCCAGAACGCACAGATTGTCAGTCCGTCCCTGGCACCCGCTCATTTCGGATCAACCCGCGCATCACTGGTTGTTGTTGATGAGAACAGTAACGTTAGCCACGAAAGAATGTTGGTAAGTGGAGCAGTAAAGCTAGGTCTAACGGTATGCTGCTTAGGCTAATCCAAAATAATCATTCGGTACATACACAATAAACTAAGCAAAGAGTATTCAAATACGGGATTATTACGGGAAAAATTTTAAACGGGAAGACAGCAGGAAATAAGTCTGACTAAGGGAGAATCACGGGGTAAACGGGAGGGTATGTCCAGGTTGGTTACAGCAAGCTACCTAGGCTACAAGTAAGCTAGACTAATTATCAGCTAAAAAGAGTGCAAACCAAAATAAAGAATGATTTCAAATCAACTTTATAGTGGTAGTCATGGAGTTATTTAAGCCAATTATGGTTGATTGTCACAGTTTATACAATGACACAATTCTGTGCATGGTACATCTGTCAGTGGTTGGGCTTCACCTACACAACAGAACAGGTATAAAATGGAATATGGTGGAAAAATATTTTAGTTAAAGATGGCTGTTTTTGAGCTATTTAACAAAATTATTTGTGGTCAGAACTGCAGTAGTCGTAATACAAATGTCAAGATGAAAAATGTGATTGAATATTATCTAGTAATGTGCGCTTTCTGTGTTTATTTATCTGAATATAATTCAGTTGTTTATCTAACACGGACAGGACAACATCATATCTCTCCACACCCAAATGACTACAGAGGTGATCGTTGACAATCATCACATCAACAGCACCATGATGGAGCAGGTCAAGATCACAGAGTTGCTTAGTATCCACATCACAGATGACCCATCTTGATCTATCGACACCACCAACAGAACCTGGCCAAGAAATTCCAAAAACCTCTGCACTTCCTCCCACAGTTGAGGAAGGCTCATCTCCCAAAAATCCATCCTCTTAACTTTCTATAGGGGAATCATAGAGAGCCTCTTCCTTCCACCCCCACCCTCCAGTAACCTAAGGGCAGCTGATTGACTCTTGCACAAATACACTGGTAGTTTACACTATGATGCTGCTACATTGTTTTATTTTTAAATTTGCTATGAACATTTGACCCCACTTACACTGCCTTTGCTACTTGTCATGTCATCCACTTACACAATAATACTATATTAATTAGGGATAAGGCACGATTTTCAAATATTCGATTAGCTGATTTTATTATAGAATAGGATGTGCGGGATGATTGTCTTTAAAAAATCCCCATGTTTTAGTTGTGGTTATAAGTTGCAATCCTAAATTCACAGAAAATTTTTATACATTTAATAAATATATTCTTAATATTTGTTGTTTTTGTTTGTGTTTAAGCGTATATATATCAATATTAATTTTGAGACTTGAAATGTAAACTCTCAAGGGTTGGATTTCTAAATATATGTTGGTTATGTGTCTATTCAGAATGACTTCTGAGCAACAACCTTTTTTTTTTTTTTTGGGTATGTCATATGCATCACTTGCATATCATTATTCATTCACGTGAAAACATGTTTAACAGTACCAGACATTAGGAAAATATGACATACGGATGTGCCGTTACAGTCAAGTCAAGTTTATTTATATAGCGCTTTTCACAATAGAGATTGTATCAAAGCAGCTTCACAGTATTAAATTAAAACAATACATCAATGTTTGTTTCTAGTGGAAAACGTCCACGTTTGGTAATGCTGATCAATAGTATTGTTGATTGATTAATTAAATTAAATATCCCCAACTGAGCAAGCCATAGGCAACAGTCCATTGCATTAATAAAAATAATTTGTGTGTAGGCTACATTGAACAGACTTTGCCCAACTTGTCTGGGAAAGGAGTTACAGGGCTTTTTACATTTGAGGCTAAACGGATAAAACACCTAATTTTTACCTCAGTATTACTGAACTACATTACTAAAATTACATTTTTTAAGATTAAAGCAAAATTAAAATTTCAAGAACGCAGCTTCCTGGTCACTGACAAAGATTACTTTGCCTCCGCCGTAGAATCTGTTCATTATTTACATTGGTTGTCAAGGAAACGGGAGGTTTTCTAACGTTATGATTAGTACTCCTGCTTACTTGCCGGTTTAAAAAAGTAAGAGTTTGTAAGGACATTTTGCGTCAAATGTGCAAACAACAAAGTTGGAAACAATGTCTGCAGTACTTATACGATTTTATTACATGGCCTCAGCAAAAAAAAAAAAAAAAACGTACACAGCTGAGAGGTAAGTATTAAATTCGTAATTTCGAGGTCCGGCCCACTGCCTCAACCATAGACTGTAAAAAATGGTCTCAACCAACTGGCAGAACTCCACCCACCTCGCTCTAGCGCTCGCGCCCACACTTCATGTGATTGGCTTACAAGTAAACAATCCCCCACGTGGGGTGCGTTCTTGTGATTGGCTAAAACAAGGGAGGTATCTGATTGGTCACAGGTCATTCCCTGTTTAAAAAAAGGCATTTGTGTGTCGAGCCAAGTCAGGGGAGTCTCAAAATTCACACACAAATGCAGTGAAGTTCACAGACCGCAAGCAGTTTGTAAATCAAGATATATTTGTGTGTGCATCAGAAATACATTTCTGAATCTTGTCCTGAGCATTTGTGAATCTTGTGTGCATTTGTAAATTTTGTTTTCATTTCTGAATTGTGTGTGTATTTATGAATTTTGTGTGCATTTATGAATTTTGTATGCATTTGTGAATCTTCTGTGCTTTTTAAATTCTGTGTGTGCATTTGTGAATTTTGTGCGCATTTGTGTATCCTGTGTGTGTATTTATGAATCATGTGTGTGCATTTGTGTATCCTGTGTGTGCATATGTGAATGCAGTTTGTGCATTTATCTTTATTGAGACTCTTCTAGCTCCATACACATCTCCTTCAAAATGCAACACTGCATTCAAAATGCTATAAACACATGTCAGAAAGAAGCATTTGCATCAAATGGCAAACACTTTTTTCATAATAATAAATTTTTGTATATACCATGTAAACACTGCTGTTCTAAATCTAAAGCTCTTTGGTCTTTCATAGGCTTATATCTACATTTCAATACAATGTTCTACAGTGAAAGTAATCTAATGAGAGAGGTAACAAGTAAACCGGAAACGCCAATGCAATGTAGAAACAAAAAATATTTTTTCTTCGTTTTTCTCGATTGTTTACACACATTTTCCAAAAGCATGCCTCATATTCTCAGAACTCTACACACAAATCAGAAAAAAAAACACACAAAATGGGCAAAACCCCTCAATTCTCCTGCAAAATGAAACTTTACATTCAAAACAATGTTATTTCTTCTCAAAATGGTATTTTGTTTATGACATACACAAACCATCATATGAATAGACATTTATAAGAACCAGTTGAACACTGATGTGCTCAATGTGAAACACTATGATGAATGCAAAACACTTCTTCTCCATTCATCATAATGACTTAGGCCTTTTTTTTTTGGTTCAGTGTTACACTTACTACAGACAGTACATAGTAATACAAGTGTGTTGTCAAATATTTGAGAATATTGTTTTTATACTCAAAACACACAAATACACTGTAACAAATATATGTTATTTTTCCCACAAACAAAACAATGTACACAGTGTACATCCCAACCAACACAAAGTTGTACATACAGTGGTCTACATACAAAACAACAGAAGAATTTACTGTATACAGTTACAGTAAAAAAAAAAAAAAATCATATGTTGGCATCCATTGCTCCATTGAAGAGCTGACCTGTTGCCCTTTTATGCTAAAGCTCTGATTGCTAATTGTAAAAAAATGGGGGGGGGGGGGTTTGCAGTCCCCAGTGCTAAGCTTCATCTCTTCTCCATAACAGGTAATCTGACCTTTAACCTGTTTATAGGCCTATCTATACTACAGTAAAGCAGTGATTGGTTAGTGATCAGTTAAGTAATTAGTGTTTGCATATGTGACGAGTGTGTCTGTGTGACCTGGTGAATAAGTGTAGCATTTTGATTGGTTGTGTTTGGAAAAGGAAAGCAAGTCACTTCCTGATAGATCTTTGTGTTTTAGGTAGAGAATTGTGTGTAGTGTTTTGAAAAAAGTGTTTTATGCAATTGAAAACTGAGTCAAAGGCTGAGAAATAGCTTAAGGTTTTGAAGATTTGGCATGTAGTTTTGCACTTTGAGTGAGAGGTTTCAAAAATCGTGTGACATGAAAAGATTTTGTGTGTAAGCAGTTGGTAAAAACTGTAAAGAGATAGTTCACCCAAAACCAAACAGTTGCTGGTCCCCATTGACATACATAGTAGGAAAAAAATATACTATGGAAGTCACAGGGATACATCTACTGTTTGGTTACTGACATTCTTTCAAATAATGTTTATTTTCAACAGAAGAAAGAAACTTATTCAGGTTTAAAACAACTTAAGAGAGTAAATTATGACTTTTTGGGGGGAGAACTATGCCGTTAATGTTAATAAAACAACAAAACACACAGAGGAAATCATTCACTGTTCTTGACTGAGAACTTTAAAGGAGAACTCCGGTCAATTTTAACATTGAGCTCATTTTTTTGTACATTTGGAGTGCTGTCAATACAGAGAACAACGACAAAAAACGGTGTTGCCTACACCGAGTTATTCTATTTTTAAAATTTGCACCCTGTTGACTTCAATAGGGCAAGTAGTAAGCCTGCTTTTTAGCCTCTTAACATCCTTTAAGTGTCATTACAAGTGCACAGAAAATGTGAGTGATTCCTTCCGAGTGAACACGGGTGGATCTGACTGCAGTAGATGTTAGAGATATTAATAAAAACGAAGTTAATTCAGCCAGCGCACATACCTGTGTTTACATCCTGTTTTCGGTGGAAGGCCATAGTAATCGATTGTCGAGTTCACGCGCGTGATCATTGGTAACTAAACCTATGCGCGTGAACTCGACAATCGATTACTATGGCCTTCCACCGAAAACAGGATGTAAACAAAGGTATGAGCGCTGGCTGAATTAACTTCGTTTTTATTAATATCTCTAACATCTACTGCAGTCAGATCCACCCGTGTTCACTCAGAAGGAATCACTCACATTTTCTGGGCACTTGTAATGACACTTAAAGGATGTTAAGAGGCTAAAAAGCAGGCTTACTACTTGCCCTATTGAAGTCAACAGGGTGCAAATTTTAAAAATAGAATAACTCGGTGTAGGCAACACCGATTTTTGTCGTTGTTCTCTGTATTGACAGCACTCCAAATGTACAAAAAAATGAGCTCAATGTTAAAATTGACCGGAGTTCTCCTTTAAGTCTGTTGTGTTTTATTTTCATATTTGTCCATTTAATTACTTTCTTCAATTCTACTGTTAAATACACCTATAGCTGAAAAAATAAAGCACTGTTTATTTCATTTGTATATTAAGTTGTGTATGTGTAATATGTATCTCTGTTCTTAATTTTTAATAACAAAGAAAATAGTGACAAAGATTTTATCTTCGCCACTTTGACCTAAATGTCTGCCATTCATTTTTATTTTATATTTTGTTACCTATATTTTGTTATAAGGCTTGTTTTTAAAATAGGGACATTAGTTTGGCTGTAATGCTCAGTCACATGCAAAATAGTAAAACCAACATGAAAAAGAATCATGATAAAATCGTGATTTTTTCTGGAAAAAAAAAAATTGTGATATTATTGCCATATCGCCCACCCCAGGTGTAAAAAAGTGCCTAGATGTGCTTAGATGCTAAAAATGTGTTATTATTTATCATTATATCACACTACAATTAAACATAATGAAACATTAATTTGAATTGAAATATTATTTATTAGCTTTTTCTAGAGATTGCAGTCATATCCCCCCCCAACCCCCCCCCCCCCACCCCCCCGTCGGAGAAGTCTCACTCCAAGCTAAACTAAAAAGTTGGCAAATATAAAAATAAAATAAAAATTAGAGGAGAGAGTAAAAAAAAAAAGGGTAAAAAAAAAAAAGAGTAAAACAGGAAAAAAAAATATTTTTGTGTGTGAGTGTGTGTGTTTTCTGTGTATGAATAAAAATGTGCCAATGTATCCACTGGTTGTGTCTTTTGTGTTCATCATGTGAAAAGGTTTGTGATGGGGGAACCACAAGCAACATAACTTACCAGTTTTGGAAATGTTGTTTTGAATTTATTGCACCAGTGTCTTAGACTATGTTGTAGTGTGTGTGATTTTGAGGGCTTGTGTGTCCTGTTTGAGGGCAAAGTTGGGTTTTTCAGCAAGAATGAATGGTTTTGAGTGTAGAGCTTCATTTTGACCTGAAAATAGGATGTTTGGAGAATTGGGTGAGAAGTTATGGATTTGTGTTTATAGTTTTGAGAATACGAGGCATAGTTTCAAGAAATGTGTTTAAGCAATCGAGAAAAACTGTAACAAATGGAAAGCACAATGTTCAGGCCATACAATTTGTTCATTGTACAGTATACAGCCTACAATGCACTGTACTACAGTATACAATACTGAAAGAGACAGAAATCAAAGGAGTAAACATGTGATCAGTGTGCTTCTTCTTGTCTTTGAGCATCATTTGAAACAGGTTAAATCAGTTTTGAGTGGTTGTGTTCAATCAAATGACGTGTGTTCTCTATTTGTATTTGATTGTTGGCACTTGTGTTTACCAGTGTGATGACGTGTGCATTACAGTGCAGAATGTGTTTAGAGAATGATAATGTGTTTAGCGTTTTGCTGAAAAGTCTAAGTGAGATCTGCAAATTTTGTTTTACCATGTGAAATGGTTTAAGGTATTGACAACAGACTGCACAGTTAGCTAAATGAGCTCAGGCAACTGAGAACTTTGTTCAGCCAATGGGTTTTAGTGTTTTAGCAACTGTTAAAAACTGTAATGGTTCAATTGCTCACTCATAAAGACACGTGTCGCCCCCTTCTGTCTTAATGATGCAAGTTGCACAAACACAGACAAGTGGAGTAATACAGTGAAAAGTCCCAGTGCTGATACTGGTGAAATATTTGAACACATTTGAGGTATACAAATATAGATTTATACAATAATACTATTATGGAAATATATTTAATAGGTGCTTGTGCTGTTAAATTGAGCTTATAGTTTCCACTGTAATAGCGAAGAACATATATCTGTGTTAAATATGAATCCATTGTAATAATGATAATCTCACCCTGGGCACAGTGTGCAATACTTGCTCTTCCTCTCTCATCTTCATCACATTATCTCTTTCTTCTTCTCTCAGTCTCCTTATCTTCACCTGTATATCTTCCCTTCCCAAAGCTGAGCTTTGATTGATACAGTCTTTGCAAACTGATTATTTCTGTTGGTTGTTTTAAACTTCTATCGTAAAACAGCTGTTTAGTTGGTGCAGAACACATTGCAACTGCCGTGTTGCGTCATCTCCCGTCTTACCGAACATTTTGCCTGCAGTCCCCAAACAAACCACATGAGGGCACCACTACAACATGAAATTAACAACCGCTGCTGAATTCAGGAGGAATTCACAATAAAAACGGAATAAAATACTAACTCTGTTACTCATGCTCATGATAACTTTCATTAACTCTACAATAAGTAAATCCACTTCACCAGCTAATTACTCCTCGACAGCGATGCCATAGAAATATACAGAGCGACCGCAAAAACAGAAGTTCAAAGACAATATTCTAAAGATGCCGCGTGCTTGTTTCTCTGGCGCATAAGGTCTTTACACGCCAAAAAATGACCAAGGTCTGGACCTCAATGGTGTGTACGGCCCTGCATGAAGGATAAATATACACACAGACACTATTGAGCACACAAGAAACACCTGAACACAATGAACCACATTTGCCCCAGTGAGCAAACCAAAGGTGACATTAACATGAAAGAACCTTAAAGTGTCATGAAACCCCCTGTTTTAGCTGGTCGTTCACATCTCAGAGCTGGAAAAGTCTGAGGAAATGTGTGTGTAAAGCTGTGGAAAAGTGGGAGTGTAGAGGGCAGGAGAAGGGGAGACAATAACCAATAAAGCACAGACCTGCATAAAATATGACTGCAGAGGAAAAAAATAAATGGATCTGAGGGCACGTTGATGCATTTTAAAAATATAACCCTATATAACACACTCACAAGAACGAGGGAGAATTGCGGAAGAATGTTTAAAAGATCTAATAATATTTTCATTACATTTATGAGCACGACACGTCAGTTTAACACTGAAATAATAAAGACATAGTTACACTTTTGTCCATTGTTCTTTTAATTGTCGTCTACATGTCAAGTCAAGTCAAGTCATCTTCATTTATATAGCGCTTTTAACAATGTAGATTGTTTCAAAGCAGCTTTACAGAGATAAACATATAATTTAAGGTAACAGAGATTGTTTTGGCTTTATAGCGGTTCTTTAATAAAGTTATTTTACAGCTAAAGTTAGTTTTGATTGATTCGCTTCCGTCGCAACGATCATTTGTTATTAAATTAGGGGCCGCTAAGAAGACACCATTCCCTCTACACAGACTTTAAACGCGAACCTGTGAGAAACGCTGATGGCGTTCAGATGCGCATTAAGAACGGGTTCAATAGTTATGTGCGTTTGAATATATGTGTGCAGGTTTCTTATTCCCTACAAACCAAGCCTAAACAAATTACTGGTGTTTCCTTATAGTTTTGATTCAGAATTTTATTTTATTTTATCAATTCGGGGTAGATACGCAAATTGAGTTTTCCCGACGACGCTTTATCTGTAGAGTGGTAAAGGGATCCTCCATAGGGAGAGACAAGTTGGCACTTCAGCACTGCGTTGACATCGGGTCCAGGCGAAGGGCCTTCATCAGATCTGGATACGGCCTGGATCCGGCAGGCTGCAGGAAAACCTCGGGATAAACAAAGACACTAAAATTAGCGTAGATGCCATTCTTCTCATGATGTAACAAGTACATCAGGATTTATGGGAAGTGTTCCCGGTTCCAGCTGACCTAATCTATGCAGCCTAACATTGAATTATAGAAGTCTATAATGTATTATGTGAATGCTAGGTCAAAGAGATGTGTCTATAATCTGGCTTTGAACTGACAGAGTGTGTCTGCTTCCCGGACAATGTTAGGAAGATTGTTCCAGAGTTTTGGTGCTAAATAGGAGAAGGATCTACCGCCAGCAGTCGATTTTGATATTCTAGGTATTATCAACTGGCCGGAATTTTGAGATCGCAATAGACGTGAAGGACTATAAAGCGTTAAGAGCTCGCTCAAGTACTGCGGAGCTAAACCATTTAGTGCTTTGTACGTGATCAGCAATATTTTAAAATGTATACGATGTTTAATAGGGAGCCAGTGCAGTTTTGACAGAACTGGGCTAATATGGTCATACTTCCTGGTTCTAGTAAGAACTCGAGCTGCTGCGTTTTGAATTAGCTGTAGTTTGTTTATTAAGCGTGCAGGACAACCACCCAGTAGAGCATTACAATAATCTAGCCTTGAGGTCATGAACGCATGAACTAATTGTTCCGCATTTGTCAATGAGAGCATATGACATAATTTAGATATATTTTTAAGATGGAAAAATGCGGTTTTACAGATACTAGACACGTGACTTTTAAATGAAAGATTGGTATCAAAGAGCACACCCAGGTTCCTAACCGACGACATCATTGTGTTATTTGTATCAGCACACTTCTACCTCAAATTCAGCCAATCACACGCTCCGAAAGCACGCTTCTACCTCACATTCAGTCAATCACACGCTCCGAAAGCACGCTTCTACCTCACATTCAGTCAATCACACGGTCCGACAGCACGCTTCTACCTCACTTTCAGCCAATCACATGCTCCGAAAGCACACTTCTACCTCACATTCAGCCAATCACACGCTCCGAAAGCACGCTTCTACCTCACATTCAGCCAATCACACACTCCGAAAGCACGCTTCTACCTCATATTCAGCCAATCACACGCTTCGAAAGCACACTTCTACCTCACATTCAGCCAATCACACGCTCCGAAAGCATGCTTCTACCTCACATTCAGCCAATCACACACTCCGAAAGCATGCTTCTACCTCACATTCCGCCAATCACACACTCCGAAAGCACGCTTCTACCTCACATTCAGCCAATCAAATGCTCCGAAAGCACACTTCTACCTCACATTCAGCCAATCACACACTCCGAAAGCACGCTTCCTCCTTACATTCAGCCAATCACACGCTCCGAAAGCACGCTTCCTCCTCACATTCAGCCAATCACACGCTCCGAAAGCACGCTTCCTCCTCACATTCAGCCAATCACACGCTCCGAAAGCACGCTTCTACCTCACATTCAGCCAATCGCATGCTCCGAAAGCGCGCTTCTACCTCACATTCAGCCAATCACACGCTCCGAAAGCACGCTTCCTCCTCACATTCAGCCAATCACACGCTCCGAAAGCACGCTTCCTCCTCACATTCAGCCAATCACACGCTTCGAAAGCACTCTTCCTCCTCACATTCAGCCAATCGCACGCTCCGAAAGCACGCTTCTACCTCACATTCAGCCAATCGCACGCTCCGAAAGCACGCTTCTACCTCACATTCAGCCAATCGCACGCTCCGAAAGCACGCTTCTACCTCACATTCAGCCAATCACACACTCCGAAAGCACGCTTCTACCTCACATTCAGCCAATCACACACTCCGAAAGCACGCTTCTACCTCACATTCAGCCAATCACACACTCCGAAAGCACGCTTCTACTTCACATTCAGCCAATCACACGCTCCGAAAGCACGCTTCTACCTCACATTCAGCCAATCGCACGCTCCGAAAGCACGCTTCCTCCTCACATTCAGCCAATCACACACTCCGAAAGCACGCTGCTACCTCACATTCAGCCAATCGCACGCTCCGAAAGCACGCTTCCTCCTCACATTCAGCCAATCACACGCTCCGAAAGCACGCTTCTACCTCAAATTCAGCCAATCGCACGCTCCGAAAGCACGCTTCTACCTCACATTCATCCAATCACATGCTCCGAAAGCATGCTTCTACCTCACATTCAGCCAATCACACGCTCCGAAAGCACGCTTCCTCCTCACATTCAGCCAATCACACGCTCCGAAAGCACGTTTCTACCTCACATACAGCCAATCACATGCTCCGAAAGCACGCTTCTACCTCACATTCAGCAAATCTACCTCACATTCAGCCAATCACACGCTCCGAAAGCACACTTCTACCTCACATTCAGCCAATCACACGGTCCGACAGCACGCTTCTACCACACATTCAGCCAATCACACGCTCTGAAAGCACACTTCCACCTCACATTCAGCCAATCACACGCTCCGAAAGCACGCTTCTACCTCACATCCAGCCAATCTACCTCACATTCAGCCAATCACACGCTCCGAAAGCACGCTTCTACCTCACATTCAGCAAATCTACCTCACATTCAGCCAATCACACGCTCCGAAAGCACGCTTCTACCTCACATTCAGCCAATCACACGGTCCGACAGCACGCTTCTACCTCACATTCAGCAAATCGCACGCTCCGAAAGCACGCTTCTACCTCACATTCAGCCAATCACACGCTCCGAAAGCACGCTTCTACCTCACATTCAGCCAATCACACACTCCGAAAGCACGCTTCTACCTCACATTCAGCCAATCACACACTCCGAAAGCACGCTTCTACCTCACATTCAGCCAATCACACGCTCCGAAAGCACGCTTCTACTTCACATTCAGCCAATCACACGCTCCGAAAGCACGCTTCTACCTCACATTCAGCCAATCGCACGCTCCGAAAGCACGCTTCCTCCTCACATTCAGCCAATCACACACTCCGAAAGCACGCTGCTACCTCACATTCAGCCAATCGCACGCTCCGAAAGCACGCTTCCTCCTCACATTCAGCCAATCACACGCTCCGAGAGCACGCTTCTACCTCAAATTCAGCCAATCGCACGCTCCGAAAGCACGCTTCTACCTCACATTCAGCCAATCACATGCTTCGAAAGCATGCTTCTACCTCACATTCATCCAATCACATGCTCCGAAAGCATGCTTCTACCTCACATTCAGCCAATCACACGCTCCGAAAGCACGCTTCCTCCTCACATTCAGCCAATCACACGCTCCGAAAGCACGTTTCTACCTCACATACAGCCAATCACATGCTCCGAAAGCACGCTTCTACCTCACATTCAGCAAATCTACCTCACATTCAGCCAATCACACGCTCCGAAAGCACGCTTCTACCTCACATTCAGCCAATCACACGGTCCGACAGCACGCTTCTAGCACACATTCAGCCAATCACACGCTCTGAAAGCACACTTCCACCTCACATTCAGCCAATCACACGCTCCAAAAGTACGCTTCTACCTCACATCCAGCCAATCTACCTCACATTCAGCCAATCACACGCTCCGAAAGCACGCTTCTACCTCACATTCAGCCAATCACACGCTCCGAAAGCACGCTTCCTCCTCACATTCAGCCAATCACACGCTCTGAAAGCACGCTTCTACCTCACATTCAGCCAATCGCACGCTCCGAAAGCACGCTTCCTCACATTCAGCCAATCACATGCTCCGAAAGCACGCTTCTACCTCACATTCAGCCAATCGCACGCTCCGAAAGCACGCTTCTACCTCACATTCAGCCAATCACACGCTCCGAAAGCACGCTTCCTCCTCACATTCAGCCAATCACACGCTCCGAAAGCACGCTTCCTCCTCACATTCAGCCAATCACATGCTCCGAAAGCACGCTTCCTCCTCACATTCAGCCAATCACACGCTCCGAAAGCACGCTTCTACCTCACATTCAGCCAATCACACACTCCGAAAGCACTCTTCCTTCTCACATTCAGCCAATCACACACTCCGAAAGCACTCTTCCTCCTCACATTCAGCCAATCGTACGCTCCGAAAGCACGCTTCTACCTCACATTCAGCCAATCGCACGCTCCGAAAGCACGCTTCTACCTCACATTCAGCCAACCACACGCACCGAAAGCACTCTTCCTCCTCACATTCAGCCAATCACACACTCCGAAAGCACTCTTCCTCCTCACATTCAGCCAATCACACGCTCCGAAAGCACTCTTCCTCCTCACATTCAGCTAATCGCACGCTCCGAAAGCACGCTTCTACCTCACATTCAGCCAATCGCATGCTCCGAAAGCACGCTTCTACCTCACATTCAGCCAACCACACGCACCGAAAGCACTCTTCCTCCTCACATTCAGCCAATCACACACTCCGAAAGCACGCTTCCTCCTCACATTCAGCCAATCACACACTCCGAAAGCACTCTTCCTCCTCACATTCAGCCAATCACACACTCCGAAAGCACTCTTCCTCCTCACATTCAGCCAATCACACGCTCCGAAAGCACGCTTCTACCTCACATTCAGCCAATCGCACGCTCCGAAAGCACGCTTCTACCTCACATTCAGCCAACCACACGCACCGAAAGCACGCTTCTACCTCACATTCAGCCAACCACACGCTCCGAAAGCACGCTTCTACCTCACATTCAGCCAATCACACGCTCCGAAAGCACGCTTCCTCCTCACATTCAGCCAATCACACGCTTCGAAAGCATGCTTCTACCTCACATTCATCCAATCACACGCTCCGAAAGCACGCTTCTACCTCACATTCAGCCAATCACATGCTCCGAAAGCACGCTTCTACCTCACATTCAGCCAATCACACGCTCCGAAAGCACGCTTCCTCCTCACATTCAGCCAATCACACGCTTCGAAAGCACGCTTCTACCTCACATTCATCCAATCACATGCTCCGAAAGCACGCTTCTACCTCACATTCAGCCAATCTACCTCACATTCAGCCAATCACACGCTCCGAAAGCACGCTTCTACCTCACATTCAGCCAATCAAACGCTCCGAAAGCACGCTTCTACCTCACATTCAGCCAATCACACGGTCCGACAGCACGCTTCCTCCTCACATTCAGCCAATCACACGGTCCGACAGCACGCTTCTACCTCACATTCAGCCAATCACACGCTCTGAAAGCACGCTTCTACCTCACATTCAGCCAATCACACGCTCCGAAAGCACGCTCAGATACCGTGACGTCGCTTCCACTTTACTCGGAAGAACCAAATTGCTCTGTACATATCTGTTCACATCTCAAAAGATGTATTTTAGGGGTTTTCATGACCTTTAAAAAATGATAGGAAATGAATGTGTAAACTAACACACATAGATCAAGACAACATTTGTACTGTTACAATGTTGGTAATATATTTAAATGAACAATGTGTAGTGTTTCTCCATGTTACCTTTATCTTGATATCCCTGTTTATTTGTCAGCAAAAGTCTGCTGGATGAAGATGAACACGTTAGTTGATCATCATAGATCTGAGTCATTTTCTCTTTCTGTCTTCAGTCTGAGATATTGCAGTATTACAGAGAAGCAGAGTCTCATCCTGACTTCAGCTCTGAAATCAAACCCATCACACCTGAGAGAGCTGGACCTGAGCGGGAATAAACTAGGAAACACAGGAGTGAAGCACTTTTGTGCCGTACTGAAGGATTCACACTGTAAACTGGAGAGACTGAGGTCAGTCACATTCACAGACAAGGATCAAAATGCTTAAAATCACTTCAACAGTTTAAACTAAAACACTTTATACACAATATCTGACAGTGAGTCTAAATTCACATTATATTTCTGCAAACATGTTCACCTTAGTATTTTGTGATCTGGTAAAATAAAGATGAAGATCTCTCTTCCTCTGTTTTATTTGCTGATGAAGATGATGTGACTTTACAGAATAAAGAGTTTTCTTTTCTTCTGTCTTATTTTCTTCTCTCTCTCTCTGCTAATGTAGTTTAATCTACTGTTATATGACAGATGAAGGTTGTTCTGATGTGACTTCAGCTCTGAAATCAAACCCGTCACACCTGAGAGAGCTGGACCTGAGGGGGAATACACTAGGAAACTCTGGAGTGAAAAACCTCAGTGATCTACTGATGAACCCACAATTCAAGCTGGAGAAACTACAGTTAGTATCATTATACTGTACACCAATTACAGTGTGACTGAAGTTTATTTATTTGAAGACAGCAGGGCTTATGTTTCATTGTTTATAGCAGTGCACTTTCTGGGTTTTCCTTATTGCTCACATTTTTGTGTTTTTTATCTAGTTAGTAATTGTTTAATTTCCAGCATTTGATACAATGCACTGATTGTGTACATGCAGAAATCTGCCTTTTCAACAGAGAATAAAGAAGAGAGATGTCAAATAAATAGTTAAAATGAAAGAGAAGAAACAGTGTCTTCCAGCACACAGAACTAGTGTGACTGGGTTTCAGAACAGACTATTGGAAACTAAATGCTGCTGTAGCTCTTCAATAAGATGATCATCATAGATGTGAACTATTGTAATTTCTCTGTCTTCAGTCTGAGTGGATGCAGTATTACCGAGGAACAGAGTCTCATCCTGACTTCAGCTCTGAAATCAAACCCGTCACACCTGAGAGAGCTGAACCTGAGCGGGAATGAACTAGGAAACACAGGAGTGAAGCGCTTATGTGCCGTACTGAAGGATTCACACTGTAAACTGGAGAGATTGAGGTCATTCACATTCACAGACAAGAATCAAAATGCTTAAAATCACTTCAACAGTTTAAACTAAAACACTTTATACACAATATCTGACAGTGAGTCTAAATTCACATTATATTTCTGCAAACATGTTCACCTTAGTATTTTGTGATCTGGTGAAATAAAGATGAAGATCTCTCTTCTTCTGTTTTATTTGCTGATGAAGATGATGTTACTTTATAGAATAAAGAGTTTTCTTTTCTTCTGTGTTATCTTCTTCACTCTCTCTGCTAATGTAGTTTAAGCTACTGTGATATGACAGATGAAGGTTGTTCTGATGTGACTTCAGTTCTGAAATCAAACCCGTCACACCTGAGAGAGCTGGACCTGAGGGGGAATACACTAGGAGACTCTGGAGTGAAAAACCTCAGTGATCTACTGATGAACCCACAATTCAAGCTGGAGAAACTACAGTTAGTATCATTATACTGTACACCAATTACAGTGTGACTGAAGTTTATTTATTTGAAGACAGCAGGGCTTATGTTTCATTGTTTATAGCAGTGCACTTTCTGGGTTTTCCCTATTGCTCACATTTTTGTGTTTTTTATCTAGTTAGTAATTGTTTAATTTCCAGCATTTGATACAATGCACTGATTGTGTACATGCAGAAATCTGCCTTTTCAACAGAGAATAAAGAAGAGAGACTCAAATAAATAGTTAAAAATGAAAGAGAAGAAACAGTGTCTTCCAGCACACAGAACTAGTGTGACTGGGTTTCAGAACAGACTATTGGAAACTAAATGCTGCTGTAGCTCTTCAATAAGATGATCATCATAGATGTGAACTATTGTTATTTCTCTGTCTTCAGTCTGTGGAATTGCAGTATTACAGAGAAACAGAGTCTCATCCTGACTTCAGCTCTGAAATCAAACCCGTCACACCTGAGAGAGCTGGACCTGAGCGGGAATAAACTAGGAAACACAGGAGTGAAGCACTTATGTGCCGTACTGAAGGATTCACACTGTAAACTGGAGAGATTGAGGTCAGTCACATTCACAGACAAGAATCAAAATGCTTAAAATCACTTCAACAGTTTAAACTAAAACACTTTATACTCAATATCTGAGAGTGAGTCTAAATTCACATTATATTTGTGTAAAATTCTTCACATTCATGATTTGTTTGTAAGATAATCTCTCTTCCTCTGTTTGTGTCTTTCTAGTCTACGGTGCTGTGGCATTACAGATGTTTCTTCTTTAACTCAGTCTTTGACTAACTCAAAAGCACTGCAGTTTTTAAAAGAGCTTGATCTGAGAGACAATAAGATAGGAGACTCACAGCAGCGGCTCAGAGACGTGATACGAGACTCAAACTGTGTCCTGAGGTGAGGAAACATCACTGAGATATTAAAGAGATCTTCATTTACCTCTGATATGTGAACAAACCTTTCAAACATTCGTGAAAGGAAATTATCATTATCATTATCAATTATCAGCTTTATTGCAACAAAGGGTCTGTGTGAGAACAAAATGTGAAGTTATTGAAATGTTTAACACAAAGGAGGAAAGAGAAGAAAAGCTCACTGTCACAGCTTTATACATCAACACCTGCTTTATTAACTGTGTCAGTAATAGTGAATCATTTCAGTGTGAAACAGACTTGGTCAGATTGTAGTAAACGCTGCACTCCTGCTAAAATCAGTGCAGTTCCAGCTTCAGCTCACATCGTCCAGCTCACATGAGAAATGTCTCTGTCTCTAGTGTGTTTTTACTGTGACAAGCAACACGTCACACTACTTTACACTTACTTTACTCTCAGTTATTTACTAAGAGCCTACAAACATGTTTAAACTAGAGGACAAACGGCTTTAACTAAAGGTTTGTGTTTGAACTCAAAATAACATTTGTATTTGCTCCCTGTGGTTTATTCCATACGCCGTACACTCATTAGTTTCTCTTTTACAGAGACTCAATAGGAGTCGCACCGACACACACATATGAACATGATTCATGCTTTACATCTATTATATTTAAAACACAAATGTCTATGCAAGATCATGTAAAGTTGGTTATTAATCTGATTACAGGAATTCAATTTAACTTATTTTTACTCAAAAAACAGTAATTGAAATATAATAATTTACACTTTGTTCCTCTGAACACTGATTGTTTTCTCTTCTGTTCCACTTTACAGAGTAGATGAAGATCAATCACCAAACATCCCTGATAAAGATCAATCACCAAACATCCCTGATAAAGATCAATCATCAAACATCTCCAAAAGAGTTAAATCATCAAACTCTGATGGATGCATTATATCATAGTGTGAAATGATCATGAGAGGAGCAGAAACCATCAGGTTATCCACAGAAGAGTCTCACTGCTGTCTATGAGTAAATGTGTTTCATACAGGTGGAAGAGACTCAGACTTCACAATTAAATAAAGCAGCGTGTGTGTTAGCATGCGTATTAGAAACATGTGATATTGAATGATTCATGTTGGTTTATTATTCAGCCAAATGATGGTTTAGTTGTAATTAAAGGTGGAACAGAGGAAGAAGCTCAGATGAGTGTCAGCAGAAATCTTCAGTATCAGGCCTGCAAATATAATAATGTTAGTCTGCGGCCTTGAAGGATGAGGCCTTCACACTGGGACACAGCTAATATATGCAGGTGATAATGATGGTGATGGATGAGTGCACAGCTGAACATAATTAGAGTCCGGAACAACAGATGAATGACTTAAAGGCGGGCATACACTGGCCGATTTTCAGCTTTGACGTGCGTCGTTTGTCGTGCAGTATTATCGTGTACCGGTTGTTGGAGGGTCCCGCAGGTTGTGCCGATAGACGATGATCAGCTCGGCCTTATCAAGAGGATTTGACATTTCCAATTAATTAATTAAATTATTATTATTATTACTACTTTTATTATCAAATTAATATTACAATTAATTTGGCCCGCAATAATTTTAGCCTATAGCGCATCACCCCATAACCGATGATCTGCGGGGAAAAATAAAAGATTACTTAGATTAGCTTACTCCTCATTTCAAAAACAACTTGTTTTACATGAAATGCTTCTCCTCTCATTTCTTCACTACTTATGGGCCACAAGAGAAATATTAAGAAGAGAAATGAAGACAGTTATACCGTTATCAGCCCGTTATCAATTCCGTTGAGTAGATTCAGCTCATCGTCTCTGAGAGAATATACAGTATGTACTGTTAATGCAGCGTCAGATGGTTTTACTTTCACTTCCTGTAGTGAATAATTGACTGGGGTTTGAGACTTCTTCACTGGCATAACTCTAGAGCAAAGTCTGCACTTGTGTGATATCCACTGGCTCGCCTTCATGCTTTAAAATGGAAATATTTCCAATATTGTGCGAAAATTTCCTCTTAAAATGATGGACAGAGATTTAGATTTAGATCCCCTGATCAAGGCACATTTCATAATTACATTTATTAGTTAAATAAGTCTTATTGTTTAAGCAGCCGTTAATACTGGCTTATTGGAAATTGACAATATTCAGTTTGGGGAATAACACATCTTAACTTGTAGACTATTTTCCACTGACTTATAGATCTTTAATAACATTTTAATCTCGATAAAGAACAATCACAAAATTATTTTTATGACTTTTGAGTCTTGAATGGTTTTAGACTTTTATAGATGAAAAAGATCCAGTTTTATTGGTTTATTTTTATGACTCTGTATTCCTCTACTGTAAATAAGAAAATCTTGTAATGCCTGCGACAGACTAGAGTTCAGCAATCCTATAAGATCATTATAAATCACTCTGTACGACATGGATCTAATAAACTTGGGTACGACATGTATGTAGACTGTACGATGATGACACCTATTGAATCGTAGGCTACGACGCAAGTTAGTGTAGAAGAATAAAACTTCATCAGCATGTGTTAGTGCTGAACAAACAGAGCAAGATGAATCTCACTTTGGCAATTGTGTTTTTATGTGCGCTGAAAAAGAGGAGGAAGCGAAAGAGGAGAATATGGACGGGGTCATGGCTAGGGGAAAGAGGACAACTTGGCATGACAATTCTGCAAACGGAGCTTGAGGAAAGTAGTTTTAAGTTTTAGAGCCAGGTGGCGCCATTTCATGTTGCATTTTTATTGGCTAGTCAGATGCAGGTCATAGCAGCAAACACACTGTGAGATGATCATGCTGAATTTATGACTGTCAGAAAATTATTGCAGGCTATTTTTGGTTGTGCGACCGTGAGAACGGCCGTCTTCTCACTTTTCTAGAGAAGCTGCTTCAGGAAGTTGGATATGGTGAAGATCTGGAAATCACAGCAAACATGAAGGTCATTGTGTCTAAATTGCAATTTAAATCACTTGACAGATGTAGATCTGTGTGTGTATATGTGTGAATGTAAACATGTGTGTATGTATATATTTGTATTCATGTATTTCCCCGAATGATTTGTATATGTGACCGGAAGATGTTTGCTAAATAAGTTTGTGGTGTCTTGTAATCCCAAATAAAATGTAACTAACTAACAAACAAACAAAGCCTACCCTAATTTTATTCTAAAATGTTTTTTTTTTTTTTTTTTTTTTTTTGTAAATGAAACAGAATTTAACAAAGTAATACTATTAACCAAATTCTCAAATGTAAATAAATATTAATAATACAACCTTACAAAATTCTCAACTTTTTGTAAATGGTCCTTTTTTGATAAACGTTTTAAAGGTCCCGTTCTTTGTGATCCCATGTTTCAAACTTTAGTTAGTGTGTAATGTTGCTGTTAGAGCATAAATAATATCTGTAAAATTATAAAGCTCAAAGTTCAATGCCAAGCGAGATATTTTATTTAACAGAAGTTGACTACAAAAAACGGCTCGTTTGGACTACATCCCTCTACTTCCTTCTTTAATGACGTCACTAGAACCGTTTTTTGACTAACCTCCGCCCACAGGAATACTCCCTCAACTCTACCGAAATTCGTTTATGTAGGCTACTTGCGCACTTCTTATAACTTACTGTGTTTACTCAGCTCTTACGGTGATCTTCTCAAGTAAAACTGACGCTTCATCTTTTGTGTGATGTACAATAAACTTTATTAAACTCATCAGTATATGTTTGATCATCATTCAGACAGCAGACTTGTAGGCTATTAATAAATAATGGATACATACAAGCAGATGACAAATACTTTATAATAACCGTAATTAAACTACTAAACTATACCTGTTCCATCTCTATACAGCACTCTGACTCTGTAGGAATTATTGTCCGACTCGAAATGAACACCGTTACTGAGAGTTTCTGATATTATCATCATTCCGTGAGCTGAAATTGTCCTGACAGACTGAGCGCGAGCTCATGAAGCTCCGCCCCCTGTGTCGTCCAGCAGCAGCTCATTTGCATTTAAAGGGCACACACTAAAACAGCGTGTTTTTCTGTGCCCAAAAAATGTCAATTTAAACATGCTGTAAAAAATGATCTGTTGGGTATTTTGAGCTGAAACTTCACATACACACTCTGGGGACATCAGAGACTTATTTTACATCTTGTGAAAAGGGGCATAATACGGGACCTTTAATAACAGTTTTATAAGAAATTCCTTTAATGCCGGATCCAATCCTCCATGTAAATCAAAATGATTTTTGAACATTTACAAAATTATTCATAGACGTTATCCTGTAAATGCAGCCATTAGTAGATATATTCATACTGTTTGTGATAAATGCACTTTTTGTAACGCATCATTTGAAGATATTAAACATTTATTTTTTGTATTGCACCTTTTTCTATATCTTTTTGGGCTGACTTTAAAATAGACATGACAAACTTTGACATGTCAGATTTGTAATACCCATAATCCTACAGCACTTCGTATTGATAGAAAGGAAAATCAAATGAATCAAAAGTTGGCAAGTTTTAATCAAAGAATCATCACTGTCAATTGCTTTAGTTTCCATGGACCGGCTCAAAGGACTGTGCTCAGTTCCAGTGAAAGGAAAGTTACAAAAAAAGGGAAATAAAACTGTACTGACTTACACATTTCTTGATCTAGGCAGCCCGGCAACATTTTGCACTGAGCAACTGATGAGAGAATTGAACGCTCCTGGAAGGAAGATAAATGTACTTTTAACGGGTCAGGAAAAAACAGTTTCTAGCTACAAAATCTCTGGACTTGAAGTAACTGCACTGAACAGAGGAAACACAGGAACAAATACGAACAGCAGCCATGATTAAATAATACATGGTAACAAACAAGCATCAGGAAACGTGAACAAAGACAACAGGAAATAATGACAATCAAACCAAAAGTCCATGAGAATGAAAACTAAACTAACAGTTGGTGACACATTTCCTGATGTTTACAATCCCAGTCAACAATATTAAAAGGTGGATTAGTTTTATGATCTCTTTATGATCTTTGTGAAGCATCAAAGTGGTAGTTGTGTAGCTGTCAATGGAGGAACAGAAAGCTCTCAGATTTCATCAGAAAGATCTTTATTTGTGATTCGAAGATGAACGAAAGTCTTACAGGTTTGGAACAACATGAGGGCGAGTAGTTGATGAAGTTTACATTTTTGAGTGAACTAAACCTTTTAACACCATTAGATGTAGGCATTGGGTTACTTATTGGAGTAAATGCTCAGAAAGCCTTGAATCCTTGGAGTGATTACCAGCGAGGGTGGTGGACCGAACGCTCCTTGGGTGGGGCATTACTGGTGCATTGAGTCTCAGTGTGGATGGTGATGTATGGGATGTGCCAACAGTTCAAGTCATAATATTGAATATCATTGCTAACTTGGAAGAGCCAAGTGACCACCAAAATGACCTGATTTCAACTCGTGAGGGGAAAACACTCACCCAGCATGTGAATGCTTTATAGAGTCCAAATATACAGTAACTGCACACTTAGTTCATCATGAAATGTGCAGTTTATTATGCCTCTAAAATACACACTGAACAATATTACGCTATCTGACCCTTTCACAGTGTGATTTCTTGACTACCACAAATACTGCTTTAACAAAATAAGGATTTGTGCACTTTTTACTGTGCCTGTTTTTTTAATTGGCCTTTGAATTTAGCGTTGTGTGGTTAAAAAAAATCGTTACCTTGCCAAAGCATAGACCGAGCTCTGTGATCTAATGGTGTTGTTGAGCGCTCAAAAATGCAAACTTCACATGCAACAGTCAGACAGAAATTGACAGTTCTCTGATCCAATGGCGCATAGGAATCGTCAGATTGACAGGACTCTAGCCCAATAGTGTTGGGAGAACCAGTGGGGGGGTGGCAATCGAGAGCCTAAGTCCCGCCCCTCCACTTCCGGCTCATGGGACCTTATTTCGGGAAAAATATAGTCAATGGCGAGAGACAACTTATCTTTTTATTCCGTCTGAACTGTGCCCTGAATTACACATGATGTTTGTCAATTTAAAAGATAATTATGAAAGTCAAGAAATACGCAGTTTGTCATAAAACAGAAGAGTAACATTTAGTTTTATGTGAAAATCGCTCAATGAACTACATCTATGTACGTCACCGTCCTTGCTCGTGTGTGTGCAGTCTGGTACAAAACACTCAGGCATGACGGCATAACGTTACGATTATAACGTAAATAAGACTATAGAAAAAATGACAGACGTTAGCTTCAGTAAAGTTAGCTTCATTCATTGAGAGAAAAGGTATGACGTCACATGTGCGCCTTCTGGGTTTGTAGTCTTTATAATTACGTATTTTCACAGTCTTATACTTCAACAGTTTTACATCAAACTGCGACTTTCTTGACTTTAAAATGTATCTTTTAAATTGACAAACATCATATGTGTAATTCAGGGCACAGTTCAAACGAGATCAAAATATTTGTTGTCTCTCGCCATTGACTACCATACAATATTTTTCCGAAATAAGGTCCCATGGTGGTCGACCGGAAGGGGAGGGACTTAGGCTCTCCATCATATTTCAGGGTGGCTGTGACACCCTTTACACACACCCCTTACACACACCCCTGCTAAAGTGCCAGATGTGCGCTCATTGGTGCCCTTCCAGCTGATGGCGCCCAAGGCGTCCGCCTAGTTTGCCATTGCCTAAAAACGGCCCTGGCTGTGGCTTCTTCTGTGCTGAAGATGTTAAAACACTCATGACTGCATTTTGCAGCCCTGTCTTAGGTCCGAAACACTCACAAATTTGGAAAACTCTGTACAGCCTATGCCTTACTCAAGTTGAACAGCTATATTTAATTTCAGATTTCCCTTCACACACTAATTTGATAGAGCATGATATATATTTTGCCGATACAATAAGCCAGCATGTGTCTTCAGATAAGCAATGACATCTCGAGTCTGAAATGAGATATATGGTTGAAAGCATTGCTAAACCTTCATTCCAAGCTGGGCATCGCCTTGTTTACTAAAGGGAAAGCAAGGTGGAATGTACCACTTTTGAACCGACTATTGAAGTGTGAATAATGTAACAATATATAAATAAAATTGGTTGTTTAGAGAGACACTTGTTTCCAAGGCCATTGGGATTAATGGATCAGGCACACAGTAGTGGTCACTGTCACAATTATACTGTACAATTCCTTCTGTGTTGGGTTAGCAGAACCCATCAGAGCACTAGGAAAATGATCAGCAAATTGCAAGCATTTGTTGCAATCTTGTGCGCTTCAGTCGGTCACTGTGTTCTGCACTCAACCAACTGGATATTCATTCATTCGTTTAATTTCTGTTCCACAGCATAAAGGAAGTCATTCGGTTTTGAGGGAACACCTTACTATAAGGTTCATTAGCAGTCATGAACTAATAATGAACTGCACTTACACAGCATTTATTAATCTTTGTTAATGTTAATTTCAACATTTACTAATACTTTATTAAAATATTGTTAACATTGGTTAATGCACTGTGAATAACATGAACAGCTTTATTTTGATAAACTAACTATAACAAATACAGTAACACATGTATTGCGCATGTTAGTTAATACATTAATGTTAACTAATAAACATTATTGCAAAGTGTTACCAGTTTTGAATAACAAAGTAAAAGACAGCATTTTTGTTTTTGGGTCAACCATCCCTCTTATTTCTCAAGCATAGACACAGCCACTGGGTTAAGATATTTTATTCACTTCGCCGGTTTATTAGGAAATTCACAGCCGTCTGACGTGTGGTGATGCTAGCTCTTAAGTTCATGAATCCGTCATCATGTCGGCCCCCTCTCCACCGGTGGCGTCACTCAGGCTCAGCTCCTCCAACATCTCGGCCAGAGAGATCCTGGGAGCGCCGTCATCCTCCGTGTCGCTTTCCACAGGGATCTTTGAAGCATCTGTACAGGGAACATGACTGACGTGAGTACAGTGAGAACATGACTTCAGGAGACGTACGGTCAGGGCTGACGGCTTTCATTACCTCTGAAGATGTTGACGTTCTTCCTCAGGATCTCATCCTCCTCCAGGTCCTCCAGGAATTCATTGTATTGTCTATGAGAAACAATCATCACCAGACGGGCAACAAAAGATGATTCGGAAAGAAGAACGATTGATTTCCATTCCAAAACAAACGTGACGTTTCAATTATATTTGGAGTTTTTGTGATTGCTCAGATGTATTTCTATACACTTCATCATTTCAACACCACAGGAAAAACTAATTTGCTACTGAGCAGACTTCTTTATTCTACTGAATTATATCAAGGGTTTAATTAAAATATTACTAAAGAATATTACTCAATACTTTAAAGGGGTGGTTGATTGATTTCACTTTTCTAACTTTAGTTAGTGTGTAATGTTGCTGTTTGAGCATAAACAACATCTGCAATATGAATAAGTTATGACGATCAAAGTTCAAAGCAAAGGGAGATATTTGCTTTTACAGAAATCGCTGTTTATGGACTACAACAAACGGCTGGTAGAGACTACACCACATTCCTCCCGGGTTAGTGACATCACCAACCCTAGAATTTACATAAACCCCGGGAACAAGATTTATAGATTATCAAGACAGAATATGCTAATCAATGACTAGAAGATAACTACACATCAGCTTCATAAATTCACCAACTAACCATTCAGAAATGTTGTCTACATGTCACTTCTTGAGTCTCTCCATCTTTGTTTGAACATAAAAGGCTAAAAGTTCTTGAAATGTTCAGTGTGTGTCTGTGTGAGGCAATCGAAGCTGCTAAGAATGAGCTATTGAAGCTCCACCCCCTGTGCCGGGAGCTGCAGCTCATTTGCATTTAAAGGGACAGACACAAAAAAGGTGTGTTTTTGCTCACCCTCAAAAAGTGAGAACTTTAACATGCTATATAAAAATATCTGTGGGGTATTTTGAGTTAAAACTTCACACACACACTCTGGGGACACCAGAGACTTATTTTACATCTTGTGAAAAGGGCATTATACCACCCCTTTAAGGCTACATGCCAGTAAATAAGTAAACTAAATGAATTAAATAAAAAAGCAACAGAAGAAAGAGCACTTCCCGTTTGTCAGTATCTTAAAGTTACTGAAGTTATCAAGACAACAAGTGATTTTCTCTATTTCTTGTCAATACTGCAGATTAACTTTTAGGCAGTAAGGTGTCATTTGGTAATATAAGTTAATGCATCATCTAACATGAACTAACAGTGAGCGCTCTTAGCCTGATAGTGTGTGTGTCCCTGTAAATGTGTTAACCCATGTGCCTGCAGGAGTGTGTTGTGTCTGACCTCTCGTCGTCGGTGTCCGCGGCGTCTCTCTCGCGCTCCAGCTCCCTCAGCTTCCACACGCGGTTCCTCGCTCTCCTCTGTCGGTCGTAGCTCTTCTTTATCAGCACCTGAACACCAGCACACATGTTCATGTTCTCCTGCCGCTCAAACAGCACAGCTCAGCAAACACACGAGTTCATGCAGATCTTCAATGCAACGCAACTCACTTTGGGTAAAAGCATGATAAAGTGACTGGAAACATACGTTATGTTCAGATTTCAAGTGTGAGGTTTTTTGAATATTTTACAGCACATAGTGGAGGCTTGACTTCTGCTCACCAAAGCTGCATTCATTTGATCAAAAATACAGTAAAACAGCTGTTTTCTGTGTGAATATACAGTAAAGTGTAATTTATTCCTGTGATCAAAGCTGAGTTTCCAGCATCATTACTCTTCAGTGTCACATGATCCTTCAGAAATCACTCTAATATGATGATTTGATGCTCAAGAAACATTATTTCGATTATTAGGGCTGGGTAAAAAAAAAATATTGATTTCTCGATTTTAATTGATTCGCATTTTTACGAACCGATATCGATTCTTAAATCCCAAGAATCGATTAGTCATCCTGTTTTCAGTTGATGAATGAATGAAACATTGTACCGCATCCCATCCAATAAATAGCAATAATCTTTGTGCTTTGTTATTATTGATATGAAACAAAGTTATAGATTTCAAAATTACGTCCATTTTCTTATGAAATTCAAATATATAAACACCGTTTTGGCGCTGTGGCGTGAGATCGCTCTAGAGAAGCACATGATCTTCTCTTCCGCCTTAACACCAGTTACAGCGCGAAATAAACATGAATGAGCTTCTGAAAGTGTGTTAAAAGGTAGAGTACAACTTATCGAGATCCATATCATGTGACATGGAATCGCTCAATCAGTGTTTCAACCGTGGAAAGACGTCAGTAAAACAGCTTGTAAACAATGTCATGTAATGTCACATTTACCTCAGAAAAACCACATCCAGTGACCATAAACTCGTCAGTCAGCGAGAGAAATTAACTCTAGAGAGGAGCATTCTGCTAAATATATGCACCATATTACATATTCATTATCATTTTAATGTTCTTCAATATTTAATGCATGTTTGAATAAATCTGGCAGGTTTTTATGACAGCCACCATTTAAATGTTTATATAATTTCATATAACTTTATTATTATAAAAATAAATAAAAGTGTATTTAAGTGTTTGTATACAAATCAGTTAATTTTTACCTGCAATATTATAGTAGGCTAATGAAGCCTATAGGCTAACACTGACTCCCATAGTTTACAGCATTAGTGAAGAGATTTGTTTTCCTTGAGAAAATGTACCATGTATTGTACCCGATATCCAAAATAATCAATACTGAATCAAATCAGAATCGAATCGAATTGCAAGCTTGTGAATCGAAATCGAATCGAATTGTGAAATTTGTGTCAATACCCAGCCCTAATAATTATTATGAGTGTTGAAAACGGTTGAGTTGCTTCATATATTTGTGGAAACGTTCTGTTCATAAAGAATCCTGAAGAATTAAATGAATGACATTTAATTCTTCAGGATTCTTTATGAACAGAACGTTCAATAGAACAGCATTTATTTGAAATAGAATCTTTTGTACTAACATTATAATTGTCTTTACTGTCACTTTTGATACATTTAATGCATCCTTGATGAATAAAAGTGTTAATTTCTTTATTTTCACATTCCGAGTTGTGATGAAGAGTTGATGAAGAGTTGTGATGAAGAGTTGTGATGAAGGGTTGTGATGAAGGGTTGTGAAGACTGTCTTACCACATCAGGAACATGGTGAGGGTTCATTTTGTTGAGGAACTCATCATTGATATTGGCATTGGCAAAATCAAAGCTGAGGTATAAAAACAAAAGTGTGTTACAATCAACGCATTGGGTGTTGTGTGTGTGAAATCAGGTCAGCATGTACACGGACCCCATGACCAGGTCTCCGATGTTCAGCAGGTGACCCAGGAACGTCCTGCAGTGATACTGCTGACCCGAGTCCATCTCTGACGTCTTCTGCACCCAGACCTCAGCCAGCGTGTGCTGCAAACACACACACACATATATATATATCACTGCATCTTCATGCATTTTTGATTCTATTTACTAACCCAAGTCTCTAAATCTTAGTCGTCTTTATATGTGAAATACTTTGTTCACTTCAGTAGAATGGAGAGCCTTCTTCACAGAGGTGTGTGTGGGAGATCTCACCTTATTGGAGGTGAGGCCAGCGCCAGCTCCTAGCCTCTGGTCTCTGATGACGTCGATGTCCATGACGAGGAACTCCTCGAGCTGACGAGGGCTGCACAGGCTGTTGAACGGGTGACGCCAGTACGTGCTCCCGTCCACCTCGGCCACTGAAAACCACACGTCACACACTGATGAATACAGCGCATGTGACTCCATCCTCAACTGAACTGGCCATCATGCTTCAGTTTGATTACAACCATATTTCTGTCACGATCATATATCCACACCAACATGCTAAAACTATGCTAATTCATTTGGTGACGATTAGATCTGCTAATGCATAATGGGTTTTATACTGTACAAACTGTATATTCTCTCTCGTACACTAACCCTACCCATCTCACACAACTTTCTGCAGTTTTAGTTTAAGTTTAGTACGTTGTCATTTAATAAAAAAAAAAGTGAATTTAAGCAACTTAATAAAAATAAATAAAAAAAGTGTACGTTGCAATACCCATGTGATTATACACATTTGAGTCCTTATAAACCAGATATACAAGCACACTCACATTTGCTCTGAATCACGCTCACACTCTCGTTTCCAACCGTTTAGAGTCGGGAATATTTATCTGAAAGAGTCTCTTCTGCTCACCAAGAGCTGCATTTATTTGATCAAAAATACAGTAAAAACAGTGAAATATTATTATAATGTAAATCATCTGTTTTCTATGTGAATATCTAGTAAAGTGTAATTTATTCGTGTGATCAAAGCTGAATGTTCAGCATCATTACTCCAGTCTTCAGTGTCACATGATCCTTCACAAATCACTCTAATATGATGATTTTAAGAAACATTTCTGATTATCATTCATATTAATGCATCCTTGCTAAATAAAACTTAACTTTTCAAAAGAAGAAAATCTTATTGACCCCAAACTTTTGACCGATACTGCACAGATGCATTTCTGCTGCACACACACATGGATACGTTCATATTTTTAACATAAATACTATAATGGGTCAAACAGAATCAAAATGTTGCCATCTAAAGTATAACTTATTTACTCTAAAGATTTATCAAGTTCACATAATTTTTCCCATATAATTAATTTTCTAATTATTTATTTCAAAATGAGTAACGATGATGTAAAATTAATATAAATTTAATTTCTGCAATTTTTAGGAAGGCGATTTATTATCGCAAAGAAAAAAAAATTAAATAGCTTGATACACACAATCTGCTTCATATCGGCCATTCTGTCTTCTAAGATATCGGCATTGGCTATATATATAGTCGACCGCTAGTCTTGTTGATTGAAGGAGTGTGTATTTTCTAACTCTAAGCACTGCTTATGGGCTCATTACTGGTGAAGTCATGAACAGGGAAGACTGGAGATCCTGGAGTGACACGCAACACGATCAACAGCTGATTCATTTACATCTGCATTTACTGTACGACGAGCATTTTAATGAGACAAATGTTAGAATATTGGCAACTATAATTAATATGTATTTGTAAAATACAACAACACTGTTATTAGTAGCATCTGTCGCTACAGAGCCCCCCCGCAGTCAGCACACTACACGAGGAGTCAGCACACTACACGAGGAGTGCTGTGAGGAGAACGGGGGTATGTGCGGGCAGAACTCACCCTGCAGGGTGTTGGGGTCCATCAGGTGAATGGAGCTGGAGACCCGGATACACACACACACCTGACCCATGTTACCCAGACTCTGGGCGAGCCGCGGAGACAGACACACCACACTGTCCTGCAACACACACCAAACACACTCAAGTTATGCACAACATGTGGAATCAACATGTGTGTGTGTGTGTGTGTGTGTGGAGCTGGACCTACAGGACAGAATAAGGTTCTAATGGCTATACTAGGGCTGTGAAACGATTAATCACAAAATAAACGTTTGTTTGCATAATGTGTGTGTACTGTGTTAGTGTATATTTAATTTGTATACATAAATACACACACATGCATGTATATATTTAAGAAAAATTTATATATATATATATATATATATATATATATATATATATATATATATATATATATATATATATATATTTTACACACATATATGTAATTAATATATAAAAATACAAATATATACACAGTACACACGCAAATATTTCTTAAATATATACATGCACGTGTGTGTATTTATATGTAACAAAATAATTATACACAGTACACACACATATATTATGAAAAACGAACTGTTTGGATGCGATTGATCGTTCCACAGCCCTGGATTATACTGCACTACTTTAAAGACTTCATATTTACGAGGGAGTTTAATTATTGGACAAAAAACTTCCTCACGTAATAATCTAGAATACTGTCTTAACACTTGATGGCTGCTCTGTTAAGTCTTCGTCGTCGGTTAGGAACCTGGGTGTGCTCTTTGATACCAATCTTTCATTTGAAAGTCATGTGTCTAGTATCTGTAAAACTGCATTTTTCCATCTTAAAAATATATCTAAATTACGCCATATGCTCTCATTGACAAATGCGGAACAATTAGTTCATGCGTTCATGACCTCAAGGCTAGATTATTGTAATGCTCTACTGGGTGGTTGCCCTGCACGCTTAATAAACAAACTACAGCTGGTTCAAAACGCAGCAGCTCGAGTTCTTACCAGAACCAGGAAGTATGACCATATTAGCCCAGTTCTGTCAAAACTGCACTGGCTCCCTATTAAACATCGCATCAATTTTAAAATATTGCTGATTACTTACAAAGCACTAAATGGTTTAGCTCCGCAGTACTTGAGCGAGCTCTTAACGCATTATAGTCCGTCACGTCTATTGCGATCTCAAAATTCCGGCCAGTTGATAATACCTAGAATATCTAAATCGACTGCTGGCGGTAGATCCTTCTCCTATTTAGCACCAAAACTCTGGAACAGTCTTCCTACCACTGTCCGGGAAGCAGACACACTCTGTCAGTTCAAAGCCAGATTAAAGACACATCTCTTTGACCTAGCTTTCACATAATACATTATAGAATTCTATAATTCAGTGTTAGGCTGCTTAGATTAGGTCAGCCGGAACCGGGAACACTTCCCATAAATCCTGATGTACTCGTTACATCATGAGAAGAATGACATCTACGCTAATTTTAGTGTCTGTGTTTATCCCGAGGTTTTCCTGCAGCCTGCCGGATCCAGGCCGTATCCAGATCTGACGAAGGACCTTCGCCTGGACCGATGACAACGCAGTGCTGAAGTGCCAACTAGTCTCTCCCTATGGAGAATCCCACTACCACTCTACAGATAAGGCGTTGTCGGGAAAATTCGTCTCGCGGTCCTACCCCAAAGCAACAAATAAAATAAAATTCCTTATCAAAATTTATAAGGAAAGACAAGTATTCTGTTTAGGCTTGGCTTGTAGGGAATTCCAAACCTGCGTATATTCAAACGCACATAACTATAGAACTCATTCTAAATGCGCATGTGAACGCCATCAGTGTTTCTCACAGGTTCGCGTTTAAAGTCTGTGTAGAGGGAATGGTGTCGTCTTAGCGGCCCCTAATTTAATAACAAATGATCGTTGCGACGGAAGCAAATCAATCAAAACTAACTTTAGATGGAAATAACTTAACTCTGCTGTAAAGCCGAAACAATCTCTGTTACCTTAAATTATACGCTTATCTCTGTAAAGCTGCTTTGAGACAATCTACATTGTTAAAAGCGCTATATAAATGAAGATGACTTGACGAGAGATGTGCACTCGTATTAATTATGAATGAGAGAAAGAAAATGCACAATATGGTGGAATAAGTCCCGCCTTCTAAATAAAACAGCCAATCGCTGATTGGTAAAGCCATCACGCATGTTCACTGGCCAGAGGACAGACTTTCCTTGAAAGCGACTTTATCTACACGCATACAGTCTCTTCACACAACAAATGAATCCAGGCTATAGTGTTGTAGGACTCAATCTGCTAGCCAAGCTCAGCTCGCCCCACTGAGAACAGCCTCATTCAGCTCCTCTCTGACCCAAACTACTGCAAGAGCCACGTAAACCCAGCGCCTCCACATGTGTGGAGCGACACACACCGCTTTCTCAACGTTACTCTGTGACAGGACTGCCTGTGAATGAACACACTCCAGTTATCAGTGACAGAGAGCTTTAATTACTGTATAGTCTGTTTGTTACACAAATGTCCTCCTCCTTCCGCCAGTCACACAGTAAATAACATCCGCACTCTGACGTTAAACCCGGTCCTGATCCCGGGACTGACTTTCCCAGCATTCTGGCTCTGGCTTGCATTCGCACAGAAGGCTCTCCGACATTTATTCAGGAATTAAGGTCCAGTTAGAGTGCATCTTAAAATTACTGGATGCACACTTTCCTAAAATAAGCAGACAAAAAAAAACTTAAATACCGATATGATCTGTGAGCGACCAATGAACTTCCCCAAAAAGAAACTCACAGATATTATATGGCTAAATTATAGAGGGTGTATAAAAACTATAAAATGAAGTGCAATATTTTTGTGTAGACGTCAGTGTGGTTTACAGAATCCGACTCATGTGTCCGTGAATCCGGAGTGAATCCCACCTTGCACACGGGAACGATCTCCACGGAGAAGGTGCTCTTGTAGTTGTAGGTGTTGGAGTGAACATCATGCGAGATCAGCCGCTGAGACGCCTTCGCCCTGCAGAAACAACACTCACCGTCAGATCTCAACAAGAGCCTCACTATGAGGGTTTGATGCAAGCCATCAGCTCTGTCTCAACTCCCATAATGCTTCACTTCTATCCTGACACACTGAATCAGAGTCAACCACTCATTTGGAATTTAAATCATTGTGCACTTAAAGGATCAGTTCACTTCAGAATGAACATTTCCTGATCATTTACTCTCCTCCTCGTCATCCAAGATGTTCATGTCTTTCTTTCTTCAGTGGAAAAGAAATGAAGGTTTTTGAGGAAAACACTCCAGGATTGTTCTCCATATAGTGTCTTCAATGGGGTCCAACGGGTCGAAAGTCCAGATGTGAGTTTCAGTGCAGCTTCAAAGTCTCGACACGATCCAGCCGAGGAATAAGAGTCTTATCTAGACAAACCAGCGGACATTTATAACAAAATAAACATTTATATACTTTTATCCACAAATGCTCGTCTTGCTTTAGCTCTGTGATGCGACACACATTACATAATCACACTGAAAGGTCACGCGTGTTTCAGTTAAGAAATATCACCATCTCATTTTCTCCTCTAACCATCCAACATCCAACATCGTTATTTTACCTTTTTTATTAACTCTTTGCATTTCTTTGTAAACACTGGGTCTGTTCTTACGCCTAGGTCACGCTTGACCTTTCAACCTGATTATGTAATGTGTGTCGCTTCACAGCTAGAGCAAGACCAGCATTAGTGGTTTAAAAGTATATAAATGTGTATTTTGTTATAAATGTCCGCTGGTTTGTCTAGATGAGACTCTTATTCCTCGGCTGGATCGTGTCGAGACTTTGAAGCTGCACTGAAACTCACATCTGGACCTTCGACCCGTTGGACCCCATTGAAGACACTATATGGAGGAACATTCTGGAGTGTTTTCCTCAAAAACCTTCAATTCTTTTCCACTGAAGAAAGAAACACATGAACATCTTGGATGACGAGGAGGAGAGTAAATGATCAGGAAATGTTCATTCTGAAGTGAACTGATCCTTTAAACCACTAAAGTGACATGAAATTATGTGTATCGTGTTTAGACTCAAAAACAGTGCAAGTGCACAAACAACATCAGCCCTGATATGTGTGTGTGTGTGTGTGTGTGTGTGTGTGTGTGTGTGTGTGTGTGTGTGTGTGTGTGTCCTGCAGGGAACGGTGCACTGAACTGTGGTGTGTGTGTGTGTGTGTGTGTGTGTGTGTGTGTGTGTGTGTGTCAGTGTGAGACCTGCAGGGAACGGTGCACTGAAGGAAGTCCACCATCTTCTGGCCGTGCTGCTTCGAGCCATAGTAGAAGTCGATGCCCTCTGAAACATGAAGAAGAGATGAACACACACCCAGTAACTCGTCACACACAGCACTGAGCATGATGGGAAACGCAGCACTGAGCATGATGGGAAACGCACCGTGAATCTCCTTGATGCGCACGGTGTTCTGGTGCAGCTTGTGCTTCAGGATCAGCTGCTCCAGGTAGTAGAACGTCTTCTTGTGGACCGTCTGAGGGAACATCACAGGTCAAACTATTTAATCCAGAATCCTGAATACTAGCGGTGGGAATTTTTCTAAAATAATGTGTTCGAAAATTCGGGCTCATAAAAATCTAAATTAATTTATTTAAATGACATTTAACAAGTAAGACGTTATTTTTTAAGGTTATTTTATTCTTTTGTCACCTTTTCTGCACAAGCTTACGATTAGGCAATACACACAACAAGCTTACGATATATCTTAAGGTTTTCTTTTAGTTGGACAATATGTGTAAACAAAAAATATAAAGAACAAAAGCATTTGAGCTCAAGCAGCGCAAACGGGAAAAAAAATGCTAATCGTACAGAACGTGCACTCGAGTCATGATTATCGTGTTTATATTGTTTCACGTTCATGTTGAGAAAACTGTAATATCCCCACACTGAAGTGAACGCGCTGCGCTGACAGATGTTGCGGAGACTCAAAGATAGCGGTTTCTAAAGGCACTTTGTGTTTTCTGTTGTTAAACCGCTCTCCCTCAACAAAACTTAAATAAGGAAGCATGTGTCTTAAAATCACTCTGCCATCAGAAGTTATCATCTCTTAACAGTAATTACATTTTTTATATCATTATTTATAAGACCAGTCATCTAATAATTCCAAACTTCGGGAGGCGGAGTTAAACACGCTCCACAGCGCCACCCAGTGCATTTAACTATACCTGCGAGTTAGTGCTGGGGTTTATCATGGATCCACTGCATTTACGGCCAGCAAAGAGACATAGTAAAATTCGAATAGTATTTTATCTTTAAAAAAATAATTCCTCTTTTAATATTCGTGCACAGCCCTATTTAACACCACAGCAAACCTTAGTTAGGCTAGTATTGCTTTCAGTATAGGACAGTGTGTTTATCACTTCCACCACAAACACGACCTGAGGAGCTTTAGCACTCTCTCCAGTGACAGTCCCAATACAGTCAGAGAAACAGAGTTGCTTTATTTTATGACATATGCGGAGCTAAATCTGGATATCAGACTGTCCGGAATAAAGAGACGAGACGAACCGACAGATAAAAATAAAAACATGATTGTGATAGCCTATATGATGTGTCTGATGTCTTCAAGCTGTCGTATTTACCAGATTTACTACGGTAATGGATAGCACACGTGGTATTTTGCAACGCGCATAGAAATGTCAGCCTTGCTTTCTGTACACCTAAAGACTTTGAAAAGATTTAGAAAAGACTTTATAAGATTATCAGCTCACATCTAAAGACTTGGGTTCACAGTTTTTAGTCTCAGACTAAAGATTTTACAAACACTGAATCTTGTAGTGACACTATTTACAAGACTACAACTAGATTATTTTAGCTTTTTATTCCCACCAAATTCCTCCCATCATGCTCAGCAGTGATTTAACAAAAATGGAGGAGAAGCAGTTACAGTTACTGTGGCTTTTGCCATTGCAGTCATTTGCAGTGAAAGAATTCTCACTTTGCTTGTTTGCCTTCTCTTTGCTGTGCTCGCTCCCACCCGCCTCCGCCTCCTCGCGTGTTGTCTCATTTTTTTACAGTCTATGCATTCAACCAAGTACCCCCCGGGCACATCAATCTTCCCCCGCCCAGCGAGTGCTTGAAGTGCGTCAGAAACAGCGCGCGCGATCAGTTGTTGGCAATTTGTTGTGTAGCGTCGCCTCTCGCCGCATTGCTTTTGTTTGAGGGCGCTTAACACACTCACACTTAACATGCTCCCCTGTAGAAACGGTCCTGGCAGCTCGCGCCAGGTCTAGACCATAGACTGTAAAAAAATAGGTCTAGACACGGTGAAAGTTTCCTGATTGTGACGGATTGCCGAATTTATGACACATTATAAATTAGCATTCTGCGTCTACAGTGCCAAAAAGAAGAGAAGAGGATAAAAGTGGATAAAGACAGAGGTAAAGTGATGTAATGAATGAACAGTTTATATTATTGCACAGTAGTAAGATACTATAATTTAATGGTAGTTATTTTTACCTTAAACTTTATGCTAGCAGTTGTTCCTGTTTCCGGTTTTCTGAGAACTAATTTATTGGTTGTTGATTGTTTTACGTCACTATGACTACGCTACGACTTGCGATAATATCAAACATGTTTGATATGAAAGACTAGAGAAAGACTGGCATAAATCAGGTCGCCGACTGCAGATTATCACCTCACATTTAACGATCGAGACGACGGGAGCGCGCCGAGACTCCAGTAAGATTCCTAAAGACTGCCGGTCTTTAGTCTGGGACTGTGAAAATCCTTTGGTGTACGCCCGGCATTACACTGTGATGGGAATCCACAGAAGTTATTTCAAAGACTCGCTGCTGTCTGAAAGTGAGTTTTGAGCTAAAAGGATTGTAAAAGTCTTTAATGCTGATAAATACAATCCGTTATAAAATCCGTTTTATTTTTTCCCAAATTCCGTTTTTTGTTTTTCTTCCGTTTTAATTTTTGCAAATTCCTTTTTTTCCATTTTAATTTTTGGGAATTCAGTTTTTTCACAGCTGAAGAAGAGGTTGTTATCTAGCGAAACGATCTGTCATTTAAAAAAAAAAAAATAATTTATAGACTTTTTACCTTCAATAAATTGGATTGAGCTGATCAACAAACGGACAGGGAACTATGTCATCACGTTGAAAGGTCGCGCCGGCGCCGGCAGAAGTACCGCCCCACTGTTTACAATGCGACCGTACGTAGGAGGATAGCTCAAATAGTATTGTTTGCTTTTATATATATATATATATAGTAATAGTATTCAGTGAATATGAATAGTATATTAATAACATTCTGATGAATATGAATAGTAGTTCAAATAGTATTGCCGGCGCCGGCAAGGCCTTTCAACGTGATGACGTAGTTCCCTGTCCGTTTGTTGATCAGCTCAATCCGAACTATTGAAGGTAAAAAGTCTATAAATTATAAAAAAAAAATTGAAAATGATCTATCGTTTCGCTAGATAACAACCTCTTCTTCAGCTGTGATCGCGTACAGCCCGTTTAAACACTTCAAAGACTTTTGAAACTGCATTGATTTGGACTTAAAAACAATGGTGACCAATGAAGCCCATTGTTAGAAGAAAAATCCAGAAATGTTTTCCTCAAAAAACATAATTTCTCTCCCACTGAGGAAAGAAAGACATGGATATCTTGGATGGCATTGGGGTGAGTAAATTATTAGGACATTTTCATTTTGGGGTGAACTAAACCTTTAACGCTAGATTCCGCGTTAATTTGCCAATTCCGCGATTCCGTGATCGCGTAAATTATAGGGCCCTATATATGAAATCATCCGGACCGACAGTGGAAACACGGCATATGACACAGAGTTTGGAGAGTAGGTGGATCTCCTCCTGATATTAAAGTTAGTGTTATCCTGGAACGGCCTAGTCTGCAATACTAACAACCCGGTCGCATCGGTTCGAGAGTCGATGTAAAGCTCGCGCACCTTCTGCCTGACTTGCACCACTGCCTTCCAGAAGTCCTTGGCCTCGACTCGGTGGCAGTCGTCGCACATCTGATGCAGGATGACGAACTCCACCACGAACACCTGCTGCAGGATGGCCCCGTTCAGCACCTGCGGGACACACTCACTGAAACACAGCTCTGACTGGGACATTCACACACACACACACACACACACTGTACCTCTTTCTGGATGGTCAGCTTCAGCTTGATGCGTTTAGAGTGGGGTTCTGTCCACAAGAAGCCAGCATCGATGAGCCTCACCTGGGTGGGGATGAAGCACAGCGTGAACTCGGCATCAGCTTCAGCCGTTCCTGACGGGATGAGTGTGTGAGTCACCAACCTTAGTCATGGAGGCCTTCAGCTTCTTGAGGCACAGCGCCAGAAGCTCCCGGGACTCCAGAGCGCACTGCATCCAGGTGCCCGGCGGCTGCAGGTACCTGACCACACAGGAGAACACTACTTACACACACACACACACAGGGCCTAAAACTAACTTTCTGCCACACCTGCCAATGACCATAAATATTTATTACCGACCATGAAACCACTGAAAATTCACAATTCTCTATTTCAATTTTCTACACCACAGCTAAAACCTCTAACCTAACTAATATACATTTAAAACATTATTAAAGACTAGCAAATATTCAGTAATGAAATATGAACAAATAATCAAATTACAAGCAAAAGCACAAATAAATACAATCTAACAAAGATACAAATGAAATGAGCAGTGCTCTTCGGGAAGGTCTTCAAGTACCGAAATGTAATAAAGCAAGCAAGTGTAAAATAATGCAACGTATAGTCCTCACTGTACAAGTTAAACATCCTTATTAATTAATCCTGATTACAGTTTTTAAAAAAGTTATTCAGTCATCAGCAGTGTGATTTTTTCTTTGTCCTTTGTTGTTTGATTAACATTGAACACACAGACAGTAGCAGGAATATGAGGATGCTGTCGCTTTAAGAGCGAATACACTGATCCAATACACCGATACACATGCGTTTACTTTCACTTAAGACATAATCTACTGTGTTTACTACTGGGATACTCACTATTTTCTACAATTTTATGTGAATTTGTCCACTCAAGTGCAAGACGACGTGAAATAGAGTTTAGTATCCGCACATAAGTATGTATTTAGTATATACATATGTACATGTATACATATTTCTGATGATGATTTTATTTTTTTTAGATTTAAGTGTGTGTAACATTATGTCTTAACACGTTTAAAAGGACTATGTGATTTCAGTTTTTTTTTTTTTTTTTCAGTTGTCTGCTTTTAATGATCTCAAGGAATAGTTCACCCAAAAACTACAATTCTGCCATAAATTACACCTAATGACATCCCAAACTGTGGCATTTATCCGATATATATATATATATATATATATATATATATATATATATATATATATATATATATATGTATGTATGTGTGTGTGTGTGTGTGTGTGTGTGTGTGTGTGTGTGTGTGTCAGCTGTGAAGGTGAAGACTGGTGTTGTCGTACCGTTCACACTGCCTGCAGAAGTGGACTGACACCTGTTTGGGAATGCCCTCAGAGATGTCCACTTGAGTCCTCAGGCAGGACACACACATGTTGGCAGGGTTTGGAGGAATGGGAACACCACATGTACAGCAGAGACTGCAGAGCAGACACACACAGATTATACACACTTCTCCAACAGGCTTGACGGTCGACATTCGCCGATTCAAGGAGCACCTCTAAAGTTACATACATCTGTATACACGTTTCTCAAGGGGAAAAACACTGTTATAAGGCGTCGCTATGAACACTGTTATAAGGCGTCGCTATAGGAACACTGTTATAAGGCGTCGCTATAGGAGCACTGTTATAAGGCGTCGCTATAGGAACACTGTTATAAGGCGTCGCTATAGGAACACTGTTATAAGGCGTCGCTATGAACACTGTTATAAGGCGTCGCTATAGGAGCACTGTTATAAGGCGTCGCTATGAACACTGTTATAAGGCGTCGCTATGAACACTGTTATAAGGCGTCGCTATAGGAACACTGTTATAAGGCGTCGCTATAGGAGCACTGTTATAAGGCGTCGCTATAGGAGCACTGTTATAAGGCGTCGCTATAGGAGCACTGTTATAAGGCGTCGCTATGAACACTGTTATAAGGCGTCGCTATAGGAACACTGTTATAAGGCGTCGCTATAGGAACACTGTTATAAGGCGTCGCTATAGGAGCACTGTTATAAGGCGTCGCTAAAGGAACACTGTTATAAGGCGTCGCTATAGGAGCACTGTTATAAGGCGTCGCTATAGGAACACTGTTATAAGGCGTCGCTATAGGAACACTGTTATAAGGCGTCGCTATAGGAACACTGTTATAAGGCGTCGCTATAGGAGCACTGTTATAAGGCGTCGCTATAGGAACACTGTTATAAGGCGTCGCTATAGGAGCACTGTTATAAGGCGTCGCTATAGGAGCACTGTTATAAGGCGTCGCTATAGGAACACTGTTATAAGGTGTCGCTATGAACACTGTTATAAGGCGTCGCTATAGGAACACTGTTATAAGGCGTCGCTATAGGAGCACTGTTATAAGGCGTCGCTATAGGAACACTGTTATAAGGCGTCGCTATAGGAGCACTGTTATAAGGCGTCGCTATAGGAACACTGTTATAAGGCGTCGCTATGAACACTGTTATAAGGCGTCGCTATAGGAACACTGTTATAAGGCGTCGCTATAGGAGCACTGTTATAAGGCGTCGCTATAGGAGCACTGTTATAAGGCGTCGCTATAGGAGCACTGTTATAAGGCGTCGCTATAGGAACACTGTTATAAGGTGTCGCTATGAACACTGTTATAAGGCGTCGCTATAGGAACACTGTTATAAGGCGTCGCTATAGGAGCACTGTTATAAGGCGTCGCTATAGGAACACTGTTATAAGGTGTCGCTATGAACACTGTTATAAGGCGTCGCTATAGGAACACTGTTATAAGGCGTCGCTATGAACACTGTTATAAGGCGTCGCTATAGGAACACTGTTATAAGGCGTCGCTATAGGAGCACTGTTATAAGGCGTCGCTATAGGAACACTGTTATAAGGCGTCGCTATAGGAGCACTGTTATAAGGCGTCGCTATAGGAGCACTGTTATAAGGCGTCGCTATGAACACTGTTATAAGGCGTCGCTATAGGAGCACTGTTATAAGGCGTCGCTATAGGAACACTGTTATAAGGCGTCGCTATAGGAGCACTGTTATAAGGCGTCGCTATAGGAGCACTGTTATAAGGCGTCGCTATAGGAACACTGTTATAAGGTGTCGCTATGAACACCGTTATAAGGCGTCGCTATAGGAACACTGTTATAAGGCGTCGCTATAGGAGCACTGTTATAAGGCGTCGCTATAGGAACACTGTTATAAGGCGTCGCTATGAACACTGTTATAAGGCGTCGCTATAGGAACACTGTTATAAGGCGTCGCTATAGGAGCACTGTTATAAGGTGTCGCTATGAACACTGTTATAAGGCGTCGCTATAGGAACACTGTTATAAGGCGTCGCTATAGGAGCACTGTTATAAGGCGTCGCTATGAACACTGTTATAAGGCGTCGCTATAGGAACACTGTTATAAGGTGTCGCTATGAACACTGTTATAAGGCGTCGCTATAGGAACACTGTTATAAGGCGTCGCTATAGGAGCACTGTTATAAGGCGTCGCTATAGGAACACTGTTATAAGGCGTCGCTATAGGAGCACTGTTATAAGGCGTCGCTATAGGAACACTGTTATAAGGCGTCGCTATGAACACTGTTATAAGGCGTCGCTATAGGAACACTGTTATAAGGCGTCGCTATAGGAGCACTGTTATAAGGCGTCGCTATAGGAGCACTGTTATAAGGCGTCGCTATAGGAGCACTGTTATAAGGCGTCGCTATAGGAACACTGTTATAAGGTGTCGCTATGAACACTGTTATAAGGCGTCGCTATAGGAACACTGTTATAAGGCGTCGCTATAGGAGCACTGTTATAAGGCGTCGCTATAGGAACACTGTTATAAGGTGTCGCTATGAACACTGTTATAAGGCGTCGCTATAGGAACACTGTTATAAGGCGTCGCTATGAACACTGTTATAAGGCGTCGCTATAGGAGCACAGTTATAAGGTGTCGCTATGAACACTGTTATAAGGCGTCGCTATAGGAACACTGTTATAAGGCGTCGCTATGAACACTGTTATAAGGCGTCGCTATAGGAACACTGTTATAAGGCGTCGCTATAGGAACGCTGTTATAAGGCGTCGCTATGAACACTGTTATAAGGCGTCGCTATAGAAGCACTGTTATAAGGCGTCGCTATAGGAGCACTGTTATAAGGCGTCGCTATAGGAGCACTGTTATAAGGCGTCGCTATAGGAACACTGTTATAAGGCGTCGCTATAGGAACACTGTTATAAGGCGTCGCTATATGAGCACTGTTATAAGGCGTCGCTATAGGAACACTGTTATAAGGCGTCGCTATAGGAACACTGTTATAAGGCGTCGCTATATGAGCACTGTTATAAGTTATCACTGCTATCACAGCACTATATCCATGAGATGTGAAGAAGGACACGTGTAATACTCACATGTTGCCGTGGCTGCTCGATGGCGGGGCCTGCATGTACTCCATGACTACAATAACAGTGAAATCACTTTAATAGACCTGTCAATCATAAAGATTAAAATATAGATGACAATATGATCTTCCCTATTGCGTCTGAGTCCGTCACTCTGCCACAGTGCTGTTTAGAAGGGTAACTCTCAGTATAACCCACTAACTTGCGCACACATACATACACTAAGTCAATACTCACTGTGTTGGAGAATCAGCGCTAACCAACTCAATAAATTATATCAATATTTCCTCGCGAACATCACATGAATATACACATGTGTCTGCGACTGCTGATGACGTCACCACGCGTGGTCACTTAGAATGACAGGACCCAGAGAGCTGCCCGTCATGGGCCTGAATGTAAAGACGAGTACCATGAGTAACACTTGCACTGCTTTTTTTTTTTTTTTTTTTTTTTTTTTTGGTGAATGTGGAAAATTTCATTAGAAGGAAAACAAATGCAACTCGATGAAATGAACACAATAGAGCTCACTAGGGATGGGCAAATGAAGCCTCATGAAGTACTGAGGCTTTCCCCTGATGTTTCGGGAAAAACAGCGCCATCTTGTGGTAGGTGAAGTTTACAGCAGCCATGTTTATGAGCAGCTGAGTGCAGCGCCGTTGCTTTATCCATTAAACACAAATAAAAGCCTGACAACGCTAAATGTTCAGTTTTCTGATAATATAATTCACATATTAAAGTGTGGCAATCAAATAAATATAACAGTTATTAATACTATACAGAAATAAAAAGAGTTGTTTGATGCAAGTAAATGTTGGTCTAATTATTTTATGCTTTCTATGCTGTTTATGTGTCAGAAAATATGATCATGTAACATAGGCTGTAGGCTTAATTATATATATATATATATATATATATATATATATATATATATATATATATATATATATATATATATATTAAAAAATGTTAGTAAATGGACTTAAACTTCCAAAAACCTGTAGAGTAGTCGTCTGGGTTCAAACACTCACGTGACTGGAAAGAAAGTGAGGCTTCGTTTTTCGTTGATCACGTGTTTCTCTGAAAACAATACTCCGGCACGGAGCTTCAGAGATTGCGCTGCATACTCCATACGTGCTTTGAAACTTCGGTGTCAAATGTAACATCACTAATATAAACAAAGCGCATATTTGACAATTTGATTAGCCGCTTTTGCCGTCAGCGGGCGTTCAGTGCTCATGTACCCGCAGAGAACAGCTTCATCTCGGCCAGTCCTTCGGGAATTAGCCGCTGGCTCTTATGAAGATAGCGCCTGAAATAGGTCTAATAGGTTAGACAAACTTAGTCCCGGTCACGTTGGAAGTTACCGAGCTTGGGACTATTTTCAGGCGCTGCGTCATATTATTACGCCTGCTTCACCCATGGTACGGCAGCAATGTTTCTTGATTATTACGCAGGAATGAGAGAATAGTTCCTAGCCATATCAGCCTAGAAAATCGCAACTTTTCATTTTCCGTCGGTCTGTTTAACTGGGGAAGTTGTAAAATGAGCCTATTTCCAAAAAAAGTGGAGTATCCCTTTAAACGCAGTCTTCCACTCATCTCCCTCCTTGATGCACACTAAATGGTACGCATTGCGGAGATCCAATTTCGCGATTTTCAAATCTTTGCTTCCTGCAAGATCTCAAAGGCTAGGGATATCAACGGCAAGGGATACCAGTTCTTAACGGTTTAGCCCTGATAGTCTATGCAGTGACGCAGAGAACGTCTTTCTTTTTCACGAAAGACCGGCGGGAGAGAGGAACTGGACAATGGTACTGGCAGCTAACGACTCGGACAAACACTGCTCAAGCGCCTGGCACTCAGGCGTGGACAGGGAATATAGCCTCCCGCAGGGTGGTGTCGTGCTCGGGAGAAGCTTGATGCCACAGTCGGATGGACGATGGGTAGGAAGAGAGGTGGCCCGCGAACGACAGAACACCGCTCACAGATCGTGGTACTCCTCTGGGACATTAGACAGATCAATGGACTCCTCCTAAAAAACAGGGACAGAAGAGACATCAGGGACCGCAGACACAAGACATTTGACATGACAAGGCAAAGTCCAAGAAAAAATAGACCCCTGCGCCCAATTAATCTGAGGATTATGCTGCACTAACCACGGATGACCCAAAACAATAGGAACCAGAGGAGAATGAAAAATAAAAATAGTCTCTGGGTTGTTAACAGAGATGGTGAGGCTCACATCTACAGTGACTAGATGAGTATTTGAGAGAAGGAAGATCACACAGTTCCTTAAGATGGATGCCATGCTCTTTAGCCCACGCCTCATCTATAAAATTCCCTTGAGCACTAGAGTCTATTACTGCAGAGCAGGTGACCGATGAGCCCCGCCAGCGCACCAGGGGCTTGAATGTAGTACGGGTCTTGAACGGTGGGAAGATAGGGAACGGTGAACTCGCCAGTATTCCCCTTACTGCTAGTGAGCTCTGGCTTTTACTGGACAGGACGTAACATAGTGACCGGAACCACCACAGTACAGGTGGAGCCCCTCCTGAATTCGGCGTTGGCGTTCAGTGAAGGAGATCCGGATTTTCCCCAATTGCAAAGGCTCTACATAAGTGCATGATTCAGATGAGGAAGATGCGGCGGAAGGATATGTCCATTGTTCAGGGGCCGGTTTCACAAAGATAGACTTTGACTATGACTTAGATATAGTAGATAGTCAGACTTCAGATAGACATCTAAATCAGACCGTTGCACAAAGCACTGAAGACTCTGACTATCTTAAGTAGGACTACACTGCAATGCATTCTGGGTAAAATAAGACACTTTTCAAAACAAAAATCATGGTGGATCAAGTAAGCGCATTCAACCGCTCAGTGCAGTTTACCCCAGCGGATAATATGTGTTTGTTGGAGGAGTATAACAGTTACAAGAACATTTTACTTGGGAAATTTAGCGGAGAATGTAGTAACAAGAAGAAAAGTTTAAATTATGAGCCATTTTCCCTTTTCTTTTGGCTGTTTGTAATGTAACTGATTGTTACTGCTGGTTGCCAAGGTAACATAGAGTCTTAGACCTAAGTTAGCCTGGGGGTCAGGGGTCTAATTTTTCTAAAGTCTTTATTTTTGTGAAACAGTCTAACTTGCATTAGACTAGTCTATGAACAAATTTTAGACTTGTCTAACACTATAGACTGGTCTAAAATAGCTTTGTGAAACCGGCCCCAGGTGTGCTACCGCAAGCGTGGAGATGGAGATCAAAGCGCTTGGTGAGACGAATTGCCAGTTCCACCAGCTGGTCAAACCGGGAGGGAATTTCACAAGCAAAAACCTTGTCCTTGAGCTCGTTGTTCAATCCATCCAGAAAACGTGCAGTTAGAGCTGGCTCGTTTTACTTGCAGGAAGCAGCCTAAGTTTAAAACTCAATAGCAAGGTTGGTAGCGGATCGCTTACCTTGGCGCAAGGCAGCGAGTTGATGAGAAGTTGAACACCCTTATCATCTCCTTCTTGAAAGAGGCAAACAGCTGGCAGCGCTTGGAATCAGACTCCCACATGGCCGTTCCCCAATCGAGTGCACTCCCGGTGAGGAGGAACACAACGACAGCAACCCTGGAGCGCTCCTTGGCATAGGTGGTAGGATGAAGAGAGAACACAAGCTCGCATTGGGATAAAAAGGCACGACAGCGAGAAGGTTCATCCGCATAACAAGGAGGATTGTTAATCCTGGGTTCCACAGAGCTACGAGGCATGGACAGCGCAGCATGCTTCTGACGAACATGATACAGCTGGCTCGTTAAATCAGATACCTGGGCTGACAGACTCTCCAATGCGTGTCTGGTGACAGAAAGCTCCTCTTCATGTCTGCCCAGCAAGGCTCCTTGCATCTTGACCGCAGAGCGGATTGGCGTTTCCTCTGCCGGGTCCATTGTTGGCCAAATTATTCTGGCAAAGATCGGAGATCTACAGCAAGAGCAGCCAGCACCATATCACCCTGTAGCCCAAGACTGGTTGCCCACTGAAACTAAGCTGAGTTGAGCCTGTTCAGTACCTGGATGGGAGACCTCCTGGGAAAACCAGGTTGCTGCTGGAAGAGGTGTTAGTGAGGCCAGTAGGGGGTGCTCACCCTGTGGTCTGTGTGGGTCCTAACACCCCAGTGTAGTGATGGGGACACTATACCGTCAAAGAGCACTGTCTTTCGGATGAGACGTTAAACCGAGGTCCTGACTCTCTGTGGTCAATAAAAATTCCAGGATGTCCTTTGGAAAAAGAGTAGGGGTTTAACCCCGGCATCCCGGCCAAATTTGCCCCTTGGCCCCTGTCCATCATGGCCTCCTAATCATCCTCATATACTGATTGGCTTAATCACTGTCTCCTCTCCACCAGTAAGCTGGTGTGTGGTGGGCGTTCTGGCGCAATATGGCTGCCGTTGCATCATCCAGGTGTTGCTGCACATTGGTGGTGGTTGAGGAGATTCCCCCTTCCATATGTAAACAATCCTAACTCATGACAATTATGCTATATAAATATTGATTTACATTCGTTGCCAAAATTGGCATATGCACCGATTAATGTTTCTGCTGGTTGGTGCTCGCACTATGTTGCACTTCTGGTGTAACGACTAATCAAATCAGACACAATTATTTGTTATATTTAAAGGGATAGTTCACTTTGAAATAAAATTTTGGTATGTTTTAGCTTACCTCAAGGGCATCCAAGATGTAGGTGTCTTTTTTTCCGCAGTAGTTTCAATTTTTATATTTTTAGGTCAAACCATTCTTGTCTGTCAGTCATATAATGCAGGTCTGTGGTCACTGTCTCAAAGAGCATGCACAGAGTCCAAATTAAACAATTCCCCATCGTTCAAATTAAACAATCGGTTTGTGTGAGAATCGGTTTGTGTGAGAAACGAGCGGTTTGTGTGAGAAAACGAACAGTATTTATATCGTTTTTACCTCTTGAACACAGCCGCGTCCAAGTGATCTGAGGGCGCGCGCTCTTCCTGGTATGTGACGTGTACGCAGACTGGTGCATAGATATATACACTAGATGTCGTCTAGTCTAGCAGTCTAGCCATCAATGTGTACTTACGATAGGGAATTGTTTAATTTGGACGATGGGGAATTGTTTTAATTTGGACTCAGTGCATGCTCTTTGAGACAGTGACCACAGACCTGCATTATATGACTGACAGACAAGAACGGTTTGACCTAAAAATATAAAAATTTAAACTACTGCAAAAAGACTCCTACATCTTGGATGCCCTTGAGGTAAGCTAAAACATACCAAAATTTAATTTCAAAGTGAACTATCCCTTTAAAGGGGACCTATTATGCAAAATTCACTTTTGTATGGTGTTTGGACATAAATGTGTGTTGGCAGTGTGTGTACACAACCACCCTACAGTGATAAAAATCCACTCACTCCTTTTTTTTTAATCTCCATAAATCAAAAGCAGTCTCTCCAAACGACCCGTTTTCAGAATGTGGCTTTAGTGACATCACTAAAGCCACAGGCCCCGCCCCCGAGTGTTGACTGACACTGCCGTTATAACTTGGACCCGCCCTGATCGAGTTCACTGCGAGTTGTACACATCAGCCATCGCTGCAGCAATGCACTCACGAGAAGCGTCGAAGCATCTCCTAAGCGTTGAAGGTGTTGTAGCTGGATGTATTCATTCACATAGCTCTCTTTATTTACTCTTGAAATCTGCTAGCCAGTGAAGACGAGGTGGATTCATTTTGTTTTCAAAGATAATCCTCCCTCAACTCAACAGAAATGTATGTAAGTTAGGCTAACGTTACTTATGCACTTCTTATACTGTTTACTCAGCTCTAACAGTGATTTTCTGAAGAAAAACTGATGCTTCATCTTTTGTGTGACATACAGTAAACTTTATTAAACTCATCAGTATATTTTGTGTCATCATTCAGACAATTCAGATCGTCAGACGGAGTCCTACAGCAGGCTTGCATTAATAGTGTATACAAGCAATGCCAAATAGGTTTTAATCGTAATTAAACTAAACTATACCTTTTCCAACTCCATACAGCATATATTCTCTGACTCTGTAGGCATTTTTATGGTCAAAATGAACACCATTACTGTGACTGTCTGTTTTATTATTATCATCTTTACTGTTCTCTGGCTCTGATCGCGGCTGCTTAGGCTCCGCCCCCTGTGCCGTGAACCAGCAGCTCATTAGCATTTAAAGGAGAAGCACTAAAACAGTGTGTTTTTCACAGACCCAAAAAATGATGATTTAAACGTGCTGTAAATAAAATTCTGTTGGGTATTTTTAGCTTAAACTTCGCATACACACTCTGGGGACATCAGAGACTTATTTTACATCTTGTGAAAATGGGCATAATAGGTCCCCTTTAACAAATAATCTTTAAAACTCACTCTGGGATCTATGGTTCCATCCCCGAGACTAGGGCAAGAACCATGACTAGCATCAGATAAGATGGTTTTATTTATAAAAATGTGATCATGTGGTCAAGACTGAGGCCATTGGAAAGACCTACAGCCCTTAAAATAGACCTTCCTGCATTAATTTATAGACGGAGGTGGAGTCACCGAGGTAGTCAAGAAACTCCTCGGTGGCAAGGCACCGGGGGTGGATGAGATCCGCTCCGAGTACCTCAAGTCTCTGGATGTTGTGGGGCTGTCTTGGCTGACACGCCTCTGCAACATCGTGTGGCGGTCGGGGACAGTGCCTTTGGACTGGCAGACTGGGGTTGTGGTCCCTCTTTTTAAGAAGGGGGACCGGAGGGTTCTGTTCATAATTTTTATGGAGAGAATTTCTAGGCCTAGCCAGGGGCTGGAGGGTGTCAGATTTGGGGACCACATGATCTCATATTTGCTTTTTGCGGATGATGTTGTCATGCTGGCCCCATCAGACCAGGACCTTCAGCATGCACTGGGACGGTTTGCAGCCGAGTGTGAAGTGGCTGGGATGAGAATCAGCCCCTCCAAATCCGAGGCCATGGTCCTCAGTCGGAAAAAGGTGGCTTGCCCACTTCAGGTTGGTGGAGAGTTCCTGCCTCAAGTGGAGGAGTTCAAGTATCTTGGGGTCTTGTTCACGAGTGAGGTTAGGATGGAACGGGAAATTGACAGACGGATCGGTGCAGCTTCTGCAGTAATGCGGTCCCTGTACCGGTCTGTCGTGGTGAAGAAAGAGCTGAGCCACAAGGCGAAGCTCTCGATTTACCGGTCAATCTACGTTCCTACTATCACCTATGGTCATGAGCTGTGGGTCATGACCGAAAGGACAAGATCCCGGATACAGGCGGCCGAAATGAGCTTTCTCCGCCGGGTGGCTGGGCGATCCCTTAGAGATAGGGTGAGAAGCTCGGTCACTCAGGAGGAGCTCAGAGTAGAGCCGCTGCTCCTCCACATCGAGAGGGACCAGCTGAGGTGGCTCGGGCATCTTTTCTGGATGCCTCCTGGTCGGCTTCCCAGGAAGGTGTTCCGGGCGTGTTCCACCGGGAGGATACCCTGGTAATCCAGCGCTGTGACGTCGAAGTCATTAGTAAACATAGCAGTTGTTTGAAACGGCTTTGGCCGTCACAATGAACGAGTTAGACTTGGCTTTTTCCCTAAAAGAGAAACAGAAGACGCTCGAATCGTTCCTTTGCAAGAAGGACGTTTTTGCTGTTTTGCCAACCAGATACGGTAAGAATTCTAATCTACCAGTTTAGCTCCGCTGGTAGCGCATGGGGTTTATTGTTGTGATTGGTTGTAGTGTTATCCAATTGCGTGCAGTGAGATTTTCAAATGCATGGTTGGTGCCGCCCCTCGAACTAGCCGATTTTCATTGACCGATCCCAGACCATTAATCTTTTAGATTTAGGTCTGGATTTCCAGGCTACCGGGAGGAGGCCCCGGGGAAGACCTAGGACACGCTGGAGGGACTATGTGTTGACGACTCGGTGTCCCCCCGGAAGAGCTGGAGGAAGTGTCCAGGGAGAGGGAGGTCTGGGCATCCTGCTGGCACGACCCGGCCCCGGATAAGCGGACGATAATGGATGAATGGATGGATGGATCTTCCTCTTCTTCTTCTGGCTTCTACTGCTGCTTCTTCGGGTTGATGAGAAAACCTGATGAGTCAAACAAATCATTCGAGTTCATCACCATTTCTTCCTTCAACGCAGAAGAAATCGTTTGAAACTCATGGAACCATCAAAATCCTTCTTCAGGAACTTCACGAAATGCTTTCACTGCAAAGGCCATGCAAGTATACATTTAATGAGAAGCTCTGAAAATAATATGCTGATGGTTCTTTTCATAGTTAGATTAATCTTTCCATAGCTTCATGCCCTGTTTACGGTTTCATCCTATCACTTTCTATTTTACCCATGTATGTGTGATTGTGCAAATCTGTAAATGTTTAGATTAGTTATGTTTGTTATTTAGTTAATAAAACTTGTGCACAATACGTATTTGGTTCTGATTCTCTGCTTGCAACAAATTTTATTTTATGATTTAGATTTTGACTACAGGCTCTTAGTAGTACTGTGCAGTAAGAAAGACGTTTCCCTCCCCCGGAAATGAACATTTCTTAGAATTAATAGAGTGTTATTAAGAGTGTTCATGGGATGAACAGGTTGATTTATTGAAATATTAATTTTACTACATTAACTTAATTTTATGAACTGATCCAAATATCCATAATTAATTATAACAAGTTATGACTGATTATTAATATTTATTTTGAGCTAATTTGCTACACTGGCAACATTAAATCCTGGAGAGAAGATAATTCTAGATTCCCGTTTCTGTAGGTGGCGCTGTTATGTTAGTTGGAAATATTTGCTTTACATGCTTTGTATCATCAATTTGGGCAGCTTTTTTAATAATAATAAAGACATAACTGAAATGCGGGACACTACTAAAGCTCCCAAATCTCGGGTCTGTCCCGTCACTGACGCCCATGTGCCCATTGTAGGTGCTTTCGACGGTGGACGGGTCATCATCATAGCTCTCTGATTGTGCCATTTGCAGCAGACTGTGATGTACTGTGTGTTGACACATTCCTCCCATTAACAGCATTAACATTTTGTGTGTCTTGTGCCACAGTAGACCTTCTGTTGGCTTGGATCAGACGGTATAGCCTTCATTGCCCTTGTGCATCGACCCTGTCTCTGGTTTGTGGTTTGATGCTCCAGAAGCGACACACAAGCATTGAGTTTCAGAGATACTTTGACTCAGTCACCTTGCCATAGCAATCTGGCCCTTGTCAAAGTCACTCAAGGCTGCGTTTCCCAAAAGCATTGATCAACTTAGGCTTACGATGCTTTGGAGAAATGCAGCCCTGCTCTTTATTCCTGCTCATTTCTCCTGCATCCAACATTATGAGAACTGATTACCATCTAATCTACCCAAACATTAATATGTGGACTTGTTAGGAGAGGATCAACATATTTGCATGAATCATCACTCAAGACACATACACCAAATGTAAACAGGGCAGTTGACTGTTCCAGTCCCAGGTTAGTGATTTCTGAAATAGTTCTTTCATTTCTCTCTTATTTGCACCCATTTCTCACATAGTTAAATAATTACAAATCAAATGAATATTTTGTTCATTTAGCCTATTTATTTGGTAGGTAGGTTAATAATAATAGAGATGAAGTAATATACAATCCATTTTTTCTCACATGGCAATTTTACCACCAGGTAAACTTTGACAACTATTCTAGCACAAAGTTCTGACTTTTATTTTGACAGGCAGTTTGGTTTGGTTTAGTGTATTTTGTAAGAGTTGCTGTAGCAGAATTAAAAATAAACATTGGTGAAACTGATCATCGTCGTGTGTCTGTCTCACGGACAACAATCAGCAGTAGTACTGACGACGAAGGCCTGTCTGTCTGTCTGTCTGTCTGTCTGGCATCTGGTTGTGAAACACACACGAGCACCGAGCTGCGAGCACACAGTACGCCGAACACCTGCACAGAGCCGGAGGACTAACACGCCATTTATTTACCATTTTCAAAGGAAAGAGCATTGCATCTGCTTATTATTTTTTCCAAGGCAAAGTCTTAAGATTAACAGATGTTTGATGTGTGCAGTCGTTCTGCTGTCATTAGCGCAGAGTGAGTGTGTGCCAGAGGAGAGCATGAGTGTCTGATGTGCATTAGTTGAGTGTGTGTGTGTGTGTATGTGTGTGCGCGCATGCTCGCCGGAGGAGGAGAGCATGAGCCTCTGATGTGCATTAGTGTGAGTGTGTGTGTGTGAGAGCATGAGTGTGCTGTCTCTGCTGGCCCGGATCATGCGCTCTCTGCTGCTGCGGCCCGAGACTCTCCTCCTCCTGCTACTGCTGTGTGTGTCTCTGGCTCTCTGGAGCTTCTTCTTCTTCCACACGGAGGAGGTGAAGACCATCGTGCGGTCCAGCAGAGACGCGGTGCACATGATGAAGGGCAGGATGAGGGAGATGATGCTGAGCGAGGAGATGAACATGATGAAGGGCAGGGTGAGGGAGATGATGCTGGATGAGCAGATGAACATGATGAAGGGCAGGGTGAGGGAGATGATGCTGGAGGAGCAGATCTCCTTCTCCAGGACATGGCAGTTCAGGAGCAGCTCTGCCGCGGTGTACTCGATCCAGGGCAGGAGAGATCACATGGAGGACCGGTTCCTCATCCTCACGGACACACTCAACAACAGCCATCCGGACATCTTCGGCATCTTCGACGGGCATGGGGGAAAGGTAAACATCTCTCTCTCTGTGTGTGTGTGTGTGTGTGTGTGTGTGTCTGTGTGCATGCATTTTTTTGTGTGTGGGTGTGTGTGTACATGCATCTGTATGTGTGGGTGTGCATGCATCTCTCTCTCTCTCTCTCTCTCTCTCTCTCTCTCTGTGTGTGTGTGTGTGTGTGTGTGTGTGTGTGTTTGTGCGCATGCATCTCTGTGTGTGCATGCATGTGTCTCTCTCTCTCTCTCTCTCTCTCTCTCTCTCTCTCTCTGTGTGTGTGCGTGCGTGCGCGCATACATCTGTCTGTCTGTCTGTGCATGCATCTCTCTCTGTGTGTGTGCATGCATTTGTGTGCCTGTCTGTCTGTGCATGCATCTGTGTGTGTGTGTGTGTGTGTGTGTCTGTGTGCATGCATGCATATTTCTCTTTCTTTCTAGTGACATTTTGGTTTTTGTAAGTGGTAACTACAACCACAACTACAAACTACACAGTATGTTTTTTTGTTTTTTTTGGGTGTCCAAGAAATATCATAGCCTTTGAAGCAGTTTGTTACATGCAAATGTCTCATTCAGTAGCGTCTTATGATATTATAATTTACTAATCATTAGTAAATTATGAATTGAATCATTAATTCACTAATCATCACTAATGTACTATGACTTTTGCCAAATTTGATTTTAATGGATTCAACGACAGCTTTGTTGCTGAATACTCTGTGTTTATTGGAAAATTTAATTAAAGGGTCTGTTCAACCTAAAATAAAAATTAATTAATTAATAATAAAAAACATTAATTATTTACCCTCATGTCGTTCCAAACCCATAAGGCATTCGTTCATCTTCAGAACACTAATTAAGATATTTTCGTGGTCTGCACCCCAATCGGCGCGCACCCACTCTGCCACACAGGCTATGTTCTCCCATGTGGACCGGGTGGAAGCCCATGGCTATATGCGCATGCCCCCCGTCGAGGAGACCGTCGCCGCACACCTGTGCCTGTCCTCTTCTTCTCTGAGCATGGATCTCAGCTTGCCGTCCAAGCCGTGCAGATTCACGCCTCATCTGGCTGACAAGCCCTACGCATCTGCAGGCGAAGCGGCATCCACTTGGCATTCCATGGCTGTACTGCAGGTGTTTCGGGCTAAGCTTCTGCAGTCCCTGGATGGCGGCATCGTGGATGTGGACGTCGTAAAAGACCTGCCTGCGGCAACAGACTTCACACTCATGGCTACTAAGCGCTCCGCACAGGCCATTGGCCGCTCCATCGGCTTCATGGTCATATTTAACAGGCACCTGTGGTTAACACTAGCTGACCTGAAGGACGCGGACCGCAAGACGCTCCTTAATGCTCCAATCACTCCCTCCGGCCTCTTTGGCGATGCCGTGGAGTCAGTCACAGAGAGTTTCTTTGAAGGCTATGAGTTACGTGATGACCCGTCACTCGTTCCCAGCCCTCGTTGAGGTCTCGCTCTTTGTCGGCACCTCGCCCCGCCCAGAGACCGGCCAGACAGCCCGCCACGTCCCCCGCCCCGAGCCGGATGTTCGCTGCAGACAGTGGACGGGACCTGGAAATAAGCATCAAGGACCGAGGAGAAGCCCGCGCCGCGCTAGCGTCCACTGCTACCAAGCCTTTGTCCTGACGGTCCGTCCAAGAGGAGAGAGTTCGCTGTAGGCCCTGCCCCCAAGCGCCGTGTTCTGCATCTTGTCCCCTCTGTTCCTGCAGGCGACAATTGTAATGTTTGTTTGAATGCTGTGTCTGTTTGTGTGAGTTCCACAATAAAAACACATATCCCTTCACAAAAAGAGCTTTTTCCTCCTCATACACTCAACACTTTGTCACTCGCCCTGCCCCAGAGCAGCGCGGAGTCGCAGTCCATACCTATATGGACTGCTCGTTTACCCTCGCTGGGGCCTTACCTTCAGGGTGCCCAAGAGGGATGGAGGACTCCATCCGATTCTGGACCCGAGACCCATCAGCCAAGCACTTCACAAGCGTGCGTTCAGGAGGAAAGACCCCCCCCCCCCCTTAACATGTGAGCTCACTCGTCGAGGTCTATCGCCTCTTCATGGGCCAGGTAAGCGCAACTGGCTATTCTGATCTGACTACGTCTGTTCACAGTTGTTGCCGCTTCGGCTGATGACGCTGTGCTTATGTACATACTGATGAGATTACTGCTGATGTGCTGCCCTGTATTATTCAGTACAGCCGAACATTCTAGCTGATATGCTAATTCTGGTGTACTTGAGCTGAGCAGCTCATTGGTCTGGCCCTGCCTATCAGCTGTGAGCACTCCTAGAGGAACAACACTATTGGCTGTTGTTCTACTCTATGATTGGTGTAGCCTTAGCCCGGTATCTTCGGCCTGATCCTAACCTCTCGTACGGCGGGACTGATTCTGTTCCCGCAGCGTCAAGCTGACGTGATACTGAATTGAAATGATTGCTAAATGGTGCTCTGGTGGTCAGATTTCTCAGGGGAGCGAGGAGATTATGTCCTTCACGGCCGCCCTCGGTGCCGCCGTTGGATCTAGCTTTAGTTTTGAGGGCTCTCTCTCTTCCGCCTTTCGAGCCCTTAGCTTTGATTGCTGTTAAGGAGCTCTCCCTGAAAAGGGCTCTGCTCCTTGCCCTTGCTTCAGCTAAGCGCATTGGGGACTCACACACGCTCTCATTGACGGTGATATTATCTGTTTCGGACCTGGCGACTGCAGTGTTACTCTCCGGCCGAGATGGGGTTATGTGCCTAAGCCACTCTCTACACCGTTCAAAGCACAGGTTGTTTCCCTGCCCGCTTTATCTACTGAGCCGTCTGCCTCGTGTGACGCTAATGCTCAGAGCGCTGTGCGGATGTATGTGAATTGCTCGGCCGCCTTCCTTCAATCAGACTTTTCGTGTGCTTTGGTGGATGTACTAAGGGAAAGACGTGAACTGTCTCAAAACAGAGATTTTCTCACTGGATTGTGGACGCTGTCACGCTGGCTTACGCGTGCGAAGGGAAGGATTGTCCCTGTAACATATGAGCTGATTCGATGAGGGCTGTTGCCTCTCCGTGGGCCTGGTGTAGAGGTATGTCTGTTCAGGATATATGCTTTGCTGCTGTTTGGTCTTCTCTGACCACCTTCGCCAGATTTTACACGCTGAATGTACCGTCTGTGGCGTCTCAAGTGTTCGGTGAGTTAATTTCCTCACTCATGTATTGAGAACTGTTCTAGTGTTTGACCCAGTTGTAACCACTTTGCTGTTGGCTCTGTGTATACTTTGTTCCTCACTTACGTTGGGTTCTGCTGCTAGTGTTAACACAGCTGTTACTGCTACCGCTGTTGACACTGTGAAATACTTTCATGCATTGAGAGCTTATTGTGCTGTGTGTGCCCTGGTTTCAGTGCACCCTTCGCTTTCATTGTGTTGAATATGTTGAGTTTGATGGGGTTGGAGCTGATGTTTCATTGGTCTAGTTCCGCCTATCGGATGCGAGCACTCCTAGCGGCGTGGCTATTGGCTGACTGTCTGTCTCTTCTGTGGCTGGTGTAGCTTGGCCCTGTTTTCTCCGGCCTTATCTTTACTCTTCACTACTCTCACGGCGGGATTTAATACAGTTCCCACAGCGTCATAGCTGATGCAATGTTGAAGTTACCGCTCTCGAAAGCGAACGTCTCCGGTTACTTTTGTAACTTCGGTTCCCTGAGAGGCAGAACGCGACATTGCGTTAGCCGCCATAATTGTCGCACCCATGCATTTTATACTGCTCGTGAGCCTGTCAGTATTTGCATATTTAGCGACAATTGGCCAACTGTTCCCAGCTGGTGTTAGCCTATAAGATTTAAACAAAAGTGGAGAAGGGAGGAGTTTCCACAGCGTCATAGCTGACGCAATGTCTCGTTCCCGCCTCTCAGGGAACCGAGGTTACGATAGAAACCGGAGACGTTTTGTGTGAGTGTATGTGGCGTTACTGAAGGTGCAGATGAGCTGATGAAGTAGGGGTGTGTGATATCACGATTTTTGATCGTGGACGATTAAATGTCTCCATGATCTGCTTTTGAAGAAATATTTGGCTGTGATGCTCAGTCACCTACAAAATAGTAAAACAAACATAAAAAAGAATCGTGATAAAATCGTGAATCGTGATTTTCCTGAAAAAAAATTGTGATATATTTTTGCCATATCGCCACCCCTATGATGAAGGTACTCATTCTGCCTAATTGTTGCAGTTTATGGACCCTAACCCTTCCCCCATTATAAGCACATTATGCTTATGTGTTCCCCATTATGAATGTGTGTGTGTTTACGTGTGAAGAGTGTATGTGTTTAGATGAGCATGTGTGAGGTGTGGGCGAGCGTCTGGAGGAGAATGATGTGGGCGAGTAAGTGTGTGTCTGTGTGTGAGCATTTGGGCCGCATTTACACTGCAGATCTTGATGCCCAATTCCCATGTGTTGAGAAAAATCTGATTTTTTTTGACGACCAGCTTACATCTTTTTCATATCCGATATGCATTTACACGATACAACTAGACGGACTGACCCCGAAAAGCTCAGGCTGAAAATCAAGTAGAAATGTCAGGATTTGCAATGGACGCAGTTGAAATAATAATACAAGCTTTTAGTTTGAATTAATTTTCAGTATATTCAAATAATAAATAATATTTTTAGGGCTGTCAGTAGCTAAAAATTGTAATTGCTTACTTATCGTAAAATTAAGCGTACGTCCTTTATCTTGTTTAACGTGTTTATTTTCTTATCATTTGCTATATCCAGCTAAGTAAACCATCAGATTGAAGGGTGATTCTCACAAAAGGTAAATTTAGGTTAATTTTTTTTTTTTTTCCCATATAATTTATACATTTATGCACACCAAAGCAAAGCAGTATCCACAGAAGTAAATCACGCACATCTAATTTTCATTACGGGTGCTGGATCACAAGTATAATCCATGTAGTAGTAAGTAACAGATCCGCACACCGAATAAGCTCCCATTCAAAAAAAAATTTATTAGTGACGTTTCGGGCCTCACATGGCCCTTCCTCAGACTAACAGGAAGTGTACAAACAGTTACCCTTTTTAAAGTCTGTATCACGTGACCCCACCATCACACAAATTGGATACATCCATTAACATACATTGATATTTACATATTTATACATCATATTTACACATTTATATATTTACAATATTAATTCCCACTGTTAAATTGTCTAACATATACATTTTTTAACCATCCCTCATATCTCAGTGTAAAAAACATATCAGATGGTCCATCACACTTATTACATTATTTGTACAGACAGAACTAAGCAATTCAAAGAGATTATATGTATGCACCAAAGCAAAGCACCCATGACAAAAATAATATTATTTAAGATAAATAAATAATGAATTTAAGCTAAGATTATGTATTTATTGTAAAATATTAGTTTTAAGTTATAGATGTTTCAATTATGTTCATGATAATTTTTTCACTGATTTTAGATGCCACTATCATATCAAGTAAAGAAAAATCGGTCACACTTATAGGTGTCTTTAACTACTATGTACTCACGTAAAATAAAATGTTAGGTACGGTGTACTTGTTGATGTTGTAGTGTAAAACACTACACAAACAACACAAACAAGGTTTGGACAGGTTTGGTGGGATGAGTGATTTAAAGGGAAGGGCAACACTGTCATTATAGATGTAATCACAGAAATGCAGGTATTTTTAGAAAATACAAGTTCTATGTAAAACATGTATGTACATTGTGCATTGAATCAAATGATTAATTTAAATGTTAGTACATGGTAGTTAAAGACACTTAATACAGAGTGGGACTGAGAAGCACAGGGAGAGCATTATAACTGATCCAGCTTCAAGAGAAGTGTAACTTGCAAAAAAGATAAAGAGAGGTGAGATTATATTTAGGCATGGCTCGTTTTTTTTACTGAGAACCGTTACACATCTCTAGTGAGTGTTTGAGCATGTGTGAGCATTTTTGTGAACTGTGTGTGTGAGTTTGTGTGTCTATATGTGTGTGTGTGTGTGTGTGTGTGTGTGTGTGTGTGTGCATGCGTGATTGTGTGAGTGTTTGTGTGTGAACTTTTGAATGATGTGTGGGCAAATGTGTGTGTATGTGAAAGTGTTGCATGGTGTGACAGTATTTAGCCATTGCCAGAGTGTTTTTCACATGCTGTTGCACAGTACACCAGTGCTATTGGGGATGTTTTCCTATACCACTTTCTTCCAGAGCAAGTGTGATACCAATACTCAAATTCTTGGTGCTTGTTGATACCTGTACTGTCATTGCATTTGAGAATATCTGTGTTTCTGCTTTTTGGGAAAACAGCTGATATGCCTGATGCCTCAATATATTTTTGTCGGCAGTGTTTTCCTGCCTATTGTCCTTTCCTGAACGCCATTCTGGTTTAGTGTTTTCATGATAGTTGATGCATGAACAAAGACTTTCACAGTCTTCTGGAGGTGTTTTGCTGTTATTCTTGTGTTCTTCCTCATCCGTTTCAGGATTGTGTGTTGTGCTCCTATAGTGATCTCTGTATGATGCTCCTACGGAGAGACACCAGAATCTCCTAAACCTGTGGATTCATGAACACCAGGTCTCGAGAAGTGCTTTTGTAGCCTGTTCCAGCTCTGTAATGTGTTTTTAAGGTCCTGTGAATGCTTTTGGGATTGAGGCATGCTTCACATATGTATCTGTGATTGTGATTTAAATGAAGAACAGACCACATTTTATTGTGGATAACCCATGGGTACTTTGAGTGAGTCAGATTCACTGTTGAACCTCCACAGGGATCACATACAAAGCCAGCGAAGTATGAGAGTTGTTGCTCTAGGTTAAAGTTTTTAGGTTGTAAGTATGTCAAGTTATAGGCGAGCACCTTTTGCTAGCCCACACACACATCACACATGCTATGTGTACAACACACTGAGGCTCTCGTTTACTCTGGCCTTCTCAAACTAAGACACGCGCTGTTATTCTGTCTTATTTTCCCTCCACACATCTGTGTTTCCCTGAAGAGGAAGGTCTGTTTCTGCTGAGCACATGTTTGGACGCTGCCGTCTGATGGAAAGGTGATGCACAGCTGAATTTCATCCATCGACGGAAACTTTTTTCCAACAGACTGTAAAATTAAACGTAAAATGAAAAAGAATTAACTTGTGCTAATTTAAGTTAAACGTGCGTGTGCAAGCTAAGTGTTGTGCTAACTGGTGATAACTCAGATCAGAGGAGATTAGTTAAGCTTTTTCCAGTACAGGAAGATCTTGTCTGTAGTGATTTGTGCAGTAGTCAATGTGTGTGTGTGTGTGTGTGTGTGTGTGTGTGTGCGCGCTTCTGATTACAGTTGAGATTTACAAAAAATTCTGTCAGTTTTCAGTCCGACTGTCAGGCAGTGGCTGCGTTTACATGCAACCAAATAATCCATCCATCCATCCATCCATCCATCCATCCATCTTCTACCGCTTATCCGGGACCGGGTCGCGGGGGCAGCAGTCTAAGCAGGGATGCCCAGACTTCCCTCTCCCTAGACACTTCCTCCAGCTCTTCCGGGGGGACACCGAGGCGTTCCCAGGCCAGCCGGGAGACATAGTCTCTCCAGCGTGTCCTAGGTCTTCCCCGGGGTCTCCTCCCGGTGGGACATGCCCGGAACACCTTCCCGGGAAGGCGTCCAGGAGGCATCCGGAAAAGATGCCCGAGCCACCTCAACTGACCCCTCTCGATGTGGAGGAGCAGCGACTCTACTCTGCGGAGAAAGCTCATTTCGGCCGCTTGTATCCGGGATCTTGTCCTTTCGGTCATGACCCACAGCTCATGACCATAGGTGAGAGTAGGAACGTAGATTGACCGGTAAATTGAGAGCTTCGCCTTGTGGCTCAGCTCCTTCTTCACCACGACAGACCGGTACATAGACCGCATTACTGCAGAAGCTGCACCGATCCGTCTGTCAATCTCCCGTTCCATCCTTCCCTCACTCGTGAACAAGACCCCAAGATACTTGAACTCCTCCACTTGAGGCAGGAACTCTCCACCAACCTGAAGCGGGCAAACCACCCTTTTCCGACTGAGGACCATGGCTTCGGATTTGGAGGTGCTGATTCTCATCCCAGCCGCTTCACACTCGGCTGCAAACCGTCCCAGTGCATGCTGAAGGTCCTGGTCTGATGAGGCCAGCATGACAACATCATCCGCAAAGAGCAGAGATGAAATCGTGTGGTCCCCAAACCTGACCCCCTCCGGCCCCTGGCTGCGCCTAGAAATTCTGTCCATAAAAATTATGAACAGAACCGGCGACAAAGGGCAGCCCTGCCAGAGTCCAACATGCACCGGGAACAAGTCTGACTTACTGCCGGCAATGCGAACCAAGCTCCTGCTCCGGTCGTACAGGGACCGGATAGCCCTTAGCAAAGGGCCCCGAACCCCATACTCCCAGAGCACCCTCCACAAGATGCCGCGAGGGACACAGTCGAATGCCTTCTCCAAATCCACAAAGCACATGTGGATTGGTTGGGCAAACTGCCATGAGCCCTCCAGCACCCTGGAGAGGGTATAGAGCTGGTCCAGTGTTCCACGACCGGGACGAAAACCACACTGTTCCTCCTGAATCCGAGGTTCTACTATCGGCCGAATTCTCCTCTCCAGTACCCTGGCATAGACTTTCCCAGGGAGGCTGAGAAGTGTGATTCCCCCTATAGTTGGAGCACACCCTCCGTTCCCCCTTCTTGAAAAGAGGGACCACCACCCCGGTCTGCCAGTCCAAAGGCAAATAATCCATTAGTATTATTCAGATTGACTGCTCAATCGGACTGAAAAGCCTTCATGTAAACACCTTAATCAATCCGAATGAGCTCGATCCGAAGGTTGTGACATATAAACGCGCACATCAACCCGATCACGTTTAGCGTTCATGTAAACATTACGTTCAGATTCAGTCCGATTGAAACAAAAGTGGTGCATGTAAATGTAGCTTGTGAACGGAAATTGCTTAGGAAATGAATTAAAAGGAAAGGCAGCAGGAATTACTCCAGATGGATCTCATGTGCTGATAAATACAATCATATGAGCAGAATATTTTCAGTTCAGAGAGGATGGACATCCTTTGATCAAGATCAATAACATGTGAAGGGAGTTGAAGTGCTGGGATGGGAAACATTTAAGGGAATAGTTCAGAGTTGAGTCATCATCACCCTCACCTGAAAGCCCTCGCGCTGCTCTTATGCTGAGAGAGAGATAAGACACTAGAGATGCACGATTCATCTTTAAAAGACTGGGATCTCCATTCAAACACACACGCGATCTTCTTCCATTTCGTCTGTCTATTAAACCTTTGACAAAATCATATCACAACATTCAGATCTGTTGCCGCTGACCCGGAGAGAGTCGTCATGAAACAGCTTCACAAACAGTCTTTTAAACCTCATAGTGTCATTATTTCTGTGATACAATAGTTCAAATCATCATAGAAGTACTGGGATAAAAGTTTAAGGTTCATATATGAACACTGATGTCTACGATAGCGATCAAAATAGAGTTTTGTTTGATCAAAATAGAGAACATTGTTTCTGTTAAAAAGAGAATGCAGGATTGTATGATGCTTCTGAAATAAAAGTCAGAAAGATGTGATGAATTGTTTTAGTAAATATGACTAATCTTGTACATCATGTACAGTCTGTATAAGTGTATGATTTAGCTTTTACACATGGTCTAGTGTTAAAATAAATAAATAAATAATGAAATCGCAATATTGAATCGCAATAGTTGTAGAATCACAATTCTTAAAAAAATCGCAATACACATCGTATCACCACCCAAGTATCGTGATAGTATCGAATCGGGAGATAGGTGTACCGTCCCAGCCCTAATAATAACACATTAGACAGGACTGTTAGACAGATCATGAGCTAATGAACACGGAGAATGCGAGCACTGTGAGCTCAGTCGTTCTCAGCGTCATCAAAATAAAGGTCACAGCAACAAGCGCGGCTTACGTCACTTCAGAGTTCAAATGCAACCAGAAAACGTTCCTAGGGGAATCATTAGTTCTCGGGGAACCACTGTTGGCTCGTTCCTAGAGCTATCCGGTGCGAAAGCCCCTAATGACCCTACAAGTTCAATTAGGATTTGTTCACTATAGAATTAAAATTTCCTGATAATTTACTCTCCCACACAGAATAGGGACAACCCTTTTAGACCATGCGCTGGGCGTGCCGACCATTTTTCCCATCGTTAAACTAGCAAAAGTGGTTTCGCACACACCCTAAGAGCACTTGCTCCATGCGCTTTAGATCGCTAAAATAGGGCCCTAAGACTCAGGCGTTTCAGGACCACCAAACCAACATTTGAGCTGCTGCAATGCCATTGGTCCACTGGTTAGTCCAGTTATCCAATCACAGCCTCTGCTGATTGTTGCATTGCGCATCGAGGGATTTATTAAGTAAATGTCTTTCCATCGTAGTGTAGCGGGACCGTAAGAGGAGAAGACTACCTCTACATATGCACGACTACGCCACCCTGTTAAACAGGGAAATATGTATAAATTTAACTTCCTACAAAAGGACACACAGGAGCGTGGTTATCGAAGAAGGGCCTGAGACGTGGATACAAAAAAATACAAAAAGCTTTATTTAAGTAACAATCTTAAAAGACAGCATTAAAAAAAACTGGGTCAGCATTCATCACTCGACATTCACAGCTCTAGTGAACCCAAAAAGGAGACCGTGGCTTAATAATGGCAGGTACACTATCTAGTGAGCACAAGGCTCCTCTAATCACTCTTACCACCCTGTGCATAGGTATCAACACACACACTCCAATAAGCTCAAGCATGAACGCACAGCACTCTGTGACCAAACCTCCACACGTGAGGGCCTACTAGCGGCCTGCCCGGAAGCCTCGGCTCCTATAATGAAGTCACAATGATCTCAAACAAGAACACTTAATTACGACAAACAAATAAACATTTAAATGAATAAATCAGAAAATCATGAAACCGTTACAATGATGGAGATCAGGATTTAGTATCAAAGCTAGGTGTATATTCACCTCAATCTCCTTCTCACTGCACCCTTCAAGCAAAACAAAACACACTACAAGACAACTTCACAAAAAGAATCAAATAAAGTACACAATTACACAACAAACATTCAAAGAATACACTGAAAAAGATAGTAAAATAAATGTACAAAAAACACAAACTGTAAACACACAGAACTAGTTGAAGAAAAGAAAAAAACAAAACACTGCGATCACGAGAACCATGCTGGAGAGCATGCATCACCCAAACACGCCTAGATCGAGCGCGCACGTGTTGAAAAAGAGTTCAGTTGTCACAGGAGAAATCCGGGGTACAAAGCAGCAGCGTCAAACAGCGTTTCCTTGCCGAACAGTCTATTCCTCCTAAAATTTAAACATAAATATATACTTGCAGTATAAAAAATGAGCACTACAAAATAGTGATAGTTTCACGTACCTTCATTTCATAACTAGGCGCACATCCACGTCACGCACACACAGAAGGATACCACCGTGTCACAAAGCACGGGAATGCAGGCAGGGCATATGAATAGCCACCGCCAACGACGAACCATCAGCCATAATGCTATAACCCACATGACTATTACATAAAGTCACAAATCTATGTGCTAACTAGTCAACCAGACAACACGTACCTCAAAAGCAGACGGGATGAACAAACCGGAACGAGCGGTCCCCGGCAATGACGCACAGACGGTGACCACGCGGTGCATTCGAATCCCCTTTTTTTTATACACTCCCTCGCGGCACATAATTGGACACTAATTACCCACAAGCATTAAATTAATTTGTTAAAAAAAAGGAAACTCTGTACGTCCCACCACAGTAGCTTATGCTCATTTCTTCTTATTGGATATCTGCCTCAAATGAGCGCATGAGTTTTTAATGCATACGGAGAAAGATACATATTTTATATTATACACAGGTAATGGACAAATGTCTGCTCAGGTCTTTTTATTATTGCAAATGAAAGGTTACAGACATGGAAATTAGGTTCAGAATGAATGAATTTGTCTGCTATTTCTTTGCACAGTAGCAGTAGTAGTTTGCTCTGACATGCACTGTTAAATGTGGGACCTTATATAGACGATTGTGTGCCTTTCCAAATCATGTCCAATCGCCTGAATTTACCACAGGTGGACTCCAATCAAGTTGTAGAAACATCTGAAGGATGATCAGTGGAAACAGGAGGCACCTGAGCTCCATTTTGAGTGTCATGGCAAAGGCTGTGAATCAGAGGTGGGGGACTCGAGTCACATGACTTGACTCAAGTCTGACTCGAGTCACAATTTTCAGGACTTGCGACTTGCTCGATTAAAGTATGAAAATGACTTGACTTGACTTTGACTTGAGAACAAGTTACTTGAGACTTGACTTGAAATGGAAGACTCGACAATGACTTGAACTTATAATAATAAACAAACAGCAATAAAATTCATTTAAAAAATAATTATTGTGACGTCAGCACCACTAATCAGCATCTGTGCCTTTAACGCTGCACAATTCAAACCGCGCCAAATGGCAGACAGTAGTCGAGCTCCACAAATAGTCTCGTTTGGCTATCAGGACTTTGAACTGGACCATGCCAATAAAAAAAGATTTGCCAGATGCAAAATATGCAGCACAAGAATATCCGACACGACAACCACAACGTCAAATTTCATTCAACATTTCAAGAACCACAAGGAAAGGTAAGAAAGTCATCTCTTTATAGTCAGTTTTACTAAGATCTATAACGATTACTAATGTAATGAATTAATCTTTTCTGTTTGTCATAATTTGGCCTTGGTTGCATTTTTTTTTTTTTTCTTATTAGAAATGTGACCATTATCATTACTGATACGTCTCGTAAATAGATGTATTGGGGAATTTGACTATAACAGTGGCGTAGCCTGAATTTTAATGTTGATGGGCATCTTAAAATGAGCGGGCCGCTCTATATTACATGTAGGCTATAATGTCTTTAAACATTTTGTCACCTAAACATTTCTTTTTTTTTTTGGTCATACAGACAAGAATAATTACAGCGCAAAATTTTCAGTCACAATAATTAGTTTATAAGGTTATTATTAGCCCTTATACATGCTTAAGTTTTACATTCTATCAGTAACTTACATACAAGTATTTACATTTCTGTGTCTATGTAAACATATGAAAATGTGTGACTGCTGGAACCAAAACTTTACGTGCATACATCAGTAAATGATCATCACTTAAATTAATTTATATTTACAATTGATTTTCCTTAAATTACAGTATTTTAAAAAATGTAAAGAATGTTTGTGCATACGAAAATAAATTTGGTTTAATGTTTACAGTTAATGTTAATGTTTACCGTTTTCCCTGATTGGTTTTGTATTTTTTTTTTAATCCATGCAGATATGATGAATATCTCAAATCCAAGATACACTGCAGCGATCTACAGCAGCCATCCATGTCACCGTTCATTGTGCCCCAGACTTCTACATATCCAGTCAACCATCCTCGACAAAAAGCCATTACAGAAGCAATAATATCTGATCTGATCATTAATTGCAACATGCCCCTGTCTATCACTGACAACAAGCACTTCATTCATTTTCTCTCCATTATGGACACAAAATATACTGCAATGAGCCGCAGAACCATCACCTCAAGACTTGACACTGTGGTGTCTGAGAGACAATCAAAACTAATAAGTGAAATGGCCACAGTTGAAAATCTGTCTGTCACTGCGGACATCTGGTCAGACAGAAGAATGAGAGGCTTCCTTGGCGTCACCGCTCGCTGGATGAACACTGCAGCAGATGCTATAACGTTGAAATCTCATCTACTAGCTTGCAACCGGTTCAAGGGGTCACATACGGGAGAGAGAATTTGTGAAGAATTTGAACAAATATGTGATCAGTATAAAATCAAACAAAAGATTGATTATATAATTTGTGACAATGCAGCAAATATGAAGAAGGAATTCACCACATGTTTTCCCAGTTCAGCTGAAGCAGATGAGGATGATGATGACTGCCTTGATGATGCAGAACTTTGGAATGCCCTTCCAGTGGATGAGGAGGAGAGGCTGAATGAGACATTGACCTCCAAAAGTCAGCATAGTCTACAGTGCTTTGCGCACACACTACAATTGGTTGTTGGTGATGGTCTTAAAGAGACCAGGGCTGTCAGTTCGGCTCTGGCCAAATCAGTTCTCTGCTCCACACAAGTACTTCTTTTAAGGAGGAATTTGAGAAGGAATTTGGCCAACGTGGACTTCCTGCTTCTGTTGTTACTCGATGGAATTCGACTTTCCGACAGCTGAAGTCCTTGCTTAGCTGTGACTACCAAACTTTGTGCAAGGTCTTGGATGTTAGAGGGCACAGAGAGACTATTTTCACTCTAAGAGAGTGGGCTCATATTAAAGAACTGGTCAGCATCCTGAAGCCCTTTGCTGATGCCACTGATCTCACTCAGGGAGAGAAAGTTGTAACCATAAGTGCTGTGATTCCCTGTGTTCTCTCCCTCAACAATCACTTGGAAAACCAGAAAGAAGGAACACAATACTTGGTCAACCTAATCCACAGTCTTCAAAGATCACTGCAAAGAAGATTCAAAGGCATCTTTGTCAATGTAAACATGTCTCAGCCAGAGACCAATGAAGGAATCCTGCCATTCTCTGATCCTGTTTATGTCAAAGCAGCTGTTCTTGATCCAGCCTCTGGGGTTATGTGGATAGAGCACAATGTATTGGTTGATGACAAGCTGAAGGAGCAGTTGACCATGGAAGTAAAAAGTAAGTGATAGGCTAATTTTAGAATGAGTAAATATTATATTATTAGTAGTATTTTTTTTATTTTTTTCATAGAAATTGGAAGTGCTGGACAATAAAGCATTAAAAGTTTGCAATGTTGATTTAAACACCCAAGTAATCTTATTCCTAAATGACAATGTTTAAAGTACGATCACAGCAAACATTAAATTCTTGCGTTGGCACTGCTGCTGGCCCAGAGAGAGCAGTTATCATCTATAAGTATTAAAATTGAAATACAGATACTGTGCAGTTGAAAAACTGCTACAATCATTCAAACCATCACAGAAATACTGAGATAAAAGTTTGTAGTTCGGATATACACACTTGTGTCTGCGCGATTTAAAAGTAGCGATTTACTTAAAGTTACTTACTCAAGTTACTTAAAGTATTTTAATGCTTCAAATAAAGTTTCTGTCAGTTACAGTGACTGTCACTTAATGATTCATTACAGAGATTCTTCAAAAACACTGATTCATCCAGTAATGAAACAAGTGAAGCCTTTATGAGTGAGACATTGAATCATTTATTCAGTTTCTGACAGCTTAAAAAATCTTTTAAATTAAATATTTTTAAATAGACTACAGCAATTAACATTTTGTCAGAACATTTAGTAAATTACATGAAATTTATTTGTAAATAATTGTTAGATAATTGTCTATTTAGAAAAAAAATCATGATGCTCAATGTATCCAGAATCATGCAGCTCTAGAATATTGTGTAGGTTTATTTGTAATTTTACATTTTTGTGTTTTAGATCTGATTCTCCAGGTGGCAGAGCATACCAATATGGAACAGACAGGTCATGGAGATGAAGAAGAGCAAATCAAAGGTGATGAAACTGGGCTGTTCTTATACCACAAAAAGCAGAAGAAATCCACTCATTTCAGCCCTGCTGCCCAGCTCAACCATTACCTGGACAATTGTGATGGCCAGAACTGCCTTTTGTTTTGGGGAATGAACAAGGAGAAAATGCCTTCACTGTTCCAAATCGCAATGAGGGTATTAGCTGTGCCTGCTTCAAGCGCACCTGTCGAGCGTGTGTTCAGTCATGGGGGGATTATTATGCGGCCCCATCGTTCACAGCTTAGTGCCATTGTCTTGGCAAACCTTATTTTCTGTAAATGCAACACATTTTAGACCGTTTCAATTAAATTGAATTAGACAGATTGGATTATACATCTTAGACTCTAAACGTTTTGTGTAAACAACACTATTTTATTTTATTTTCAGATATTAATGTAGCACAGATATGCATATGATTCATATATACTGTAGCAAATGTATAATGAATAAGATACATAATATATGTATACAAGTTCATCTTTTCTGTGCAAAAATAAATATGTATTGAAAAAAATACCTCTATTTATTTTAGTACTGTGACTTGACTTGACTTGAAACTTATCAGGACTCGACTTGCTTAGGGTGAACCCTTGACTTGACTTGAGACTTGACTCGAGACTTGATGGTTATGACTTGAGACTTGCTTGGACTTGACCATGTGTGACTTGTCCCCACCTCTGCTGTTAATACTTATGTACATGTGATTTTTTTTTTCATCTTTCAGCAAGCAAAGATTTCAAACAAACTGCTTTCACGTTGTCATTATGGGGTATTGTTTGTAGAATTTTGAGGAAATTAATTAATTTAATCAATTTTGGAATAAGGCTGTGACATAACAAAATGTGGAAAAAGTGAAGTGCTGTGAATACTTTCCGGATGCACTGTATGATGAACACTAAATGACCACAGTCATGCGCAGAAGAGTGTGTTCATAAATTGATGTGAATCCCCTGACGTATTGCTCAAGAATGAGAAATGTCATCTGTGTTTGTCTCTCAGGCAGCTGCAGAGTACGCCAAGTCTCGTCTTCCCGTCATGTTGCGCCAGCAGCTGCAGAAAGAAAACAGCGCTCGTACTCCTCAGTCCATCCTCAGGCAGCAGATCCTCAACATGGACAAAGAGATACTGGAGAAACTGTCGGCCTCCTATGATGAAGCAGGTGAGAGCTCACAGTCCGATGGATGGCTCAGAATCACGATATACTAAGTGCAAGTCTACGACAACTTGACCTTCGACCTGAGAATCAAACATGACATGTGATGAGGTCATTGTGCACTGTTGTGTCATACTCTGTGCTTTGAAAAACGTATTCAGTAGATTCTGAATATACTACTGAACAAAATATCATGTGATTTACCAGAGGTTCTGACTAAATGTTCATTGCTGCAGTCTGTTTAAAAAATAATTAATTTGATTATTTTTTTTAATTGGTTAAATGAATGATTCAATGACTCTCTTATAAATGCTTCACTTGTTTAATTACTGAATGAATTAGTGGGTGTTTCTCATTTCTTATTTGAGTATAATGCATTATATATAGTAGTTTAATGTAGTACTGACATTAAAACTCTGAAAACTTTTTTTCTTACACAGAAATATTTATTTTGGGTGAACTACACAATACATTCTGTCACTATCCACGATAAATATTGTTGCATTTTTGTATTGTGATATATTGTGACACCCCTACCTATTACCAATTTAAGGACAAAATAATAATAATTGCAATAGAGGTAGAAGGCTAACGAAAATACAAAGTTCAACTGTAAATCGGGTCAAGAGCTGGATTGCTCCAGTAAAGAGGAGAGAGGTGGTGAAGGATCTCGCATGAGGCGAACAAGACCAGACTAACAGAGAGAGAGAGAGAGAACATTAATGCCATTGGTGCTTTTATAGTAGAGATCCCAGATGATGCCACTCCACTTTAGAGGATTGGAGAATCTGCTTCTGGCAACACCACCTACACGCTGAAATACATGCATGACACATGCATGCTGACCGGCACTGAGAATAATACCAGACACGCATGAAACCGGCCTGGGTTTCCATTGATAACTGGCTCAGAGTTCCCTTTTATGAAGTTTTTCAGTCTTGTAAATGGGTAAGTTCAGCCCAGAGCCTCACTCGCATCCGGTTTGTGTCTCGCTCAGGTACCACGTGTCTGGTGGCTCTGCTGTCTGAGAAGGACTTGACTGTAGCTAATGTTGGCGATTCCAGGGCAGTGCTGTGCGATAAAGACGGTAATGCTGTCCCGCTGTCACATGACCACAAACCCTACCAGGTCAAAGAGCGAAAGAGAATCAAGAAAGCAGGTGAGTAGCAGCCCACTGCAGTCATGCATGTATATATATTAAATTATGTTTAGGATTGTTTTTTGCATCGTCACATTGATGTCCTGTCAATTAAAAACATTTTACCCCAAAAATCTCATTACTGTAATGTGATAATTGTAAAGTATTTATACATTAGGGACATAGTTATACTTCCTTTACACTGATTTAAAGGGGATCTATTATGCAAAATTCACTTTAAAATTGTTTCCCCAAATTCAACTGAAAATGCAACTTTTAATGACTTCTGCAGTCTCAAAATTATTCAACCCCCTGAATATAATCCCTCACAACAGCACAAATCTGCAAAACAGGTGTTGTCTCACTAATCAAGGGCTTCATTAGTTGCACCAGGTGTGCTTGAGCTAGAACACATTAAATATCTGAACTGGCTAGGTTTGTTGAGTGTCACGTTTGCATCCTCTGGCACTGGAAAGGCAAGATGGATTCATTGAAGTATCAGGAAATCCTAGAAGAAAAACGTCATGCCATCAGTGAGGAAGCTTAAGCTTGGACATTCCAACAGGACAGTGATTCCAAGTATACCTCAAATTTCACCAAGGCTTGGTTGTAGAAGAAGTCATGGAAGAGTCTACAGTGGCATCACAGTCACCTGACTTGAACCCCATGGAACATCTCTGGTGGGATTTGAAGAAGGTGGTTGCAGGACGCAAACCCAAGACTATTACTGAACTGGAGGCTATTGCTCATGAGGAATGGGCTCAGATTCCTCAGAAATGCTGCCAGAAGCTGCTGTCTGGTGTTGTGGCAAAAAATCATTAAACAATCATCACTGCGTAAGAGACATTTCTGAGTCAAATTGTCTTTTAAAAGTATTTATTCTTGCAAGAAGGCCCAGTTGCCACACAGAAGTCACAAGTACAGTCTGTGAAACAAGTGCGACGACGGGAGGGAGGGCAGAGCAGCTTTTATACCTTTGTCTCAAGGTTTCCTGCTCACAGGCTCTTATCTAAACAAGGGAAGGTTTTCTCTGCTAGTGATCTAATCCTGCTGAGTTTATTCTTACAAACTCACAAGTTCTAAATTGGACGGATGACCCCTAGGGGTCAGAGGCCCCTTTTCAATCTGCCTCCTCCTGACGTCTCACCTGTTTCCCAGTGTTTAAAAACACACACACATTAGTCATATGTTGGCAGACCACATACAGACCAGCAAGGGTCATTTCAATGTCTTACTGAAAATAAATGAAAATCAACACTGTAAATCAATTAACCCTCTGAGGTCTGAGCTGTTTTCTGGGCCCTGGAGGTGTTCTGACATGCTCTGACATTTGTGGTTATTTCTGTTACTTGTGACATTTTCATGGCTAAAGTCTAATTACACTGTATTCAGCACAAACTGTGCTACAATAATATATCAGCAGCATGTATGTAAAAGTTTGTAGTTTTGAGATAATGACATTTATGCGTGGTTTGTGAAAATACAAAAATAAATTATCACTGAAATAAGGTCATGAAACCCATACTGATTATTTCTTCACAAGACTTTTGAAAATTGTATGACGTAGCCTAGAATATTTGCTCTAAAACTATGTGAGAATTACCCTGACTGCTCATTCAGAGAAGACAATATATTGTTTTAAAAAATTTACGACGTGTTTTGTGTGATAAAGCAATATGCGAAGGGGCGGATCATCTCATTAATATGAAAGCTTTCCACACCTGAGAAAGACAAAGAACCTCCCTAATGGCCCTATTAGGAGCTTATCAGGGCCCATCATTCTGACCACCCTTGCACAAAGAATGAGGAGATTTAAAAAAGAATGGCTTTTAAAATTGTTTGGATTTATTTACAACACAACATAATCCAAAGATACACAACAAAAAAGTACCATGTTCATGTGCAGAGACATGTACTGTGAATGTTGAAGTCAGCAGGACTCCGTTGCATCTGGGCCCTGAAAAAAAAAAAAAAAAAAAAAAAAAGTGAACATACTGATATCAAGAGAAAGGCCTGCACGATTTTGGGAATACATTTTAGATTTTTCTTGTTAAAATTGCTTTTTAAAATTCACAGAATACACACACTCACACAAATGTTTCCCACAATATATTATATAATGAACACCAGGTTTGTTGTGCCTTGTAGGTATAGGCTATGCGCAGTGCTGCATAAAATAATAACAATATAGCAGCCTATATATATTTTCAAAAAGATTTAAGTAACAACTAAGCTAGAGAAAAATATATTGATTATCATGTTACTTCAAATGTTTCCATTCGTTATGATGATATGAAATGAGATAATAGTAAAAACATGAAGCCGTTTGGAGCGTTTTGCTTTTCCAAAATATGATACATTCAAACGCGATCGCGATCAAAAATATGATACATTAAAACGCGATCGCGATCAAAAATATGATACATTCAAACGCAATCGCGCTCAAATATAAAACATTATGGTTAGGCCTACCATATACATATCTACGTTTGAGCAGATATCCACAAACACAGTAACAGTAAACACGGGTCTAAATATTATAATATTCACCATATATCTAGCAACAGTTCAACTGCAATGTGAAATTTATGCAACAATAGCAAACTAATATGTAAGAATTTCTTACCTTATCTTTCTTGTCTTCAAATATAGTTCTTCTTCTTCTGATGCAAATCCAATGTAAGCTCAGGCACGTCTTTCAAACTCGACGAAAAGTGAAGTGAAGTGTTTTGTTGTTGAGGTAATGAGGGCGATCGCGTTCCATGTGGAGATTTGCATGTGAATATCTTTTGCGCGAGTAGGCGTGGTAAATTAAAAAATAATTAGGAAGCGTTTGAGAAGCTGGACATCTTGTTGGTTTTATACAAATTACTTAAACAGAGAATATTTGTTTTCGTTTTGAATCCGATCATTTAAAAGTACACACTTAAATGTTTATAAAGGTATATGGCTCATAAATGTGTGACAAGTATTCGCTGAGTTTTGTTTCAGTTTATAGACGTGCTCAAGAAAAAAAAAGTTCACCGCGACGGAGAGGCAGAACGCACACCCTGTTTATTTTCTTTATTTTACAAAAGCACAATGTTTTGATTTGATTGGAAGTGGACACATACAAAAGTAGAAATACCACAGATTCTTTTTTTATATTTCTTTTTTCTGTATGACCATAAATGACGGAGAAATTTAAGTTTATAGTGCTACAATGTGGAGAAAATGCAGCAAAACGCGCCGGCGCGTTTGTCGACCTCAACGAGGTTATACATCTCGTTTGCAGCAGGACAGAACAGAAAAAGGGTTCCCTTTTTGAAAGGAAACTCGCACTGCGTCGATGATGCTATGGGGAATGCCTCCGAGTGAACCGGTGTCTGAAAGCTTATCCAATCACGGCAATCGTTATTGACCGGCGACAGCCTATGACGTCACTACTTGTGCGACCCGGAAGTATAAAAAGGGTGCCTAGAGAACATATCATCCACTTATCGTCTGAGGGGACTGTTCAGCAGGCATCCCCGAGGCATGGCTAGCGACGCAGGGAACATAGGTTACAGTCGTAACCTGAGACGTTCCCTTTCGAAAGGGAACTCGCACTGGGTAGATGATGCTTTGGGGAATGATATATCATGCTGAGGGGAGTGCATGTCAAATAATGGCTGTGACAAAAAACGTCAGTTTCACTGAAAATGCCAAAACACTCCCCCTTCGGGTCACATGCAGGCTTCCCTACAGCCACTGCCCAAGCTATGAGCCTCAAAGAGGACTCCGAAACAATGAAGGCCAACCAAGGCCGCTCAAAGCCTTGGTACCAACAGCTTCCATGGAAGGGGTTCCTTTAAGGGAATATGGACAGGGGGTCCGAAAGGAGTCTCATCCAGTCACTTTCTGAGGGGAACATAAAGTCAACCCCACATGCCACCAGGGAGGCTGACCTGGTCTAATTTCATGACCTAGTCTTGCCAACAACCTGTCTGTTCCCTAAACAGAGTCTCTCACATTATCTGCCTAACCTGTGGAGGCACCCGATAGGGAGGACTGCAGATAGTGGCAGTAGTCACTCACAGACCGGATCATAGAGATGGGCATCCTGGGGAGTAGAACTCCACATAGCACTTTATAACCCTTGCAAACGTGGGGAGTAACTCTACTCAATCCTGGATCTACACAGTGCTTCAAGGCCCTGTGGATGCTGGGCACTCTAAAAAAGGGACCCTAATAAGGGGAGCGCCTCCAGCTCTAGGACTGATCTAACAGGGAGGCCTCGTGAGAGTCCTTCGACCTTCCCACCAGACTTTAGGGAGCTAAGTATTCATACATCAACACTTTGCTCAACCTGATATATATTGACCAGGCTCTGGGCTAGAATCAGGGAGGCTCCTGCAACGTGATAATTAATGCTAAACATTCAACTCATTGGGGATTTGCCTTCAAGGAGGCCTGTGAAGGCCTAACTACTTGATAGCGATACTTGTTAGCAGAGCTTGCCCCCGACATTTTACGTGCTCTCATAGACATTTCTGTGGGCCTGGTTATACTTAGTTTACATCGCCAACAGGCAGTGAACTAAGCAGAAGTAAAGGGGAGTACAAAGTACAATCTTACGCTACAGGACTATCAAGGAGGCCTAATGAAAGGCCTACAGCTTCGAATATCAAGAGCGTCAGCCCATGGCAATGCTTAGGCTGTAAGGGGGTGTACTCAAAACCGACCCAAATGGGAGGGAGTACTTGATGTGTCTCTACCTGAGACCCAGTGGTGAAGGCTGAATAAACTAGAGCTATGGGTAGCAAAGCACTCTAACAATGACCCTAACAAGGGGAGTACTATCAGCATGACCCTGAGAAAAAAAAGAAAAATTCTGGGTCGAGGCCTATTTATCTTGTATTAAAAGACTAGTTTCCTTGTTTCACTGCTAAGCCTGAGGGAAATGGAGGCCTGAACTATGAGGCCAACTACATTCAGCCTTGTGACTTGAGTTTTAATTCAAGGAGCCTAGAAGAAAACCAACTTAAGGCCTAGCTGGATAGTGCAAAGGCGGGCCTAGGCTTAGACGACTCTTGTAATAAGAGGAGGACCAGGGAAACTAGACATTACAGAAGATGAACTAATGGACTCTAGCTCTAAAGAACCTACACTCAGATACTGAGGGGCTCAAGGCGAGGATGCTTCAAGCAGACCACCTACAAAAAATTCCTAGTACACATGCCTAAGCCAGATATTGAGATGAACATCATCTGTCTGAAGTTCAGAGCTATAGTCTCATTTCAACAACTCTCAAAGTGAGAGGAGACCTGCTACATACATACAAGGTGGCTATCAAGGTGGCCCAAAAAGTGAATAACTGTCAACAAAAAAAATAATGTTGTAATGAAAAACATCTTAATGGTCCTGAAATAACTTTTTCTGTTAAAGTCACTATGAAATCAAAATGGATCATTCTTATTTTTTATGAAATATTTCAGTCTCCTCCCCCTCATAATTTTTTTTCTCTCATGATGTGCACAGTCATCCCTCCCCTCCATCAACCTGTCAATCACATGAGATTGTGTCAATCAAGCCCCGCCCTACATGTTTTGTTTTTACTTTTCCTGAAGCAGTTTCACTCTAATGTACATCACAATAGGGAATGAAAATACAATCACCATTTCTGGTTCTGACATGAAACAAATGACATTTTTTTAATTTAGGTGTTAAACTTGGCTTCATGACATTCTGCCAAACATCTCTGAAGCTGACATTAAATTGCAGTTTAACTCTTTCCTCGCCAGCGTTTTCTAAAGACGTTGCCTGTCACCGCCAGCATTTCTGATCATTTTCACAAATGTTTCATGGCCCTCAGAATATTTTGTTGAATGAATATCTGAACATGCAATATAGCAAAAGAAAGAACAGAGCTTCATGACTTTTATTATCAACACTTGAATAAGTTTCATAAAAAAATTACATTTTGAGCAAAAAGCTGAGAAAATCATGTTTTTGTCAAAGACTACATCTGGATCAGATTCAGAGCGATGATGAAAACACAGATGGAGTAGACCGAGTCCATCAACACCCTCAAAGCTTCAGTCCTGTAGCTCGTCCTGGGTCGACATTTCATTCAGTAACATTAGTTTTGATTTATATGCTGTTTATTGTTGATGATCGTGTTATTTTACATATGCATATGATTACATATGATATTGCTTGTTTCTGCTTCTTCTTCTCCTGTGTTGTGATCAGGAGATGCTGTACTCTTTCTAAAGATGTGTAATAGCGCCCCCTACCGCATAACAGTGGAAACACTGAAAGCTGGAAAATTCCGTCAATGGCAGGGAAAGAGTTAAATATGTTCTGCAACTGTTATAGATTTATTAGCAGAACTGTCATTGTGTGTGCGTCTGAAATACATGGTCTCTCGACTTCCTACAAAACAAAACAAAATGTTCTTTTTTGAAACACCTTGAATTATCTTATTGAATGACTGGCCTGCTTTAATCCAGCAGTAATCAGCTTCTCTGATTTAGGTGGCTTCATCAGTTTCAACGGCTCCTGGCGTGTGCAAGGCGTTCTTGCCATGTCCCGTTCACTTGGCGACTATCCTCTAAAGAAGCTGAAGGTGCTGATCCCTGACCCTGATGTGCTGAACTTTGACCTGGACAAACTACAGCCTCAGTTCATGATTCTGGCCTCAGATGGACTCTGGGACGCCTTCAGCAGCGAGGAAGCCGTGCACTTCATCAAAGAGCGTCTGGATGAGCCGCACTTCGGTGCGAAGAGCATCGTCCTGCAGTCCTTCTACCGGGGCTGTCCGGACAACATCACCGTGATGGTGGTCAAGTTCAGAAAGAGAGGCTCCAAAGATGCTGGCTAGTGAAGACGGATCTGCTCTCACATGTGATCATGGACTGCAAACTCATATCTGAGTGACTGGATGAGCGATTATCATTATGCATAACTTTAGCGTTAGATAAAAATGTTAAAAGGCTGTATTTTTTGGAGAAGCAACGCTTTGTATTTAAATTGAATGGTACAGATTTAAGCAATCACTTCTTCATTAAAGGTATAGCTCCCCCGAGGAACATAAAAATGGAATTTTTGAAGAATATATACACAGTTCTCTCATATAAATCTGTTCAAATATTATCATTATCCCTCACTTTGATCTGTTTTTATCTGTCATGTTGGTTTTAATTTCCCTGGTTATTACATATAATATTTTCAATAATTAACAGTAGGTTGCCTTAAGAAATAACCCAGCCAACACATACAGTGTGTAAATCATGAATCATGGAGAAACAGGTAAACTGTGATAGTGACCATGTCTGTCAAGCTCTAAAGTATCAAGTAACTGCCTGAAAACCTCCGCTACAGCTCTCAAATGCATGCAAATACATGCTCACTTCATTTCTGTGCTAATGCAAACTTTTCTGCTGAATGCACTCTTTGCCCCATATTATGGAAGTTGTCTTCTGCCACAAATAACAAAAAAACAAACAAAAAAAAAATCTAATTGCGACTTTTTATCTCACAATTCTGGCTTTTTTTCTCACAATTGCATGTTTCTATCTCACAATTCTGACTATAACTCGCAATTGCGAGTTATAAAGTCGGAATTGCGAAATTTAAACTCTTTATTACGCGCAATTGCGACATATCACGCAATTTTGACTTTATATCTCGCAATTCTGAAAAATAAAGTCACAATTATCTTTTAAAATGTTTTATTCTGTGATGGAAACAAGCTTCCATACCATAGCAAATCCATGTACACTTGAATATATAATAATACAGATATACACACACATGTAAAGAAGAATAAATATTCATTCCTCTTCTTTGAACTGGTGCAGCACATTCAGCGCACAAACAAACCTTGTCCGAATCTGAACATTTTCTGAAGTTTCCCTTTGGCGGAGGGGGGAATAATAAAGACGTGAAAGTGGGTCTGTTTCTCACACAAAGTCGACATCAGTCACATCAGTCGATTCCTCATTCCAAACTCATAAGTTACAGAAATGGGCATATTTAACAGGTGCTGAAGTGTCGTGTGCCTAGTTCTGTTGGAATGCGTTTTCTGTTAATATGAAGACATTTATACCAAGCAAAAGTTTCACTTGATTATGCCTATAACTGTCAGATGTGGGCGTGATGATTGTTTCAAAAACACATCAGCACACTACTGTTACACTTTATTTAAAGGTGTCTTTATTACAGTGTAATTATAGTTATTAATAAATGAGTAATTTTAATTAACAACATGTACTTACTATAGGGTTAGGGTAGGATTAGGGTTTTGGTTAATCGCATGTAATTATGCATAATTTATAGTCGTTACTACAGTGACTACATGTAATAAGGACAGTGTAAAATAAAGTGTTACCAAACTACTTTACTAAAACATATTTCAGGTATATCTGACTTTCACAGCCTTGACTTGACTCAGTATGATCATTGGAAGATTTTAATCCAAATATGTTGCCTTATTTTAATGAACAAACTTATTTTATTTCTCTTTCTATCATGAATTTATTTGCCAGAAGTGTTGTGTTGTCCAGAATTTGTGTTTACAGTGTCCGGAGGTTCATGTCAATGTATTATTTTACATATTGATGTCTCTCTGAGACGAAGAATAACAAAATGAATGTTTATATTAAATATTAACACAAGGTGATGCAATATCAGTCAATGGAGCCTGACTTTCAGAAGCTTCAAAAGCATCATCAAATAATGTTACAAAGCTTCTGAAAATCAGGCCTGTGCATGTTTATCAATTATGACAATTGGTGAGACATGCTTATTTAATACAAATAAAACATGACTCTGAATCATTTGTTGTGTTTAAGATTGTTTAATTTACTGTGTAATGGGTATTTTAAAAATATATAAAAATATCATTGATAATAAATATTTTATTAAAAATGCTTAAATGTTGTATTTTATCATTTGTAGAGAAGACAGAGAAACCGAAAACAATCACAGCTTTGAGGGAAGCACAGGCCATTTTGTTGTTTCTAACAAAGTTTGAAAAGTTTTTTTTTCAACTGAGAACTTCAGTGTGTTCAGTAAAAAACATCAGTGTGTGAATCTCATCTTTTTTCATCTTTGTTTGAATTTCTCTCAGGCTTTTCTCAGTTGCTGACATGGAACCCAAGACTGTAATCATTTGTAGGCTTATTTAACTTACTGCCTTTGAAACAACTTAATGTCCTTTTTTGTCTCACAAACTTTACAGGCTGTATATAATGTGCATCTCTGCCTACTATGTGCTTCCTTGCATCGTGTCTGATGGTTCCTCCTGATTACATTGATCTCCTTGTTGTGGGTGGTGAGAAAATTCCCCTGCTGGCTGACCAGTCCATTAGATGTCTTGGGAGACTGACAGCACACGGCGGAGCTCTCTGATAGGAACATGGGGAGAGGCGTGTTAAACCAGCTCTCTTGCCAATCCTGGCAAGGATTGATATCCAGCACAAGTCTGTGTCCTGATATAGTGACGTGGTCCAGTGGTGTCAAGACCGCTCTCCTTATTGAGTCAACTGTTCCATGGTAGGAGGAGCAGAAGAGAGGAAGAGGCAGACGTACGCAAATCTTGCTGTTGAGTGCAAGGAGGCTGGATGCAGGACCATCATCAGGCCCTGAATATGAGGTTATAATTGCTCCTTTATTCCAAACAAATTATGACCCACAAATGAATGTAAAGAGATTAACAAATATGTGTTTTGTCACAAACTGAACTCTGCCTGGCATTCATTTGTGAATCGCTTCCTTTACATTTGTGGATCGCTTCTTGTGCATTTGAGGATCACCGTGCACATTTGTGGATTTCAAAACATTTCTAGCATCAAGACAATATTGCTAGAGAGACCAATCTACTTTGAGTGTAAATATGGCGCAGGTATAAATCCGGAAGCATGTGCGATCGCACTTCAGGTTTTCACTGAGGAGTTGAGCCAGAGACCCCGCCGGCCAGCAGTGGTACAGCACCCGTGGTGACAGGACGTGACGTCTCCGTTCCCTTCTTCAGGGATCCCTCGACGCCTATTGGGGCGGAAGATGGGACGGGGCTTACGCAAAGAAGGTCGATCACTGCTGTTCCGCATGACCCACTCAGTGAGACTCGGATGACATTGAATAACACTTGGAAACCGTGCCCTTTCCACTGGAAAAGTGGAAGTGCGCGTGCACATGAAGGGGGGTGTGTGTGGAGAGAGAAGCATGAAGAGGGAAGTTAGCTAGAGGAGAGATGTCCTGACAACGACTAACGTTCAAATTGTATATTCTTGAGAATTTTGATATGGCCGACACACGACCAAAGAGACGATGTTCCAATGAACAAAGAATAGGGAAAAGGAGAAGGAACGTAAAGTCCAGAATTTACATCTGAAAAGCGTTCAAAAGGTGGCGAGAACTCCGCCAGCAGAAGGGCTTCCAATTAGTGTATAACTCTAGCTAGGTATCATTTTTTTTTAGTTGCTAGTAGGGGAGAGCCGGGACAGTTGAAACACTTTTCAGATAAATGTCGTTTTCTAAGATAAGGTTACAGATAGATTTTTTATTTTTTTGTGATTAACAACTCACATATGTGTTCTCTTAGTATCATGTGTTATTCGGTACAAATATAGAATGATTTAAGTAAAATATGACTTTGAACGGGAGTTGTGCTTTGTTTCAATCGTCCCGCCTGTGCGGGACGGTTGAAACACAGGGGTGGGACGGATGAAACATGACAGTTTAAATGGCAACTATTCATCTAATGCTTTTTTTTTTGTGAACAACATCTGACAAGTAACTTATGTACATATTGTTACAAACATATTTTGTAATTTATTTTCATTTAAAGGTTCATATTAACCATTTTTGTTCTGTCGCCCAATAAACAATAGGCGATAAGCCTATGCGCATTTTGTAATCTTTCTAATGGGCTATTTTGACGAAGACAGACAAATCAGTTTACAATTAATTTTCTTACATTTCTTCCTTGAGTCATATTGAGTGTTTGCTAGTTGAATAGCCTGTTATTATGAAGAAAACGAGGTCAACCAGACGACGATAAATTACATTTATTGAATATTAAAGATTGGACAATTGATGATTATTACAGAGATAGCATGTGTTGCGTAATTGAAAATTAATTTGCATTAAAAGAAACACAAGTCTAGAAACAGTATATGAATCTATGAACAGTATAGGCTATGACCAGGTTTAACGTGCAGGACGCGCGGTCGGGACGGTTGAAACACTGTTTCAACCGTCCCGACAGCGCATCCTGTCATTTAAACCTCTTTTGCTCTTAAACTAAAAAACTCTGATATTGCCCACTTAAGGGTGTGTTGCAGTACTAATACACCTGCCGTATTATCATTACAATGGCACATGAAACAATAAATCCAACTTGTCAGTCAAAAAAAAGCACCGCACGAAAGAATTCACTCACCGCATTCAAAAACAGCTTTGCGGCTTTAACTCCAAAACGACACGACGTAAAGAAGAAATGTTTTCGCGGGTATGTTAGGGATTGCGTGCTGTACGTGCTGACGAAATTTGACGTACATGACGTGAGTGGTTTTCAAGAAAATCTCAGTGTTTCATCCGTCCCGCGTTTCAATCGTCCCGCCTCTCCCCTATAACGTTAATTGCCTATTGGAATCTGAAGATAGCCGCATGTGATTCGATACGTTACGCAGGGGCAGTTTTGCAAGGGATCCCGTGCTTTTTTATTTGATAATGAGCGTCACATAATAATGGCATCCCAGTGAAATGTGAAAGGATGCATTTCAATGAACAATATCTATTTTCTAAGTATATGTTGACATCATGTTTTTTTTTCCGAATAAGACAGAACCTGCAGAGAGAGTAGCCTAAGTTATATTGATACCATGACTGGACAGATGAATTCATCACTAATAATTATCAATCCATTGCACCAGGGCCGTATTAAGACAGTGTGGTGCCCCCCCCCCCCCCCCCCCCCCCCCGCATATGAGCAGTGAGCACTATATTCAGATGTCTCAATTCAAAATGTACATCAATTCATTGACAGCGTCAATTCACGTTTGCCCAAAAAACCTTCATTAATGTCCTCTTCCTCACCCGAGTCTTCCTCGCTCCTGTCTCCCCCAAGAAGAATATCCTCATTCGCCTGGCGGTCATTGCCGACGCCTAGTAACGGTCGGTGCGTGTCCACTACAGCGGCAAAACTCCGCTCAGTGCCACTGGCAACGGTGTAACGTCTCCGCTTTGGTTGCGAGTGTGTTTAATCGAAGTTTTTTTCAACACACGGAGAGTATAATCATCAGCGATGCACGCGATTACATTTAGAAATAGACAAGATTTGTTTCCAAATGCACCAAGCAAAGATCCTTTCAATTTTATAAACTTTTATAAACCCAGCCAATATAATCACAATGAACACATCCAAAATAAAATCTTCAACACATATATAACAACTGCAAAACCACTCAATTGACATCTGTCCATTTTGGATTTAGATTCATTTTCTGTAGCCATTAAAAAAAAAAGACACATTTGCGCGTACTTGTTGTTGGGCTTGTACAACTCAACTCTGACAGATTGGGGAGGGAGGGAGGGGGGGGGAGTGATAGTGGTCATGTAATCTTTATTTATTTATAATTTATTATTATTATTATTGTTGTTAAATTAGTGTTCATAAACGAGTTATGTATGGTCTTTCAAAAATTTCAAGTTAATAATATAACAATTTACGAAAAATATTTTTAAAGCTTGTGTCATGTGGTGCCCCCCTAGTGGTTGTGAATGGTTGGTGCCCCTGGGCACTGGCCCAAGTGCCCTTATGGATAATCCGGCTCTGCATTGCACTAGTCAGTTAAACTAGATTGGTAAGATTGTGGCACAAATTCTGCTATATATGTGCCAAAATAAAACCGTATCTCAGCATAAACAATTACAATAACTGATTAAGCATCTTTACAATAAATTAATTTACACACAAAGCAGACTATGGAGTACCAGCAGCCAGAGGTGATTTTTTTTCTGTCTGATTAGGATGGTTTTAATTGTGATATGTGGATTGCATTGCATGTTTGACATTTTATCTTTGGCTACTTGATGCAAAAGATAAAATGTGCCCTAGTAAGTCCCTCTCTCACAGTCACAGGAGAAGCCCCAGTAAGTCCCTCTCCCACAGTCACAGGAGAAGCCACAGTAAGTCCCTCTCCCACAGTCACAGGAGAAGCCACAGTAAGTCCCTCTCCCACAGTCACCGGTAAAGCCCTAGCAAGTACCTCCCACACAGTCAGAGAGATCGGTCCAGTGAGTCTCTCTCACACAGCCAGAGAAGAGGCCCTAGTAAATCCCTCTCACACAGCTGAAGGAGTAGTTCTTCAGAGTCACACAGGCAGCAACTGGAGTCTGTCCGAGTCCCTCTCAGGTAGACAGTGGAGTTCCTCAGACACCCAGTCATGCAGCAAAAGGAGACCCTCCAAATCAGCCTCCCGTTATAAATGCAGAAATGGCAGTAAGAGGTGAGCCTGTCACTAGGAATACCATTGACAACCTACCCGGATTTATAAGTAAGGATTCATACCAGAGATATGTAGAAGCAAACACCAAAGCTAGTTTAAAGTACTGATTTGTTAGACAGTGTGTATAGATTCATTTCATTTAAACTCTAAGACCACAACCTATTTAACAACATTTGTTGGTATATTAATGTCCCCCTCAAAAGTGACAGCCAGAGAACAAGAGGTTTACAGAGAAGCCTGAACCAGCATCCGAGTAGTCACCCACCACTTAAGTCCAACAAGAAGAGAGTAAAGTCCATAAGTGCAGAACTGTCAAGTGAGGGAAAAATATATTGTGTGCCATACCAAAACAATGAGGACAGAGAAAGATCAGAGCCTGCTTACTCTGAAGTGCGCCAACACATTCTGTATCACTGTATTATTTATTTTCATGACTGGAACTTTATTATAGAACGGTGATTAAAATGACTTGGAACTACTTGCACATTAAATGGGTTTATTGAACACCTTCCAGCCAATCAGAGTCCTGTATTCAGACAGAGCTGGTATACTGTAAATAGGTTTATTGTGGCTTATTTTTCTATCAGGAGTACATAGAATAAATACACACACACACACATTTTTGAGTTTATATGTGTGTGTGTATATATATATATATATATATATATACATACAGGTGCTGGTCATAAAATTAGAATATCATCAAAAAGTTGATTTATTTCAAGAATTCAACTTAACAGGTGAAACTAATATATTATATAGACTCATTACATGCAAAGTGAGATATTTCAAGCCTTTATTTGTTATAATTTTGATGATTATGGCTTACAGCTTATGAAACCCACGAAATCAAAATCCCAGAAAATTAGAATATTACATGAAATCACACAGTAATTACACAGTGATACCATGGTCATTGAACCAGGTTTTGGTTCTTTTGGCAGTGTGGGCCGGTGCAAATCCTGCTGGGAAATGAAGTCAGCATCTCCATAAAGCTTGTCTGCTGAAGGAAGCATGAAGTGCTCTGGAAATGTCCTGGTGGACGGCTGCGTTGAGTGGACAGCACAGTGGACCAACACCAGCCGATGACATGGCTCCCCAAACCAACACAGACTGTGGAAACTTCACACTGGACTTCAAGCATCTTGGATTGTGTGCCTCTCCATTCTTCCTCCAGACTCTGGGACCTTGGTTTCCAAATGAGATGCAAAATTTGCTCTCATCAGAAAAGAGGACTTTGGTCCACTGTGCTTTATTAAATCCAGAGTCAACGCAGCCGTCTACCAGGACATTTCCAGAGCACTTCATGCTTCCTTCATTTTCCAGCAGGATTTGCACCGGCCCACACTGCCAAAAGAACCAAAACCTGCTTCAATGACCATGGTATCACTGTGTAATTACTGTGTGATTTCATGTAATATTCTAATTTTCTGGGATTTTGATTTTGTGGGTTTCATAAGCTGTAAGCCATAATCATCAAAATTATAACAAATAAAGGCTTGAAATGTCTCACTTTGCATGTAATGAGTCTATATAATATATTAGTTTCACCTGTTAAGTTGAATTCTTGAAATAAATTAACTTTTTGATGATATTCTAATTATATGACCAGCACCTGTATATATATATATATATATATATATATATATATATATGTGTGTGTGTGTGTGTGTGTGTGTGTATATGTAAGGGATAATGTAGAGCGAGGCGGTTGTTATAGCTAATACAACCCCGACAGGGTCTTGAATCAGCCTGAAGGGGTTGTATTCGCTATAACAACCGCCTCGCTCTACATTATCCTGCTTATTACATGGCTACCTACCAAATAAATCAATAATTTGACACAAAATATTGATTTAAAAAGGAGCTTATTGATTTAAAAACGATTATATTGCTTCCGCTAAAGAAAATAGTCTGTTCCGTCTCTATGGTTAGAATCCTGCGTCCATAGCAATGTAAACTCAGCCTACTTATTATTAACATTAAACTGAACATTCCCGTTGATTGTGAAGTGAGACAAGGTGAATTGGACTTCTTTCAGAATATTAATGTTGACGTTTTTGTCCTCATCCATCTTGTTTCCTTCTCCAGGCGCTGTAGTTGACACACATGGAAACACAATGTTACAACTACTGTCACTATGGCTGAAGTTACTGTGTAGCGATCATAAACTGCATAAAATATGTAGTGATAGGCTCTCACCAGATTTGCTGCTGTTGCCTGGATTGGAAGACAGGATCTTGCTCCACTCCATCAGTAGTGGTGGGAGCCCAGTAGATCTTCAGGCTGCCCTCACATCTGTGCCCAGTCACAGACATTATCTCCCTACTCTCAAGACCAGCCTTAGAGAGCAGCTCGACAGCTGTGCTCCTCAAGCTGTGATTTGTATATCTCCTTGAAAGCCTGGCTGCCTGGCTGATTTGGGGTAACATTTGTCCAAGGAAATTGTGTCCCATGGGCTCACGAGAGTACCACACTGCTTGACTGTTCAGTAGCTGTTGGTCTTTTTTTAGTGGGTGAAGGTAGACAGCACTCGCGTCAGGAGGGCAAAGGGATACATACTTTCTAAAACGAGCTACGGGGCAGTTGGGATTGCCAGGCTAAGCGAAGATGCACCCCCTGTCATTTTCTTTACATGGATCTTTGGCATCCTTGTGGTTCTTGGTCTCAGTGTTGTGAGCAAGAGAAATGTACTCTATGCCATTCTCATCGCATTTTAAATTAAAAGAGTCACGCAAGTCTTGATTGCCCTCTCTGCCTCTTCTTGCCAGATGCAGCTGGACGTCGAACCACACTTTTCGGAAGTCCGCTCCACCAGTCCGCTCGCTGTTCAATTTTGTCGATTTCTCTGTCAACCAGCTCTTTGTGTCTTTTACCCTCTCTTGCATCTTTTGCGTTGATTTTTTGTTCTCTTTTCCGTTTCTTTACTGGGGACAAAACAGCCATTAACCACAATTAAAAAGTTTTGTTCTCTCCATAAATATTGAAATTAATATTAAAATCTTCCATGTTCTGACTTTTTTGCCACAGCTGATCCGCACTTCTTTAAGCGGATTGATAGCTGTCCTCCAGAGTGAACAGAACTGTGTCCATGGCAACGCTCTGTTTTTCATGGCAACGGTGTGTTATACTTAGCAGCGGAAAATAACTTGAAATTATCAAGAAATAACAGACCGCATTCTACATTAGAATTCAACCAAGTCATGTAATATATATATATATATATATATACACCAGAAAATGCCACCATCTGGTTAATAAAAGTAATATTTTTTTTAAATGTTATACACTGCTCAAAAAAATAAAGGGAACACTTAAACAACACAATGTAACTCCAAGTCAATCGCACTTCTGTGAAATCAAACTGTCCACTTAGGAAGCAACACTGATTGACAATCAATTTCACATGCTGTTGTGCAAATGGAATAGACAATAGGTGGAAGTTATAGGCAATTAGCAAGACACCCCCAATAAAGGAGTGGTTCTGCAGGTGGTGACCACAGACCACTTCTCAGTTCCTATGCTTTCTGGCTGATGTTTTGGTCACTTTTGAATGCTGGCGGTGCTTTCACTCTAGTGGTAGCATGAGACGGAGTCTACAACCCACACAAGTGGCTCAGGTAGTGCAGCTCATCCAGGATGGCACATCAATGCGAGCTGTGGCAAGAAGGTTTGCTGTGTCTGTCAGCGTAGTGTCCAGAACATGGAGGCGCTACCAGGAGATAGGCCAGTACATCAGGAGACGTGGAGGAGGCCGTAGGAGGGCAACAACCCAGCAGCAGGACCGCTACTTCCGCCTTTGTGCAAGGAGGAGCAGGAGGAGCACTGCCAGAGCCCTGCAAAATGACCTCCAGCAGGCCACAAATGTGCATGTGTCTGCTCAAACGGTCAGAAACAGACTCCATGAGGGTGGTATGAGGGCCCGACGTCCACAGGTGGGGGTTGTGCTTACAGCCCAACACCGTGCAGGACGCTTGGCATTTGCCATAGAAACACCAAGATTGGCAAATTCGCCACTGGTGCCCTGTGCGCTTCACAGATGAAAGCAGGTTCACACTGAGCACATGTGACAGACGTGACAGAGTCTGGAGACGCCGTGGAGAACGTTCTGCTGCCTGCAACATCTGTGAAGAGCACAGGGCGCCAGTGGCGAATTTGCCAATCTTGGTGTTTCTATGGCAAATGCCAAGCGTCCTGCACGGTGTTGGGCTGTAAGCACAACCCCCACCTGTGGACGTCGGGCCCTCATACCACCCTCATGGAGTCTGTTTCTGACCGTTTGAGCAGACACATGCACATTTGTGGCCTGCTGGAGGTCATTTTGCAGGGCTCTGGCAGTGTTCCTCCTGCTCCTCCTTGCACAAAGGCGGAAGTAGCGGTCCTGCTGCTGGGTTGTTGCCCTCCTACGGCCTCCTCCACGTCTCCTGATGTACTGGCCTGTCTCCTGGTAGCGCCTCCATGTTCTGGACACTACGCTGACAGACACAGCAAACCTTCTTGCCACAGCTCGCATTGATGTGCCATCCTGGATGAGCTGCACTACCTGAGCCACTTGTGTGGGTTGTAGACTCTGTCTCATGCTACCACTAGAGTGAAAGCACCGCCAGCATTCAAAAGTGACCAAAACATCAGCCAGAAAGCACAGGAACTGAGAAGTGGTCTGTGGTCACCACCTGCAGAACCACTCCTTTATTGGGGGTGTCTTGCTAATTGCCTATAATTTCCACCTATTGTCTATTCCATTTGCACAACAGCATGTGAAATTGATTGTCAATCAGTGTTGCTTCCTAAGTGGACAGTTTGATTTCACAGAAGTGTGATTGACTTGGAGTTACATTGTGTTGTTTAAGTGTTCCCTTTATTTTTTTGAGCAGTGTAGTTAAATGGCCCTGGGAATAAAAATCGCAGTTTTAATGGGTTTCAATGGGGACATTGTTGTCCTTCAGGTCCTGAGTTGAACTATTTTGTGTTACTAGTGTAAAATAGATTAATTAACCCTTGTGCATCAATTTAAAAAAGTTACTCATAGGTCCAAAGAGGACAAAAATGTCCATGTCAAAAAACGGTCATAAAAAGTTGAAGCTTGGGAGCACAGACTTAACTTTGGTATCATTTTAAAGAATACCCTTGGCAGATTATTGCTGAAGTTAAATTTTTTTTATAAGTAAATCCAAAAAAAAGTTATATAGGTTTAAGTTTATGAAAATTATTTATGAATATTATTTTATATAAAATATATATTTTATGAAACAAGTTGAACTCTAAAACGGCTAGAAAATCAAAGCCATAAATCTAAATAAGTTGTGTTCCAAATTTGAGGTTGATATCTCAAAAAATGAGCTTTCAGTAAGATTTTGTTTGGGCGCAGTACCAGACTTTCCCCATTGGATCCCAGCAAAACTCCTCTGGTCACACAGTGATTGGCTTTGTTATTTGCAGTTGAGTTTTTCTCTATCAATACTACAAACACACACATGCACACAAACAAAAAAATTTTTATATAACACACATACCATCCACACTCTGACATCCATACCAACACACCCACACAATTATCATTGCATAATTTATCCAACTGGCTCTATAATAGCTCAAAATTCATGCAGTTAACAGAAACAAAAAAACAAAAACTTACTCATAGGTCCAAAAGGGACAAAAATGTCCAAGTCAAAAAACTCTCATAAAAATGTTATGCTTGGGAGCAAATACTTAAGTTTGGTCTCATTTTAAAGAAGACCCTTGGCAGATTGTTGTTGAAGTGAAAAAAGTGAAAAACGTGCAACCAAATTTTTTTTATAGAAGTTTAAGTTTATGAAAAATATTTATGAACATTATAATCAATATTTTATATAAAATATATATTTTATGAAACATTTGGAACTCTAAAACTGATATAAATTCAAAGCCATAAATCTAAACAGGTTGTGTTCCAAATTTGAGGATGATATCTCAAAAAATGAGCTTTCAGTAAGATTTTGTTTGGGCGCAGTACCAGACTTTCCCCATTGGATGCCAGCAAAACTCCACTGGTGAACACAGTGATTGGATTTTCGATTTGCAGTTGAGTTTTTCTCTCTCAAATATTACAAGCACACACATGCACACAAACAAATTTTTATTTTATAACACACATACCAACCACACTTAGACATCCATACCAACAAACCCACACAATTATCGTTGCATAATTTATCCAGTTGGCTCTATAATATGCCGAAGCAGAAAACAGGAATAAAGCGAGTATTTGCTTTATAGGCCTAACCTGAAAAAATGGCACCATCTGATAAAAAATGGTAAAAATGTCAATTTTGAAGCCTTGCCAACAGAATGAAAGCCTATTAAAAAAGATTGCATCATTTTATAGTTAAACGGCACAGGGATTAAAAAATGCAGTTTTAATGGGTTTCAATGGGGACATTTTTGTCCTTAAGGTCCTGAGAGGAAGTATTTTGTGTAACTAGTGCAAAATAGATTTTTTAAAGAAAATGATGATGAAATAGTAAAATTCCAATAAAAATACACACCCGTGCCAAATTTTATGCAGTTAGCATTAACACAGGCAAAGTGATCAAAAAAACAAAACTGAAAAAGCCAAAAATGTCCTCAAGGATGCACAAGGGTTAAAGGAAATGGGGGTGAAATACAGTGGTGTGAAAAAGTGTTTGCCCCCTTGGTAAATATGATCAAATATGGCTGTAAAAAATAAATCTGCATTTTTAATCCTTTTGATATTTTATTTAAAAAATTTAACCTTTCATTGAAGTAAAATAATTGAAAGTGGGGGGAAAATCACATTATGAAATAAATGTTTTTCTCCAAAACACGTTGGGAACAATTGTTTGCCCCCTTTTATTAAATACTTTTTGCAACCTCTTTTTTCCAAGATAACAGCTCTGAGTTTTCTCCTATAATGCCTGATGAGTTTGGAGAACACGTGACAAGAGATCAGAGACCATTCCTCCATACAGAATCTCTCTATCCTGTTCTCCGTTATAAGATTTCTAGAACAGGCTGTCAGGTTTAGATTTTTTTATCTGTTGGTATTTGATCGAATCCGTGATGCCATGTATCTGAACAAGATGTCCAGGACCTCTGGCAGAAAATTAGGCCCACAGCATTAAAGATACAGCAGAGTATTTCATTTTACACATGGGGTACTTTTTTATGCCTGTGTGCACCAAACCCATCTTAAGTGTTTGCTGCCAAAAAAGTTAATGCTTTTGTTTCATTTGACCATAGAACATTTGAAAAGTAACTGACCCTACTGGAACTTCAAACGGGATGGGTTCTATGGTCAGATGAAACAAAAACATTAGCTTTGTTGGCAGCAAACACTTAAGATGGGTTAAGATGACGCACTACAAACTCAAGCGCTGACAGCCAAGGAAATGTTTGTGTGTGAAAAAGACCTCCTTCGAGCCGGAGTCGAACCAGCGACCTAAGGATTGCTAACTTGCCACCTACAGTCCTCCAATAATTTTTGATACAGAATTATATTGATAAAATAAAATAAAATTCTGTATCAAAAATTATAAGGAAACACCAGTACTTTGTTTAGGCTTGGTTTGTAGGGAATTACAAACCTGCGTACATATATTCAAACGCACATAACTATAGAACCAATTCTTAATGCGCATGTGAACGCCATCAGCGTTTCTCACAGGTTCGCGTTTAAAGTCTGTGTAGAGAGAATTGTGTCGTCTTAGCGGCCCCTAATTTAATAACAAATGATTGTTGCGACGGAAACTAATCAATCATAACTAACCTTAGCTGGAAAATAACTTTACTAAAGAACCGCTATAAAGCCAAAACAATCTCTGTTACCATAAATTATACGTTTATCTCTGTAAAGCTGCTTTGAAACAATCTACATTGTTAAAAGCGCTATATAAATGAAGATGACTTGACTTGAAGAACCTCAACCCGTCAGGTTGCTGAAGCTCCGCCGCTGGCTAAAAGTGCTACTGGCACAGAAAACCGTGCTAGCTGTCTCGATAAGTGAAGCAAAGACAACCCTAACCAGGTTTTAGCAAGGCCTCCAGAAGGTTACAACCTAAAGCAGGCGCATGCTGTCAAACGTAGTCGGCAGGATTCGAACCTGCGCGGGGAGACCCCAATGAAGAGAGGTGGTAACGTGGAGCTCAATTTCAAAAGGAAAATCTTGCCGTGACCCGGATTCGAACCGGGGTTGCTGCGGCCACAACGCAGAGTACTAACCAATACGATCACGGCGAGCTACCGGTCTCCCCGATGTGTCACTGAGGACAAAACCGTTTCTTACCAACCTAACTCTTTTCAAGGGTAATATTGTCACAATGACTTTCTTTTTTTTAATAAAGTTTTAGCAAGGCCTCCAGAAGATTACAACCTAAAGCAGGCGCATGCTGTCAAACTTAGTCGGCAGGATTCGAATCTGCGCGGGGAGACCCCAATGGATTTCTAGTCCATCGCCTTAACCTGTTCGACTGGGATGGCATAACAGACTCTATAAACTGGTCGTAAAGCAAGGTCCTTGTGACAGTACTCATGCAATGCATTTGAAAAGGCGCATGGTATTGTATGGTAACCGTTATCCCACTGACAAAGCAGTCTATTGTTGGACTGTCAGCTTTTTATATTAATCAACCAATCCAATAATAATAATAACAAAAACTATGGGCTAATAAAATGAAATAATAAAAACAGCTATGGCCTGGCAGCGATGCAAAAGAGGCAGAGCGAGCCAGCCAGGAGTCCAACCTAGAATCTTCTGATCCGTAGTCAGACGCGTTATCCATTGCGCCACTGGCCCACCGATCGGGTGTCCTTGAGCTTACACGGGACCTGTTGGTGTTCGACTGGGCAGAGGCCTGTCATGACATCTACTTTTCTCATGCCATTAACAGGCCTGGAGCCAACGTCAGGGGGACGTCTCCTCTCCTGGAGGAAAATACAAGCCTTAGTGGTCTTGCTGGAAAATCTGGTAGAGGCCCACAGCCGGTCTTGAGGGGAAGGCGTCAACAGACCTTCCCTGGTGGTCTAGTGGTTAGGATTCGGCGCTCTCACCGGTTCGATTCCCGGTCAGGGAATGAGCTTTTGCCCTCCAGCGGCGGTCGTGATTCTCACTACAAACTGAGAAGCACGGCCAAGGAAATGTTTGCGTGTGAAAAGACCTCCTTCGAGCCGGAGTCGAACCAGCGACCTAAGGATTGCTAACTTGCCACCTACAGTCCTCCGCTCTACCAGCTCCGCCAAAGCTGGGGAAGAATAGTCTGTATAAGAAGGGGAAGAAGGGGAAGAAGGGGAAGAAGGGGAAGAAGGGGGGAGAAAAGAGGGAAAAAAATGTGAGAAATTCAGGAAGTCATAGGTTCGAATCCACGCCGTCACATAAAATTTTTGATTTTATCGATTGTTTAGTTTCTAAGTTTGATTTAGAAAGTAGTGTATTTGATTTTTATCGATTGTTTCATTTAAAAGTTTAATTTTTCTTTTTGAAGTAAACCATTTGAATTCATTATAAAATTTCATCCATAATACTAAGATAGTCATTTTTGTCCAAATGCAATTAAGGTAATCATTTATTATGGCAGTAGGGGCAAAATAACCCCCTTATTACTGCATTCACACTATATTGTAATATATTCAGAGTGAAAAGGAACAGCTAGGCTACTTGACACTGAATGCAACTGTACACTGAATTTTATTACATGCAATAAAACAAATAAATACAACACACCAGTCTTCATAGAGAAACAGATTTATTAACTATATACATATTAGAAAAATGTGGAAAAGTACTAAATTCACCATATGGAACAACAAAAGAACACAAACATAAAAATAAGTTTAAAAAATAAGAATGTATGAACTATATAAAATATAAGTATATAAAAATATTTGTATGTGCACTGTACTTATATATAATAGTTTATTGTTGTTTAATATTTATTATATATTTCAATATGTATTATAGTGTAATTATACATCCTTATACATACTCACATATACATATTTTTGTATTTTACTTGAAATGGTTTTCATAATAATAATACAAGATTAAAAAAAAAGTGCACAGTATAATACTTTAAAATTAAATATGTCTGGAAGATAAAAACAAGAGCTGAGCCAACCAAGAGAGCAGAATGAATAAATCACAGACACACAAGTGTTATTTTCTCATATTCTGTAACCACTGCTCCTTGGTAATTGTCTCTTTATTTGGGCAAAATATTTTGCCTTTGTACTGGCTATTGCCAGTTTCTTGTGTACGAAATTGGCCACACTTTCTGCACTTATTTGCATTTACAGTACGATTGTACGACCGTTTGGTTGGGGTGGCTGTGACATTTGCAGGTGGGTCAGAGGAAATTGCTCCAGGGTTAATGGTGGAAAATGGGCCTGGGCAAGGCAACAGTACCATCTGAGACACAACAGGGGCAGTGGGTGTGTCAGGAACCAATGGGTGCGGAGCTGTCGGCCTGGGATAAATTGTCCTTAGCTGGCTGAATGTGGCTGAACGCTGAGGGTGTAAGGCTGATGGCTCAAATGAAAATGCTGTGGCAGATGTACAGGTAGCTGAGGGCTGGATCTTTCTAAACTTGGTCTTTGCCTGTCCAGCTGTGTCTGGTGGCATCTGGTAGCTATGCAGCTGGTGGCTATATTGTGGAGGCACAACAGGCTGCACTTGTGCTGGAGGCAGAGCATCCAATGCCACTGGACGTGCTTCAGGAAGCTCCAGCCCTTGCAACAGCACTGAGACCTCCTGACCCTTTAAACGTTCATTGTGCCACGTTGTAAGGGTCCTCTGATTTACCTCAACTAGCTGAAGGGTTGTTTCGCTCATCACCGTTCCATTGCTCAGAATTAGCTGCCGAATTCTTCTGTAATCGCGAAGAATTAGATCCCATCTTGACAGAGATTGTGTCCTCTGTTTTTTGGGGCTTCGGTGGATGTCACACAACCTTATGAAAATCAATTCAACAAGGCGACAACAATTAGGCCACTGTGCTGGAGAGCCACTAGAACCCAAAACACATCTCTTTGTGCTGTCGACACCAGGAGTAAAGACAGCTTTCTTTTTAGGGGACCTAAAACGTCCTGTAAGTAGCCTGTCTTGATGACGAGCAGCATACATCACCCTGTCTTTGTCAAATTGGTCCAGGTTCTGCCACAAACACAGCAAATTCCCCAGAGTTAAATTAACTCTGCTCAGAGAACATTTGGTCCCTCTCTACAGAGAGTTAAAATAACTCTGAATCAGAGTTAAAGTTAATGAGATACTTAAGTGATTAATTAAGTGATGATTGGGCATTAATGATGAACACCTGCTGTTAACAAGTTCTCAGCAGAGGAGGATTAAACAACTCCATAAACAGCATTACCAGCTTCACTTATTACTAACCAGGGGTGCGTTTCCCGAAAGCATCGTTGGCCAACTATGGCCGCAAGTTCATCGCAATGTCCATTGAACTCTATTGGTAACGACGGAACTTGCGACCATAGTTGGCCAACGATGCTTTCGGGAAACGCACCCCAGACTGACTTTATTTCTGTCAGACGTCTACAGAAGGTCTTATTGGGGAATTAACAGAGGTTTAGATGTTGATGATTTATTGAAAATGTTGAGATCCATTATAGTGATGAGTGTTTCCTTCAGTTGGGCAGTTTGACTCTTCTTGCAAGTTTGTGGGTTTTGTAACAGCTTTTACCAAAACATGTAATTTGTTACAAAGAAAGCCAAAAAAAAGATGATAGGGTGATATAGTGTTTAACAGCAGAGAGTAAAAAAAATGCACTTATATAATCACTGTCCAAAAGTGGTCATTTGATGTTAATATATTATATTCACTAACAATATAGGTGCTGGTCATATAATTAGAATATCATCAAAAAGTTGATTTATTTCAAGAATTCAACTTAACAGGTGAAACTAATATATTATATAGACTCATTACACGCAAAGTGAGACATTTCAAGCCTTTATTTGTTATAATTTTGATGATTATGGCTTACAGCTTATGAAACCCACAAAATCAAAATCACAGAAAATTAGAATATTACATGAAATCACACAGTAATTACACAGTGATACCATGGTCATTGAAGCAGGTTTTGGTTCTTTTGGCAGTGTGGGCAGGTGCAAATCCTGCTGGAAAATGAAGGAAGCATGAAGTGCTCTGGAAATGTCCTGGTAGACGGCTGCGTTGACTCTGGATTTAATAAAGCACAGTGGACCAAAGTCCTCTTTTCTGATGAGAGCAAATTTTGCATCTCATTTGTAAACCAAGGTCCCAGAGTCTGGAGGAAGAATGGAGAGGCACACAATCCAAGATGCTTGAAGTCCAGTGTGAAGTTTCCACAGTCTGTGTTGGTTTGGGGAGCCATGTCATCGGCTGGTGTTGGTCCACTGTGCTGTCCACTCAACGCAGCCGTCTACCAGGACATTTCCAGAGCACTTCATGCTTCCTTCAGCAGACAAGCTTTATGGAGATGCTGACTTCATTTTCCAGCAGGATTTGCACCTGCCCACACTGCCAAAAGAACCAAAACCTGGTTCAATGACCATGGTATCACTGTGTAATTACTGTGTGATTTCATGTAATATTCTAATTTTCTGGGATTTTGATTTCGTGGGTTTCATAAGCTGTAAGCCATAATCATCAAAATTTTAACAAATAAAGGCTTGAAATATCTCACTTTGCATGTAATGAGTCTATATAATATATTAGTTTCACCTGTTAAGTTGAATCCTTGAAATAAATCAACTTTTTGATGATATTCTAATTTTATGACCAGCACCTGTACTCTCTTGCCACAGATTGGACATTTTGAATTTTTCAAATACATAATGGGGGATTTTTTTTTTTTTTTAAACAAAGACATCAATAATCAGCTTATGAATCTCAACAATGGTGACATGCTTCATGCTGCAATGCATGCTGGGAGCCACAATAGTATAAAACTCATGGCTCCCAGGATGCATTGCGGCATGAAACATGTCACCATTGTTGAGATTCATATGCTGATTCTTGATGTCTGTGTCACAGAAAAAAAAAATTCCCCTATTATGTATTTAAAAAATCAAAAATGTCCAATCTGTAGCAAGAGAGTATTGTTAGTCAATATAATCTATTAACATCAAATGGACAGTGATGATATAAGCGCATCACTCTACTTTTTGTTGTTGAAAATTAGATCACCTGAACATCTTTGCATCTGGCATTCTTTGCAACAAATTACATGTTTTGGTAAAAGCTGTTACAAAAACCACAAACACTCAAAAAAATACGATAGAGTCAAACTGCCCAACTAAAGGAAACACTCATCACGATAATGGTGATCATACATTTTCAATAAATCGTCAACATCTAAACCTTAATTCTCAATATGAACTTCTGTAAACGTATGACAGAAATAAAGTCAGTCTGGTTAGTAATAAATAAAGCTGGTAATGCTGTTTGTGGAGTTGTTTAATCCTCCTCTGCTGAGAACTTGTTGACAGCAGGTGTTCATCATTAATGTCCTATCATCACTTAATTAATCACTTAAGTATCTTATTAACTTTAACTCTGATTCAGAGTTATTTTAACTCTTTGTAGAGAGGGACCAAATGTTCTCTGAACAGAGTTAATTTAACTCTGGGGATTTTGCTGTGAACCCACAATGGTTGCAACTTGTTGGTTGGTAAGTGTGAGGCTTGCCTGTGTGCGCAGCTCCACCAGACACTCCGCCAACTCATCCACCCGATCCATTCCAGGAATGCAGTGCTTGTCAACAGCCTGGAAAAATATAACTGTTGGTTAGATAATTACATGCTAATTACATGTTAAGTGAGTTTGTGAATTTGCTGCTTAAGGGCGAATAAATTAGAAACAATTGGTCTAGAAAAGAACATTTTACCATTGCTGAGGGCAGTGGAGCAGCTGATGGAGTCTGGAGACGGGGCACTGGTGGAGCCTGGAAACAGGGCAGTGGTGCAGCTGATGGAGTCTGGAGACGGGGCACTGGTGGAGCCTGGAAACAGGGCAGTGGTGCAGCTGATGGAGTCTGGAGACGGGGCACTGGTGGAGCCTGGAAACAGGGCAGTGGTGCAGCTGATGGAGTCTGGAGACGGGGCACTGGTGGAGCCTGGAAACAGGGCAGTGGTGCAGCTGATGGAGTCTGGAGACGGGGCACTGGTGGAGCGGAAGGAGTCTGGAGACGGGGCACTGGTGGAGCCTGGAAACAGGGCAGTGGTGCAGCTGATGGAGTCTGGATACCGGGCACTGGTGGAGCCTGGAAACAGGGCAGTGGTGCAGCTGATGGAGTCTGGATACCAGGCACTGGTGGAGCCTGGAAACAGGGCAGCGGTGCAGCTGATGGAGTCTGGAGACGGGGCACTGGTGGAGCCTGGAAACAGGGCAGCGGTGCAGCTGATGGAGTCTGGAGACGGGGCACTGGTGGAGCCTGGAAACAGGGCAGTGGTGCAGCTGATGGAGTCTGGACACGGGGCACTGGTGGAGCCTGGAAACAGGGCAGTGGTGCAGCTGATGGAGTCTGGAGACGGGGCACTGGTGGAGCAGAAGGAGTCTGGAGACGGGGCACTGGTGGAGCCTGGAAACAGGGCAGTGGTGCAGCTGATGGAGTCTGGATACCGGGCACTGGTGGAACCTGGAAACAGGGCAGTGGTGCAGCTGATGGAGTCTGGATACCGGGCACTGGTGGAGCCTGGAAACAGGGCAGTGGTGCAGCAGGTGGGACTGGTGGATCTATAAGGAATGAGTCATCTAATGCCACAAGATTTGTCACTGTGGCTTCCTCTCCCAACAAATCAATGAAACCCTCATCCTCTTCCCCTTGCTCCTCCACATCTATCTCCTCCAGCAACTGAGAGGTCCTATCGGAGGTAGGGCACATGTCCTCCAGGGGCTGACTATTCTGCCTCAACAAATATTGCACTCCAATGAGCTCCCCTGAGGAAATATTTGGAACAGGAAACATTTTTAAAGGAAATTAATCAGAAAGGTTTATTAAAATGCAGTAAATCTTTTTGTTGTCAGCTTGTGCATGAACAAAAAATCTGTAATTCAGAGGGCATCATAAAAAGACAGGGTTACTCTATATTCTAGCATTAATTTTATTTTCTATCCTGACACCTAGGACACAGAATCCAGTGTACAAAAATTCTGGTAGTATTATTTTTCTCTGATCTGTCAAAAATTACATAATTTTTGTCCAGAAACACTTGAACTTGTGAACATTGTGAACTGCATTTATCAAAATATATTTACCTGTGTATACTGCAGGTGGAGTGAAGCAAGGGACCAATTTCCTGCCATACAACTTGTTGTAGTTCTCATTGACAGAGTAAACCAGCTCCCCTGTGTAAGTACGCAGGTTTGAACTTCCACCTGCAACAGCAGCAGCAGCCCGGTCCTGATTCCAGCGTAACAAACCTTCCAGGAGGTAAATCTGGAAGTTCAGGCTGTTTGCGCTGTTCCCTAAAAAAATAAATAGAAAGCCAAACATTGTTTTAAGAAACTGCAAAAGAGAAAATATTATCTGTTAACTGATATAAACAAATATCTAAATAAACAGGAATTTGTGGCAAGATGTGGTAGTAGTAGTAGTAGTAGCCTTTATTGTCACTAGTCACAAGTACCAGCGAAATTAGCCATCAACCTGTCCATACAAAACATACATACAATATGACAAGGGGGTAGACAGGACAGGAAGACAGAGCATTGAGGAAAAAAAATACAGCATAACATGAGGAGAGGTGAGGAGAAAAAAAAGGCAACCCCCAGACTATGCTCCTGTAAGGAGTACAGTTTGGGAACAGTAAAAAACACCTCAGCAACATTTGCACATAATCAGTACACAACATGAACACACAAGACTTGCAACAGGGGAGGGGAGGGGAGTGGGGGATGGAGGTAACCCAGCACAGGCAAGCAGCCATCCGGTCCTGCAGCCATTCTCGGCGCTGGTCACAGACCCGCCTGTCAGACTGGGGGTACAAAGCGTCGAAGGCGAGGGATTGGGGGTGGGGGGGTGATTGCATATCTGTATATATGTAAGAGTTTGTGTATGTGTAGGCCTGGAGAGTCGCTACGCCTGGCATCCTAATCTAGGTGCCTCAGTCCGCAGGATGTCATAGCGATACACAGCAGTTGCCATGGAGACAACCTTGGTCAGGTCCCAGACAGAGTCAACAATCAGCAGGTGTCAGTGTGGAGTGGGGGAAGGAACGCAAGAGCGTCTCGCTGCAGTGCTCTTCCGGAGGAGATTGTTGTTCCAACAGCAGGCCTCGGCCAAGGCCACTGCTGGTAGAGGGGGGCCGAAAGCAGATAAGATTGGGGTTGTTTGGTCTCTGGACGAGTAGCCGCATTCCAATTTACACAGCTCCTGGTCCATCTTGGTCTTCGAGACGATCCACTTTCCTTTCCAAAGCTGTGAGCTTCTCCATGATGTTATCCATATAGTGGTTCATATTCACAGTCTGAGTGCTGACAGCTCTGCCCACTGCTTCAATCATCACGGGCAGCCTTGTGGGGTTTTGGACAGCTGTCACCGTTTTCTTAATTCCTCGATAACCCAGGGCAATGCCTAATCCAAACAGCAGAAAACCTGTTATCATGGTTCCGAATAGGTAGATATCTTCGAGAAGATGGTGTCAATTGCGTTGAGAGACCAGTTGATCAAATCCATAATTTCTTAGTTTGTAGAGCAGTGTAGAGAGAGTCTCTCAAAGTACATACAGGACAGTAGACGAGACGAGAGCAGCAAAGCAGGGGAGATAAGGGACAGGAGGGGAAGAAAATGCGACCGCCTTCGTTGAGAGCCAAAGAGAAGATGGTATAATGGTATAAGATGGTATAAGATGTGGTATAATCTGTCATGACAAACCTGGAATAAATCTGTTTAGGTGGCAGTGAAATGATTCCAGGGATGTGGAGCCTCTGGCACACCTATACGTTTTTAGAACCATCCCACCCTTGTTTATGGTTCCAGTTTCCGTGTAGAGTGGCACATCTGGAGGGTCCTGGATACAGGTGACGTGCCGTCTCTGGACATGCCAGATGTGCTGCATCCTCACACTGTCAAGGAGAGGAACACCAAGGGCGTCATTCCCCTTGCCACCCATGAGCTCTCTGATGAGCATATCAAGGAGGCGGATAGTGGTTTCCTCTCCTCGTGTTCTCCTCCTGCAGTGTTGGGCCAGCTCATCTTTGCTTATATGACGGTCAAGCTCTGCCGCTGTCATTGCAGGCCAGCCCTGTTGGGTGAGTTGCTCCCTCTTGGCCCTTCTCAGCAGAGTGAGATCCCCTGCGTCCCACTCAAAAATACAGGACGACAACCTAGACATAAAAGTAGGGTACAACTGGTGGGCATCAGTGGTGCACCCTACTGCCAAACGTCGCATAAAATGCCAAATGTCTAGGCGAACGATGACATCGGGCCAGCTGCTGAACCGTCTCTTCAGTTTAGTCTCTCCCACTTCCTTGCAACAGTCACAGTCCACATACAGGATAGTGGGAGGATCAACACCATCTCTCTGGTACCTCTCCATCAGCCCTGCAGCCATGAGGTCTAACCCAGCCCCTTCATTCGCAGTCAGGACACTCATCAGCACCTGACCTACCTCATTGCCTACTGAGGTAAGCCACTGTGCTGTGCCTTTCGCAGGCCCACTCAACTTCTTGGTGATCTAAAAGAAACAATAAACATAGCAAATAATACAACATACATCCAAATCAGTAACATTGAAAAATAAAGCTATTTTGGTCTAACAATTCATTATAGAAAGGAGTACAGTCATTAAAGCAGCTCCTCTAACCTTCTTAGTTGAATCCATTTTTAAAATTGATCCATACGTGGATGTGATGCTGGCCTTGATGTGATCGAGCCTGTTGAGGATGTCCTGACTGTATACAGTGAGGAGCCATTTGTAGCTGGGTACTGGAGCAAGTGGTGGTGGTTCCTGGAAGTGCAGTGGCTGCAGGCCAGGCTTATCTAAAAAGGCCACACACTCTGATGTGTACCGAGCCACACGTTTTAACCACTCCTCACTGTGGTTCTCCCTCAGCTGGCCGATGATCCTCACTGGGCCATTCCCCATGCCCCTCTCACGCAACAAGCGAATAACTCGAATGTCACAGGCATACCTTGGAAAAAAAAGTATTTATTCAAGTATCTTATTATCAGGTATCTAATTATTGTAAGAAGTATTTATCAAAAAAGGTAGCATATGAGCAACATGACTGCAAAATATTTACTTGCGTGTGAGGATGATCCTGAATTCAGATCGATGGGCCAGGTCCAACTGCTGCAACACAGCATGACTCCAGGACAGGTAGCTGGTTCTACATCTGGTACAGATCAGGGTCTCTGTCACCAGGTTGTAGTATCTGTCAATATCTAACACCTGTCGAACTCTCCTGTGCAGACCACCACCACACAGCTGATGCCTGGCACAGGCAGGATTAGTACACTGGAGCTGCACCTTCCATAGCCTATATGGCATCCAGAGCAAGAGCCGCTGTGAAAAAAATCGATCAGGTGCTGGAGCTTGGTGATACAACAGGGCTGGTGGTGGGGGGTGATACCACAACTGCAGGTTTTCACGCAGCTCCAGTTTACCCTTTGCACCAACCCTAAAAAGTGCTTCCGACACCCACTTCTGGTCCTGCTGTGGCATTGTCTGTGGCCACAGTAGTGGGAGATCTGCAGGGTCTTCTGGCTGAGATGAGACCTGCTGATATTATCAAAAACATTGGTTTAAATAAAAGTTAAGAGAGCATTAAATGACAAAGGCATGTTTATATTTTGAATGACATCTTACTGGACTCCTCACAACAGCAAACTCAGAATTAATCGATGGTTTTGTTGTGTCTTTGTTGTGTTGTGATCTCTGAGCTGGAGGAAGGAAGAAGGAAGAGGAGGACTTGATGACAGGCCGATGAGGTTTGGGGGATAGAGGAGGACAAGGATCAGAGGGTGGGCATGAAGCTGTGGCTGAACTGGAGTGCTCTAATGTCTGTGGAGTCAAACGTTATGATTAATCTGTTAAAGGGATTGCATTTTTTATGAAATAAAATGATGTAGTGTCATGATAAAAGAAGTCATGATGTCTTTCATATTAACCTGAGATGTTTTCCTCTGGATGCTTAAATTTGGTTTCGCTGCTGCCACATGTGAGCCTCCAAACCTTGACTTTTCAAACTAAAAGGAAAATGTTAGGAAAAATATAGGAAAATGTTGAGATGTTTCAATGTCTGCAGTGATACCTACAATCGTAAGGTCTGCTCACCATTGACAAAGTCAGCTTGGGTTTCTTTGCAGGATGTGACACATCACTGATGGAGGGTGTGCTTTGGGAAGGGGCGCTCTGTGATGCATCCACTATGACTGGTGGATGAACCTGTGATACATGCATTAAGATATACCACACACATAATATTATACACTCCTCCTAATGCCTAACTTTAGATATGAAGACACATTGATATTGCAAACACATGAACATATGCAACTTGAACTAGGCTAATTGAAGTTACCTTGTGAAATCCACAAATACACTTCTGAGCTTCCTTCAGAAGGGTGGTCTGCCCCCTCATTTGCAGAGGGCATTTTTCTATCTGTGAACATAAAGTGTAGCTATGACACTGTAGTCCATGTTTTCTCAAAACTGTCATCTTAATTATATCAATATTACATTGTATTTACATTGTAAATAATTACATATCCATACACATAAATAAAAATAGCACAATTTATTATTATACGAGTTTATTAGTTCACCCATGAATCTAGCTACATAATTTACCTTCTGATACAACTCATGCCATCTTTTTTGTCGGGGAGAAGGTCTATTCCCCTCCCTCGATGGCCAAACTCCTGTTCGGGCAAAACTCTCCAGACGCGCAAGCCAGTCAGCATCGCTCATGCCTTTGTGTGACTTAGTTGAAGCCATGTCGTTGCCTGAAACAATACAGGACATGTTACACTAACTGCCATTGTAGCCCGGCAATACGGCATTAACCCTCCTGTTGTGTTCATTTCATGTTAGCTAGTTTTGTGTTCCTGGTCTAAAATGACCGCCACATTATAGCAGTTTATAAATCCAAAATAATACATACTGTATATCATCACCTAATGTTGTGATAGATCTTTTTATCAACTTAAGTTTTTGTAAACATTAGCCTACAAGTTTTGAACTTCTATTTGCTATTTATGGCCTGTATGCCTCAATGATCTGGGCTCATATAACTTGTTTTGAAGTAAAAAGCATAATGTATGGATTATTTTGACTTTATACCATGGGCTGTTTAAATACTCGATCCTGATTGGCTGGAAGGTGTGCAGTAAAACCGTTTAATGCACAGGTAGTTCCAGTCAGTTTGATTACAGTTCGAAATTAATCCGCTACATTGGTAACCATAGTAACACAGATACACTTGCAAGCAGAGTGAGAGACGCATATGAAAACGTTTAGGTAGGCTTAAGCAACGAGGGGACTGTAGCTGCTAGACTTTAAAGAAGAGATCGACGCACACAGGTAACGTTAACTCGCGCACGCATCTCTCTCTCTCTCTCTCTGTTCCTTCTCCTTCAGTTCTCTGTCTCTCTCTTTTAATAATGAATTTAAATGGCTCTACTTTATTTAAAGCAGACGGAGTGCAAGAACTGACGAGCCTAAACTTAAGAAATAACCGTCATTTTTACACGTCTGTTAAAAAATTACACTGTAAACATCAGTTACAGCTTTAACTTATTTTTAACTTGGCAAATAACCAAGGTATAAGCGGGATAATCCACGGCTAGCCATGCATTAAAGAATTTTAATGCACTTCGTAGAGGCAACCACCCTCCGCTTCGCGTCGGGTGGTTCTTCGCCTCTACGTCGTGCATTAAAATCCTTTAATGCATGGCTAGCCGTGGATTATCCCTTACATAACAAATACTCAGATTAAACATTGTGTTATTTCAACTGTGTCCATCTGACAAATGGGCATGTGGCTGAATTAATTTTTATACATTTATTATATTCTCATCCATTCACTTCAAATGACTGGTCATTTTTGAGCACAGGTTAAACAAAACACCCAAAAGTTAAACATTATCCAAATTTATTTTGTGTGTTCAGATAATCAATTTAGTACAATGAGCTTTATTGTACATTGATTTATCCATGTCCCATGAAGTAACATACACTATCAAATATGCAATCATACTATATTATCTTGTATAATTGCAAGTAATGCTGTCAGAAAAAAAAAAAAAAAAAAAAAACGTTACTGACAAAAATAAGTTAGGTATAAGTTAGGTGACGTTAAAAAAACAATAAGGTTTGCTTGCTGACTGAAGTTACACAAAGTCAGACAACACCGGATAAAACTATTTACATTACAAATAGAGCTGCGGCAATTAGCCTAGCAACTGATAACTTAGCAGCTACCCTATTATTTACACAGTGACAGTTAATTTACCTTATCAGTTGAGGTAATCGTAAGGTAATTTTACGGAGCTAATCTTGCTATTCCTAAAATACAGAAAACGTAAGCCATTTCATTAATGATAAATACAATAACTGTAAATAACTATAAATATAATAACTATAAATAACATACCTGAGCAGCTTGCGGAATATAAATAGCCTAACACTGGAGATTGTGCTACGTGCGGTGATTGGTCTATGAAAAATGGACCTTGCCATTTCATTGGACTGACAAAAATGGAGAGAATATGAGCGGAGATTGGATGGAATTTGCTCAAAGATGGACAAAAATGGACTATGTGCGGTGATTGGTCTATGAAAAATGGACCTTGCCATTCCATTGGACGGGCAAAAATGGAGCTCGTAACGTAATTGGTTTTTAAAAGAAGGAACTCGTCATTGTATTGGATAGATTTTACAGACTTTTGGATGTCAGGTACCGCCATCGAAGGCACGCTGGTCGGGAACAGAACCTCAACCCATCAGGTTGCTAAAGCTCCGCCGCTGGCTAAAAGTGCTACTACGCACAGACAGACGTGCTGGCTGTCTCGATAAGTGAAGCAAAGACAACCCTAACTTCCCATACCGGGAGTCGAACCCGGGCCGCCTGGGTGAAAACCAGGAATCCTGA